>NC_022018.1:46782261-46838786 GCF_000317375.1 Microtus ochrogaster | reverse complement strand
TCAGAGCCGAGGCTAGCCAACTAGGGTAAACAGCGAGAAATAAACAGCATCAGAGCCGAGGCTAGCCAACTAGGGTAAACAGCGAGAAATAAACATCTGGGGCTGCTACGAAAATGAAAATAATTGCCAGCGGCTGCTGCCTACAGCTTTCTGTCCAAGGACCCAGAATTTCAGGGGAGCTTCTTAACAGATGGCTCCTTAGGGAAATGTTGTCCATAAAACTGGTAATTATATTTTGCTATGTGATATTCTCGTGATAACATCAGCTCAGATATGCCAAGGATATGCAACCGCTGCACCATGAACTCAAAAGGAAACCAGAGTTCCAGCTGTGGTGTAGTTGGGACTGGAAAGAGGTACAGGGGTGGAGGGTGGGATAACGTAGTCTATTTTGCCAAGCTAGGACTCTGCCAAGAGGTAGTGGTGCAGATACTACGGCCTCTGCAAATCCAATGGTTAAGAACTGACAGGTAATTCCGTGTTGTTAATATTTTGGAGTCTGGGTTGGGCAAGATTCTGAGTCCTACATAGTGCTGCTGATTCTTTCTGTGGGACTTTTCTGTATCAATTCTGCATTTATCTGCCTGTATAGAATCTGTAGTCAGGGCCTTTATTGAGACCTTGCTGGTCTGAGCTGCCTTTCTGTGTAAGAGTAGCTGTCTAATAAGACTGATGCCTTAATGCTGGAGAAATGGGAAATCTGGAGGAGGTCGGTTCATTTTATGATATTCAGGAATGAAAGTAAAGTCTTTTTTTAAAAAAAATATATGTAATGCTGGCTTATGAACCACAGACTTCATAAATGCTAGGCAAGCACTCTTCCATACATCTGTGACACCAGCTCCAAAGTGACAATTCTGTCTTGCTGTTTGAAACAAGGTCTCACTATGTAGCCCAGGCTGGCTTTGAGCTCTCAAACCTTCTCAGCCTCTAATTACAGGAGGGCATCACCACATCCAACTGCTTTTTTTTTTTTGTAAGTTTTACAAAGTTGAGATTTTTTTCTTTAACTAAAAATGTTGACCAGAAGTCCAAAATAACAACAAAAGTCAAACTTATTTTCTATAGTTCGAGACGACACACAGTTTACAACGTAGTGTTTCATAAACAAAATCACCACCGATTTTCTGTGCACATGGAAAGAGGAATCTTGAATGTGGACAAGGCAGCAGGGTTTATTCCACTGCCCAGCAGTGGTTTCACAAGGACAGAGAGCTGATAAACAAGGGATCGCTTTGTCATTTATTGTTCACAGTTCCTCCCAGTCAAACAGGGATGGTGACAGCAGCAGGAGTCATACACACCTGTATTTATATATACACACGCATATATATGTATGTATGTATTATATATGTTACATATATACTACACACACATTATATATATATATACACACTCCATAGACATGAGGAAACTATAGCAAGCTCAAAAATAACCATATTTTATACATGCTCAGATGATTAAAAAGACTATGGACCATAACAAAATCTCCAAGCCCTCATGCTCAGTGCAAAAACCTGTCTCTTTAATGAATGATAAATATAAGAATAGGCCCATAAATAATTTGTCAAAATTATTCCACAGTTGTATAATGGCAGGAAAATACCACCATGACTATTCTACAACATTTAACAAAGCATTGTAGTTTCTGAATTGCTTTCTGTGATACTGAAAATGTGGTATTTTATTAGACTAGTCAATTCTGTCAGTCTCATGGATAGCGATGAGGAAATCTGCATGCATATCCTAACGTAAGTATCTTCAAGACCTGATGTGAATGTAACCTCTCCCCTCTCTTCAGCTGAGCTTTTTTTTTTTACACGAGAAACAGTCACGCTTCTTGACAGCACCTGGCCTAGGAGCATGCCAGGAGGACACAGCTTGATTACAGTTTTCATTGTTGGCAAAACCAATTTCACCAAGTGGCTACTTTACCTGCTTCAAGTCATGAGAACTACTCTTATTAGCCAGTGAAATGTCCCCTAAAGATAATGAATGTCCTTCAGTCATTATGAACAGCTTCCCTGAGAGGCATCCGGGTAGACAGAAAGAAAAATACTCGCTCAAACAGCTGCCTCTGCCTGTGCACATTACATCTGACACACTATGAAGACAATCGATAGTTGTATAATATGCAACTCCACCATAAAGGATTAACCTTTTCACCACTGATATGGGAAAAATCCCATCAACCACAATCGATTGTTCTGGGACTAGAGAGATGGCTCAGTGGCTAAGAGAACCTATTGTTATTGAAGAGGACCCAAGATTGTTTCCCAGCACCCACACAAGGCAACTTACAACCACTTGTAGCTCTAACTCTGGGGGATTTAATGCCCTCTTCTGGTTCTATGTTCACCCAGACACGTGACAACACACAGAGTGAGTGATGACACAATAAATGTGCTCACATTTTAAGAGCTAACTATATAGGCATGATCACTAGATTTTACAATTAAATTTTTTTAAAAAAAAATCAGGATAGAGGGCCATCCAGGTTGGTTGAGGCATACTTATTGGGCCAATGAACAGAATATATGAAAACAAGACTCTCTTGAGAAATCAGAAATAGGTATATGCCATTGCTCATCTCAAGGACTCTTAAATTACTTATCTATAACAGTGGTTTGCAATTTGGGGATGGGTTTGCCTCCTATTGGACATTAAGCAAGGCCCAGGGGTATTACCCACCAGTACAGCTAAGGTGGGGTTTGTTCCTGGCCTTCTAATGGGGGAGGGGACGAAGTGGGTGTTTATCCCACACGGCACAGGGCTATCTCCCACATGGAAAAGGCCTGGTTCAAGTGGCGGCACTAGAGCTGTGGGGTCTTGCTCTCTCTACCTGAGTATGCCCTGGTATGAAGCTGGAGGCTGTGCGGAAGCTCCTCCTTCACCTCGGCAGCGCATCGTGAGATGCTCACTGACTCAGCACAGGAGCGACTGTTCGCCATGAGTATCCTCAGTCTATAGAGAGGAGAAGGCGCTTCACCCCAGCAGACAGCTGCTTTGCATGTGTGATTTGTCTTCCTTGGTTCCGCTCTAACATAAATAGATCGTTTGGAAAGCGAGCGCTTTGACGGGTTTTAGTGTTCCTAGTTTATGAGCGATGGATTCCACTTCAGGGAATCCCTAATTAACAGAGCCAAGTGGTTAATTGATTCCACATGTGAAAAGCGGAGCTATTTATGCACACATAATGCTAAAATCTCCCCCATCAGATTTCCTATTTAATTGAAATTCTGCAAGATTTCCAAGGCATCAGTTCATTCTTTCCCACATTCTTCATCTTGTAATTCTTCACGCTTCCTTCCTCCCCCATCAGCTACATCAGCACAGCATGTTAGGCTAGGTGCCAGGCCCCGTGGGTAACGTGCCTGGGATTCTCTGTTTGCACGTTGCTAGAAGTCACTAACATATACATTATCTTTCAAGCTCAAGAAATCTGGAGCTATTGACAGGTGAATGCAAATGAACATTGGATGAGAGCACCGCAGGCAAGGATTTGAGGTCAATTTACTTAACACAATGAAAGGCAGGAAATAAAAAGAGCAGGAAGAGAGAAAATATTTAAAATAATATCCACTATCTACTGAGTGCTTGTATGCTTGAGTTTGTGCCTATTGGTGGACAATATAATCTCATTTAATCCTACCATCAACCCAATATACAGATGCCAGTAGACTCACCATATTGTAGATGCAGAAACTGAGGCACGATCTAAGAAAGGTCACATAGCTTCAGGTGACATACTTGAGATCTCTGTCTGTTCTAGCATCCCTTGGAGAACGGTTGGGGTAGATATCCTATGACCCTCATTTCAAATCTGATTTATTTGGTGCTCTTTGTAAATAAAGTTTTATTAGCACATAGCTAACCTCACTCACTTATATCTTGCTTATAGCTGCAGTTGCTGTACAAGTCCTAGACCATATGGTGAAAGCGTAAAACTTTTACTATCTGCTGGTCTCTAAAGGGAAGGTTTCCTAGCACCTGCCTAAACTCTTTAATATGGAGTAACATCAACCCGATGCTGTGCTCCTAAACCCATTTCAGCCAGTTTGGTGAACACTGCTACCCCAGCCAGTTTTGGTGAGCACTGCTATCCCAGCCAGTTTGGTGAACACTGCTATCCCAGCCAGTTCAGTGAGCATTGCTATTCCTTTGTGCTGGTATCCATCTTGAGGAATCACACTGTTGCAAAGCTTTAAATTTGTTTTAAACTGATGTGCAAAAATATACAATTTGTACAGAGTAACAAGGTATTATACAATTTTTAAATCAGGCTAAAATCCCACACCCACTTACGGTTACCATTTCTTCGTAGCAGAAACCCTTCCTTTGGGCTCTTCAAAATCAGTGCATGCCGTTCTAGATGGCCCTCACACTACCCACTGACACAACAGGGTGCCCGCTTCTGCCTGGCCAGAGTTCCTCACCCAGTAATCCATCCCCTTCTTTCTCCCCAGCCTCTGGAAAGCAACAAGCGAACTTAGGAAGCCTCATCTCCTTGCTGTGGGAAAGAACTTAGCAAAAAGGAAAACAATGATCAGTTTCCTCACAAGTTGCATGCCAGATTTTTTTTATTTTTTTATTTTTTTAATATATTTTTTAAATTTTTTTTATTTTTTTATTTTTTACTTTTATTTCTTTTTAATATAGATATTAATTTCTCAAGTTTCCACCTCCTCCCAGCCTCCCATTTCCCTCCCCGTCCTCCCACCCTTCTCCCCCTCCCCCCACTCCTCTCCCCCTCCCTCTCCAGTCCAATGGGCAGTCAGGGTTCCCTGCCCTGTGGTAAGTCCTAGGTCAGATTTTTTTTTTTTAAAGTGGACAAAACAGGACTCGTGAGATGGCTCGCTGGGTAAAGATGCCCGCCATGCAGCTGAATAACCCCAGCTCCATTCAGATCCCAGAGTGTAAGGCAAGAACGGACACTTGAAAGTTGTCCTCTGATGTCTACGTGTGCGCGGTGGTATTTGCGTGCATCAATTCACGTACAACATCATACACAACAATAAGTTAATAATAATAATAATCATAAAATTAATAAACTTGGTCATACCCTCAGGGGAGGCACAGGTAAGCAGGCCCCGCAAGACCTCAGAGAGGAGAGTTAGCCAAGGTGCTCAGCAGGAAGAAGTGTTGAAAACCCACCTCCTTTTAACAGAAAAACACCTTCACTAGACTGAATTAAGCAAGTGAATCATGCCTGATTTGTCCAGAAAGCAAACTTTATTATTCATGAAACATAAGAGTAGAACCAAGAGAGTTTCATAAACTCAAGACACGTCAAATCACAGATGAGCAAACCAAGAGGCTCTTGATGTCTCCAGATGACAGAAGAGAAAGTTGTCCATGGTACCTAGCAGATTGCTCAGCGGGTGGCTGGGCAGAGTTCTGAGGAGCCAGAGGCGGGCAGGTTATTAAACCTGTCTGAGCCTCAGTTTCCAGATCTAAAAGGTGAGGTGCCTACTCTGGCTTCACTAGTGAGTGACTAGTGAAGAACACAGGAATACTGCAGAGCAGGGGCTGCATCCGAAGAGGGGGCATATGAGAGTTTATTATTAAACAATAAGAAAGGAGTCCCAGGGTCCTGGGGGAAAGATCCAGAGGTGGAGAGCTTGTCTAGAATGCCCCAGGTCCTGGGTCCCATTTTTAACAGCACAGTATTTATTCAAGTGAGCCATAGAAGAGAACTCGAACCCAAGACCTTATGTGAGGCCAGAGTCACCTATGACGGATGAACTCTCATAACTTAAGATCCAGCCTGCCTCCTGCTCACCTCATGCTTTTCCATGGGTAGTTAGTAGGAATTATTCATCTAACCTCTAAGCTTTTATTTCTCTTCTGTTTGCTTGCTTGTCTGAGACTAGGCCTCACTGTGTGACACAGGCTAACCTAGAACTTCCTACCTATCTCAGGCTACCGTTGCACTTACCATCTGCCTGCCTCTGCCTGTTGAGTGCTGGAATTGCAGGTATGGACCACTGTCCTTGTTTGCTTTCTACTGCTTCGTTAAGCACCATGATCAAAAGCAACCCGAGGAAGAGGGGATTTGTCTGGTTTTTACTTCCAGGTAAAAGTTCATTATCAAGGGAAATCAGAGCAGGGACTCAAGCAGGATCCTGGAGGCAGGAGCTGATGCAGCAGCCACAGAGAAATGCTGCTTACTGGTTTGCTCCTCCTGACTTGCACAACCTGCTTTTTTATACCACTCCTCCCCCAGGACCACCTGCCAAGGGGTGGCACCACTCACAGTACCCTGGGACTTCCCACATCAATCACTAATCAAGAAAATGTTCCACAGGCTTGTCTATGGGTCAATCTGATGGAGACATTCTCTCAACTGAATCTTCCTCTTGCTAGATGACACTGGCTTTTTGTCATGTTGAAAAAAAAAGATCTCTAACCAGGACAACCATCATGCCTGACCTTCCTGAAATTCTGTTTAGCCTTTGTTTCCCTCCTCTGACCTTCCCACAAGTGTCTTTGGCCAAGCTCCACCTATCTTCATCTCTCTAACCGTTGCCTTTCCAGCTCCACACTCCTCAACCTACGCAGAGCAATCCTGTCCCCCCACACCGCAGCATGAATCCCACACATCCTCTCCACCCTACCCTCCCTGCCGAAGACCTGCTGTTTTTGATAGTGCATCTACTTAAGGCTAGACACACACGCGCACGCGCGCGCGCGCACACACACACACACGCACGCGCGCGCACACACACACATCACTTGTCATCCTTTAAGCCAATTGCTGTTATTCCTGATTCATATCATTTGAATACTGTCTTGTAGTACAAGATCTAATTTGAAATCATAACCTTGACACTTACAATTGAAGAAACTGAGCCATATTGTTTAATCCCTCCAACCTTATCTTATTTTCTACCACGCGGAGACAAAGAATGTCTCTCCCCTATCTGGGTAAGGTCACAGATAATTCCTGTAATTGACAGTGACTTTGGCAAAGGAAAATGAGGAGGAGATGTTGTTTATAGTCCGTAACACCAGGGGAGTGACTCCTCTCTCCTCTCTCCTTTCCTATGTCATAGTATTTACCAACTAAGGATTGCTTTCCTCTTGATTATCTCTGTCCAAACCAGTACTCTTGCAGAAAAAGCCTCCCGTGAGACTATACCCACACTGATCTCTTGCTTTGGTGAGTTCTCTCAGCACAACCCACCCAGTCTGTGGATCTCACCTTGTAGCAATAGACTCATCCAGAGGACATCAGGTAGTATCTAGAGACACCTCTGTCACAGTGTGGGGGATGATGCTTAGGACATCCATGTGTTTGAGGCTAGGATGCTGCCAAGCACCCCACAATGTGTGGGATGCTGTCCTCCAAAATGAAGACTTTACTGGAATAAAATACTTTAGACATCCTGATCCAAATTGTTCCGGGTATTGAGGTCACAAGGTCTTCAAAATCCCCAGCCTGGCACGGGGTGGGAACAAATAGTCTAGCTATGGAACAGATGATGCCCCTCACACCCAGATCAAATGAAGTAAACTTCCAATCAAGTCAACCATTTAATTGGCATCCACTACTCAGGCTTTCTTATCGACAAAGCTATATACCCAGCCCCCAAACTGAAATCCACTTGCCCCAGCCTGCCCCGTGTTGAGGTTACAGATGTGCATGCTACATTTAGAACTTTTGCTGCTGGTGGTGGTGGTTGGGTGGTTGAGTTTATTGTTTGTTTTATTTCTATTTTGAGACAGACTCTCACAGTGTCACCCCCCAACCTCCACCCCCCCCCCCCCCGCTATGCTCAAGCTCAGGCTATCTTATGCCCTTACTCCTGAGCTCTGGGGTAGCCTGGACTATAGGTATGCAACACTGTGCCTGGCACTCTTGTTTGGTGGGTTGGGAGCTTTTGGGAAAATATCACAGGTAACCAATGCCCTTTAGAATAGTCAGTGTTCACGTGTGTGCCTGTGTGCATATGAGCACGCATACACTTACAAACACACCACACAAGACCAAAAGCCAATCAATCAGATAAATAAAAGGAAGCACACAATAAGATAAACTTTGGAAAAGAAGCACACACACTTACAGCCTTAAAACACTTACAAGTTATAACACTTAGAACCACTTACAACAGCAAAGAGACATTCTCTCCTTCAGAAGTCTGGGCAGAGAGAGCTGCACTTTTGCTGGCCTCTCTATCAACAGGACTAGCTTTGGCCCAGACCCTATTCCCATCAGCATTTAAAAAACAAATGGAAGAATCTGTCACCACCACCTCAGAAACTGAACAAAAACACTATTGATTTTGCTTTATATTTAGATAGGAAGCAGAAAACTGTAACTTTCCTGTAACTTTAAAACTAACCAAAACTTTTGTGAGAGAAAAAAAAATGTATCTCAACATTATAATAATGACCTGCATTTCCATAAGGCAACAAAAGTACAGAGGCATCTGGGTAAGACCACACAGAAGTACACACTGTAGTTTTCCCCATTTGTCTTCAACTAGTCCCTTTCCTTTCGGATTTTTTTTTATCTCTAAGTTTCACATGCAGTTGTTAATTGTAAAACTTCTCTGCCATCTGGAGCTGCCAAACAATGGCAGAAGAAGCAGAGAACTGTGAACTCTGAAGAAGAGCAGCACACCCTCAAGACTACCCTAGACCTTTCCACAGAGAAAGGGCCACTGGGGAGGCATGCCGGGCTGTGCAGCAGCCTCTAGAGACCATCCTCGAGAAGCAGGCCACTGCCCTTTGACTTCCAGAGGCTGAACAGGGCTCTACCAGGCACAGGGGTGAGGAAAATCACAGCACAAAGATGCTGCAGCCACCATGTGACATCTGTCCCTTTAGCTCAGCAATGTAGCTCTCTGTGTCTTCACCTCCAGGCCCTGTGAGTCACACAGTCTGTTCAGCACCCCCATCCTTGTGTATTACAATGGAGAGGAGTATCCCAGGAGAAAAGAGAACTTTGCCTCCATCTTCCTTCTGAATCAAGCCAGCTCCATGGATACAAAACCACAAAACCCATGTTCCTGTCTGTGGAAGATTCCCAGATGCCTGCTCCCTAGATTCTCTCAGGACTCTGGAAACAAGCTTGGTCCTCCTATCCTGCACCCCATTTCACAAGCATGAAACCAAAGTGTGTGTGGGGGCATGCATAGTGGGGGTGGTGACAGCCCAGGGGTTCTCTGGTGAAGCTACAGGAGTCTAGTTCTGGCTCCCTTATCCCCTGAGGTTGCTAATTCCTTCTCTGTGGTAAACACTGCCAGGAATTGCACCCTTAGGATTATGAAAAAAAATAATAAACCCTGCCTTTTTGCTGAACCGATGGTGAGATGACTCCTCCGGGCTGAACCTTGCTGAGATTCGAGACTGTGTATTTTCTAAGTAAATTTTGACGACTTAATTCACAGCTAGCTTCTGGTTGGGGGCCAGTAACGAATGCTGGCCCATCCACCACATGCTTGCGCGATACATGCCACTCCTAGTTAGGTCCTTGACATTTGTTTACAATCCAAAGGCAAATTCCAGAGCCCTCGGAAATGCCAAGAGGGGAGCAGGCAGAATGGATTCTTGATCTAACCTCATTTTAAGCTGATGGCTTTTAAAAGAAGGTGATTATTTTTTTAATTAAAAAATTTAATAGTATATTGCTTGTGTAATAGAATAGGCTTATGGCATTTTTACACGGGTACAATGGATAAAACGTATGCCAAACTTTTGATTTGGCGGTATGACACTGTCACCGACACATCCTGGGAAGTATGAGGGACCACAGGTTGGATATCCTGCTGATGCTCTCATCATATTCTCGGCCCCATTACTCTCACTTCCCTTCTCTCTTCTCCCATTGGTTCCTGTCTTCTGAAATACCGACCCCACCCACTTCTACTATTTTAAAATTAATTTTTAGCTTTGCATAAGAAACAGTTTTGTTCTGGCATTTTCAAGCGTATTATATCATGCATTGTTCTTATTGGAGGGTAGCATTATTACGCCTGGCATAAGAGGAAACATTATTCTTGACATAATCTGAGTTCAAAAAATATTATATTCTCGTTCATGTATACATTGTGTGATATAAATTTTCAGCTAATATATTTGTGCTATGTCAGTTTTTCCTCAAGCCAACTTTACCTGGAATGTAACACACACACACACACACACACACACACACACACACACACACCCCCGTCATCCCGACTCAATTTGTTCAGCCTTACACGTGTCACAGCTGCCCTATTAGATATTTTATCATCTTCCTGAAATTAAAACTGGGACCATGATGGCCCTCATAACAAGGGACTGTTGATCTTCCAGAGACATACAGACACTGTATAATGCAGTTCACTGAGGTGGGCTAGAGCAGAGCAAAGCGCTGAGATTCTTCAGGGCTGCCCAGCTCTCAGACACTGTAGGGACAGGTTCCACCATCCTGAGCTCCCGCGGAGACCAGCTCCTTCCCTCTGGCTTTTATGCAAATGTCTTCTAGATGCCTGTACTTCTGCCAGAGGAGAGATCTTCTACTGTACGGTTCTTGCTGTTATTTTTATTTCTTGCATAAGATATTCCATCCTCCCCCTTCATTTCGTCTTCTGAGGCAGTAGCCAAGACTCGTATTTCATTGCTCACTAGATACCCCAAGTCACCTCTTACAGCCTTACCAAGATAAATATGATTCTGTGCACAGGTTCAACTCAACGATCCAGGACAAGGTGAGAGGGGCCGAGGAGCCTGCTGCTCGTTACTTTTCTCACTGTAAAGAGTCTCTTTCAGCTTTGGATATCTGAGACAGTTGAGTGTCTTTCTGGGTGACCTTTGAGTCTGGGTGGTGGCCACAGGCTGTTTAACAGTACATGAAAAAAATCCACACTAAGGCTAGGAGAAAAGTGTAGCATACTGTTTGTTCTGGAGGGGAATTCAGAAGGGCTTTGGGTGGCCAAAATGATTCACCGTGTGCTTCTCTGGGAAACGAGGCACTTCTGTCTTGTGGCGGGTTTCATTTACTGTGGCTGGAGAGGAGACTCATCCATCAGTGGGCGCTGAGATAGGCAAAGCCTGCTTCTTGAAAGTGTGACAGATCCTTGGGGCTGCCTGTTGCTCTCTGATCCACCCCTCCACAGTGTTGAGGAGTTCTGCCATTGGATGATGAGGTTTCACTTAATGTGAATTAGTGCTATTTACAGATTCCATGACATCCATCAGACCAACACTTCCCATCAACAGGGTTAAGTCTCTCGAAAAGAGCCTAGTTCTGAGGTCACCCTCCAGATCCAGAAGTCTGGCCATGGTAAGCTTCTTATAATTCCAACCAGCAACTGGTATTAGATTCTTATATTGGCTGAGGTTTTCTTTTCAGTTTTGTTTGTATGCTTGATTTTCTTATTAAATTTTCCATCTCCAGAAGAATTCCACTTATTTTATATATTCATTCTCTATCCATCCATCCATCCATCCATCCATCCATCCATTTATCCATCCGTCTATCCATCTATCCATCCAGCCATCCATTTATCCATCTATCCACCCATCTATCATCCATCCATCCATCCATCCATCCATCCATCCATCCATCCATCCATCCATCCAGCTCCATCCTCTTGGCCACACTAGGGACTAAACCAGGGACCTCATGTATGCAAAGCACTCTTCCACTCTGCTCCAGCCCCAGTCCCAGCCCCAGCCCTTCCATCCAGCCATGCTTTCCCCACCCTTTCTCCTTCTACTCATAGTCCTGTAACTCTGAGGCTGCGCTAAGTGCCTCCCCTTCAGCGGAGCCTGGTGCTGGGGCTCAGCAGAAGACTACCATCACACGAGGAATGAGGTGTGTGTGGGGTGCATAGGAAGTGGAATGTCACAGTCTTAAAAGCCAAGACTTACAGACGGGAAACCCCAACCCCACTATCTGCCCCTCCCCCAACCATTGCTGGGGTTACAGCTTGTTTGGAAGATAATTATTTGATTTTATAATGACTTTTGTGGGTTGCAAAATAATTATGGTGCAAGCACATCCAGAAGTGCCAAAATAGCACAGGCAATTGTTCTACTCCGCAGAGCAAAACAATAAGGGAGTCGAGATGCCTAGCTCCTAGGTGGAGATTAGAAAGCCTGTCCCCTTGGTAAACAGTGCCAGCCCGAGGCCCACAGAAAGGTCATGGTGGAGGTGGCGGGTGCTAAAGAGACCCACAAACCGAACTCAAAAGATAGGTTCTTTCTTCTTAAGTTGCTTTTCATTGTCAACCTGTTTTGAATTCTCTGGGACATCTAATGAACTCTCTTCAAAGGACCAAGACTTGAGCCAGGAATCAGGGACACAACTGTGGTCCCTGACTTTTCTGACATTAGTCACCTATGATACTTTGTTTGGTACACACACACACACACACACACACACACACACACACACACACACACACACCAAACAAATAACAAGAATGCTAAGAGTCAGGCATTCTGGTGCATACCTACGGTCCGAGCTACTCCGGAAGTTAGGACAAGAGACTGAGGGCAGTCTAGATATCATGGTTAGAGTCCATCTCACAAATTATAGACCCAAACTGTCATTTGCATGAGCGATACATACACGTAAGGGGTTGGATAATTGTTAGGATCCTTTTCAATGCAAAGATCAACTATGGTGATAAACTGCTTAGAAATGAATGGTATTTTCTAATTACAGGGACTTTGCAGTCATTAGGGCTTAGCCAACAGTTTTTGCAGAGAACAGGCCTGTGAGCATCTTTGGCTCCTCAGGGCCCTGTTGTAGTTTATGAACTTCCACCGTGTGTAGCAGGTGTGGGGAGCTATGAGCCAATAAACATGTACCTATGGTCGCCGACAGGTCAAGTTCATGTTTCCAAATACCTCAAGTTATAGCACACTTTCTCAACTGATAATCCAGGTGGCATGGGGAGTCCTAGGGTCAGATTGGGGTCAAACAACCACCTAGGGTTTAGCCACCTCAGCCAACTTCGTTTTCCAGGTGCAAGAAACTAGGGTCAGAAGTGCCTGGAGGATAGGCAGAGGAGAACAGTGGTCCCCTGGGCCTCCACACTTGAAGTAAACACCCATCTCTCTGATAATCTCAAGTTGATAGCTTGCTTTGGGAGGTTGGTTTTTGTACTAATTTTCCTGAATCATTTTCTTCCCTCAATTCTTCAGTATAAGAAGTAAAACTTCTTTGTTCAAAATACCCTACCTGAGAGGTTTGGTGAAGGACAATTCTCATGCATGAACATGGCTGAGAAGATCAGATGTGGGGCCAGAAGGACAGCCCACCCATGGTAGCATTAGTGAATATCATGAGAAACACTACAGCAGGTCTGGGTGTCTGAGCTGTCGTCTTTAAAGTGTTCAAAGTGCTGACCACAACTTTAAAAGACTCTTCTAATATCTTTGAGGAAATAAGATACATGAACTAGAAAATATCACACACACATACACACACACATACATACACACACACAGAGTGGGGGAGGGAGAGAGAGAGAGAACCTTCTGTCTAAACTTCTCTAAACTTACTAGTTCTCTTAAATGGTCTCACTTTACCCTTTCTTGACCAACATGCTTCAGAACCTTCTCTCATTCTGTCTCAAATGACCTAAAATTGGCTATAAACCAGGTCACAGCCAATGAGTAGCAGAAGGAGGTGGACAAATAAGACTTTCACACATAAATTGACACAAAAACGTAAATAAAATAGGTTACTTTGGAACACAGTCTGGAATTCCTCAAGTGATTAATGCATGTGTTCCTGCAGGACCCAACAATTCTACCCCTAGGTACGTACTGAAGAGAAATGAAGACCTGCGTCTACATCTAAGTTTGCAGAGAAACGTTCACAATGGTATATCCATATAGCCACGGAGAAACAACCCATGTACCCAACTGAGGGATGGATGAATAAATGTTGGCATACCCACACAATAGATAAACATTTAGCCATAAAAGAAGGCATGATCCATGTTATAAAGCATGCTGAGCCTTAAATATAATTACATGAAGTGAAGGAAGCCAGGCACAAGGAACTACATAGGACAGGATTCCGTTTGCATGAAACTTACAAAGTAGGGAAACATACAGACACCAAAAATAGATTTGTGTTTGTTTGCCTTAGATGGGAGTTATAGGATGATCAGACAGATTGGCTAAAAGAATTGGAGTGTTGGGGAGGCAGGTACAGAATGATGAAATGCCTTGCAATTGCCTCTAGGGCTGAATATAAGATTCTGTGAATATACCCAAAGCACTTACATGCTTTAAGTTAGTGAATTAGGTATGGTGAGTGAATTATGTCTTAATAAAGCTGCTAAAGAAAAACTCCCCCCCCAAGGAATCTTACATTCCGTTATGAGGCAAATCCAAACTTCTAAGTATGGAGGTCTAAATCCTTCATGTATGGTCTTCACTCAAATCTCACCACACCCCAACTCCTGTGCACTTCCCCCAGCAAGCCATTGTCCTTGAAGTCATTTTAATGGATAGATTTGCACTTATCAGCTAGATGGGAAATTAATACATGGACACACACATTCACGTATTGAACTCATTTTGTTCCATGCCTAATATCCATGCACTCACTGTTCAAGATGCTAGAAATAAAACGCCAAAGAAGAGTCATGGACAGACTCTGGCTAAGAAGGCTCTACCCTTGACCTTGGACCTTCCACCTTTGCTCTACACTTGCTCTTCATCCTGTCCTCAAGTGATCATTTGTTGGTCTGACCCTATCTATTCAAAACAATTTACCTCAAGAGTGATCTCTCCTCTTAAGACCTAGGTAACTTTTTGTCCCAAGAAGGAGAAAGGTTCTCCATCTTCTCTGACATCCAAGGATTACTTCTGTCACAGCAGCATCATTCTCTGGACGACCAGGTCCTCTCAGGGCATGAATTCATCCTTTTCTCTTTCCTCCCACCAAGTTCACCGTAGCGCCACTATCTGATAGGTGAGTCAGCCAGCAGCCATGTTCCACCCTCCCTCTGGCCTTAGGTATAGAAACAGCACAGCGCTGAGGAAATCCCACCATATCCGTCCTTCTACAGTCACTGCTAACAGGCTAGCTGACTTCTGCACTGGGCTGAAATCGCCACACCCATTTCTTCTTCTTCCATCCTATCACCCGGATCCTTGCTTAGATCCAGGTTCTGACCTGCAGCCTTTTCCTCACTGAGCTCTCCTTTCCTTCCCAACAGCATGAGGGGTGAAGGGAAGGTCAGTCACCTCTTTCCCTATCCCTGGCTAGCTAGCCTTCAGCTGGACCCTATACACATCTTTGCTTTTATCACAACTCCTTGCCAGAAACAATGCATTATACACAACCAATGGCACATCCAAAGATTCCCACCCCCCCTTCAAATTGGCAATCTGACACTTTTCTTTTTCAGCACTAGAGAATTGAATCCAGAGCCTCAAACATGCCAGGCAAAAGCTTACTCCACAGATACACCCTGCTCCCAAACCTTAGATGCTTCTTGAGCCTCAAAGGTCCAATCAAGTCCAATAAGTTCTTTCCATCTGTATTGGTCGTTAAACACAGAGAGAAACATTTGGGGCTAGAAAACAGGTAGAGGCTTCTCTATCCACCGTGTGAAGTATCATGCACAGATCCTAGATGAAGCTTTGGGATTCATCACCTTTACATGTGGCTTTCTGTTAAGCTACAAATTTCACAAATATTTAGCTACCTAATTTAAACAAAGTGCACAGGAGCAGATGTTAAATGGAGGTATTTATTAAGACATACACAAGAATAGAATGTTACGCTAAATTCAGGCCTGATGGTACAAGATGGTAATCCCAGCTACTCAGAGGGCATGTGGACCCCTAGACCCTAAACTGCCTGTGACCCCCTGCCTGCCGGAGTAAACAACTTGTTTCCCTGTGCTTGCATCTGCTCTGAGCAAACAACTTGTTTTGCAGCTGCTCTGAGCCCGAGACCTTCAGGAGTTCCTCATGGCAGAGGAGTGGTTTCAGGTGGGCTTGCAGCTGAGAGTTAGGGCGTGGCAGGAGACCATATATAAGCTGCCCTGGAACACAATAAAGGGGAACTCTTGGTGTTACCCGTGTCTCTATCTCTCTCTCTGTGTGTGTGTGTGTGTTTCAATTTCCAGCTCCTTGCCCAACTCGTGAACCGTACTGTAGAGCGTGGCCCCAAGAGCGCATTACAGGTAGAGGCAGGAGGATGGCAAATTTAAAACCTCCTTGGGTCACAGAGTCAGTTCCCGTTTCAAAATAATCAAAAAGAGGGTTGGGGGATACAGTTGATGAATGGGGCACTTGTCTATTGTGAACAAGGCTGAGCTCAACCTTCAGCACAACACTAAACAAATAAGTAAATAAATCAAATAAGAGAAAGAAATGAAGAAAGGATAGTATGCTAAAAGTCAAATCAGGTAATGATTTTGCACTTCTGGTGTTGAAAGTATACAAAACATATTTTGGGTGCAGACCAAAACTGCAGGATCTCCATTCTTTGACCTTGGCTGCTCAAGGTCAAGGGATACTCTTTCCTGAGCTGTGAACAGTCACGGTGACTGAGTCCTCTCCATGGCTGGGTTCTTTCCAGGTACAACCAGCAAAACAGTAGTAAAAATCTACTTAAAAGTTCCTTAGGATCATTTGGGAGTGAGGAGTCTTGGCGGTAGGTTTCAGGTGATGTGTATCCTGTCTGTCTCCTTTGGTGTATCGTATAGTTTTTCATAAGTATGGTTTTTTTTCTTTTTTTTTTTTGGTTTTTCGAGACAGGGTTTCTCTGTGGTTTTGGAGCCTGTCCTGGAACTAGCTCTTGTAGACCAGGCTGGTCTCGAACTCAGAGATCCGCCTGCCTCTGCCTCCTGAGTGCTGGGATTAAAGGCGTGCGCCACCACCGCCCGGCTCATAAGTATGTTTTTAAAGGTAACTTGGTGAGGTCATTTGTGCTTAAAAACCTATGCCGCTTAGTAGATGAAATCTAAAACCCTTCACCAACTTCCTTCAGTCTTTTGGGATATCTCTTGCTCCAAGTGAGACCTACCACCCTTTCTGCTCCCCAAACCCACAGCTTTCCCTCTTAGACACTTCAAACTTCAGTGGACTGAACTATCTACCTCCGCTTCTTGGCTATTCTATATTTTTGATTTCCATCTTCCCAGTGCTTCTCAAGTCATCGGTTGGAAGACTGGCCGCTGTGTGCACAGACCCCTGTTGTCAGGCCATTCCCTGCCATATTCCACACATTGTCCCGCAAACTCTCTTTCCTGGATACACAGTGCTCTTTCATGATTTCAGCCCCCCATTTTCCCTACTGAAATGTTTTCTCGATTGACCTGAAAAACCCTTCCTTTCTCCCAATACAAACATCTCCTCCTGGGGGAAGCTTTCCTGCCCTCTTCACACAGTTACCAGGGTCCTCAAGATGTAGGACAGATACTTTCTTGCTGTCACTAAAAGTTCAAGTTTTTCAAAGATATTAAATAGCTGGTTGATGCTCCGCTTGGTAGCCACCTTTAACAGGACAGGGCCTTGCATGGACAGGCTGCTGAACTTACAAATCTCATCTGTTCGAGCACTTGACTCCTGAACAGAATTTGAAGGTAGAATTGGCTGCGTTTCCACACCCCTTCCTGCGAAGTCCACTTGGTTTTTCTTGCTGACCTTCCCCACCCTCTCTCTGCATGCTTGAGTTCAAACTCAGGAGATCCCACATTAAGGCTAGTGCTCTATCGCCAAACTACACCTGCATCCCTTATGTCCCCTTCCTCTCTCTTCTCTGTGCTCCCTTATCCTGAGAAGTAACTGGATCTCGAGTCGTCTACTTTGCCTGCTGAGTTGTCCATAGAAGGACTTCATCATTATAAATTTAGGTACACACATAGCATTCTTTTACTTAGGATATAAAAATATATGTTTTAACCATGAGCTATGGAGAAGAGTGAGTATTTTCATCTTGGACCAAAGCCAAGAAATTTAATTACAAAAGAGGCAATGCAGCATAGTACAGCAGAAGGAAAAACCGAAGGCAAAATTGGACTTGGCGGTAACCAGACAAATGATAGTAATCACGGCTAATATTTCTCTAGCATGTGCTCTTGCCAGGCACCATGCTAAGTGCTTTGTACCAATTATCTCATTTAATCCTCGCAATTCCATGTAGTAAATAATACTGTGATATTCTATCCAGCTAGCAAGTGGAGGAGGCTGTATTTGTCAGTTCCAGGGTCCAGCTGTGGACCAACGCTAGAAGCTGCTCCCTTCTTCCGGAACACTTCCGCTAACAGCATGGACATGGAGTCGTGGCTTGACCTTGCTGGACTGGCTACTCTGCACGTCTTTGATCTTCTCTGTAAAGAGCAAGGATGTGCTTCATAGAAACTCACAGAGCATGCTCCCCAAGAGGACTGGCCTGCTGAGAGTTCACAGTTCATGGTCACAAAGATCCAGGACAATTCCCCCTTCAACATTCGCATGGGAGAGCTGGGCACAGTGATGCGCACCTCTAATCCTTACATTTGGGAGTCTGAGGCAGGAGGATTGATGTGCATTTGGGACAAGCCTTGAATATCCAGTGAGACCCTGCCTTAAAAACAATAACTAAAAAGAAATCATATAGGAGTTGACTCAGAAATATCATTATCAAGAAGGTGGATCACTGAGCTAGCATAGGAGTGCCCAAAGACAGGAATCACAGCTAAGTGCAATAAGACAGGATGACATATTGATGAATCAACAACACCTTGATTTCCCACGGTCATTTTATTACTTTTGAAACATCACTATAAAAACAAGACTGAGCCTCCCAAATATTTCTCAAAATTGTTAAACTGTTCCTTTCTAATGAAATAACATCTTCACAGGAAAGGTTTTGTTTGTGTGTGGTGTTGGGGCTAGAACCCACAGTCTCACACACGCTGAGCAATGTTCTACCATTGAGCTATACCCACATCTAGGTTATCACCAATAAGACTGTTTTCTAAAAATAATTCACCATGATTAAGACTCAAAGGGAATTAAAATAAGAATATGAAATGTTCATGAAATTATATACAGAAATACTTTGCTTTTGTATTGGATTTCTCTATAAGCTTGCTTTTCAATCATTTATAAATAAAATAGTATTTTTCTATTGACTTCCAATTTAAAATTTTAGCGGAAATGTAATCACTTCTCATACAATGCACTTGATTTGTACTTTATTTAGGTATAAATTTTACCCCTTTTCCTACCAGCCAGCCTGTCTAACAAATAGGTAAAGGAGAGGTTTTGGAAAAGTACCAGAAAATTCTGCAGGTTCTCCTCATGTGTGACTCTGATAGGTTTGCCTTTGTAGAGATAGCAAAGGTACACAACACACCCACAGTTATAAACACACACACACACACACACACACACACACACACACACACCACACCACACCACACCACAATTACAAAGTCTCTACATCCCGTGGAGGGGAAGAAAGAAAAGCCATTTAAAAATCAACATACAGTGTCCCGAGAAAATGCTATCTGCCTTTGCTTTATCCTGTATTTGAAACTCTGTGGCCTTTCATGCTGAAGTATTACATCAGTTCACTCCCTTATCTGAAAGCAGCTTCAGTACAGACAGCAAAGAGGGGCAGGAACAAAAGCTGGTCATGAATGAGTGGTAGGTTTCGTCTACAGTTTATTGTTAGTATTAGCATTAAAGAGATCTACTTAAAATAAGGTCATCAAAACCATCTTTAATACTGATGCACAAATATTAAGAACATTAAAAGTAAACAAAAAGATAATTGCTATGGCCATCAAGTGGCTCAGTCTTTACTGCATCAGAGACCTGAAGGCCAGAGTTCAATCCCTGGGACTCACATTTTGGAAGAAGAGAACTAACTCCTTCAAGATGTCCTGTGACCTCCACAAATGTATGATACCATGTGCAGGTGTCCGTGTCCACACACATACATATGCAAATAAATAAATGTAATTCCAAAGGATAATGACTAAAATGTAATTTTATATGCTCTTCAACTAGGCAAGAATATTTTTTCTTCTAAAACTTACTATATGTCAGCTAAAGACATTTGGTTATAGCTCTTTAGATGGCAAAATTATTAAAATTTGCTTGAAATGTTTAAGATAATTGTCATTTTAAGGGAAGACTTCTTAAACAGGCCACAGTTTTCTATGGCTGCAGCTAAGGGGCCTCTTTAAGGTTGGCTAAGGAACTAGACACACCTAGGAAGGGAGATGCTACACAGGTCAGACCCGCTGTGCACAGTATCTTTCTCCAGCTGGAAACTTGGCTTTGTAGGAGAGTACTGCCTAACCTGTCTAAGGCTTCTGTTTCATCTCCAGCACTGGGAAGAAGAACGAACAGGAGAAGGAAGGAACGTCCTTCTCTCTCGAGCCTTACCAAACAGGCCCACTGGGAGAGGTCTGTGCCCTGAAAATCCTGAGCATACATTTTCTTTGAAATAGCTGTTGCTCAGGTAAAATGCTGAGCAGGTTAAAGCACTTGGCACAGAGCCGGAAGGCCTGGATTTGATCCCTGAGCCCCAAAGGTGGAAGGAAAGAACTAACGCCTGGAAATTATTCTCTGACCTCCAAATGGGTGACGTGGCACAGGCACACCACACACACACAAACACACACACACACACACCACACACACAAACACACCACATACACACACACCACACACAGACACACACACCATACACACATACCACAAACACACACACATACCAACACACAAGCACACACACCGCACACACAAACACACCACATACACACCACACAAACACACCACACACACAAACACACACACCACACACACACCATACACACATACCATACACACATACCACACACACCACAACACACACCACACACACAAACACACATACACACACACTGAATGAATTCATAAAAATTTCTGACGTCCGTGCCACACACACAAAAAAAAAAAGGAATCCAACTGGACCACACTCTATTTCCCTCAACAAAGTAGCATACCATACAGTAGGACTGAATCATCAGTGGTCCAGAAATAGACAAAAATTAGGTACTACAACCTTAGCCCTCCTCATCTACAGATCGCCAGCAAGTAAATACTTGTTAAGTGAATGAAGAACATTCTTCTGTATGTTCTGCCGAGGGCAGGCTGAAGTTTGGAGCTAGGGAGAAAAGCATTATGTGTCGTAAGAAGAAAACAGACTGCAGGTTAAAATAATGCGTCCCTTGAACAGCACACAACACATGTTACCAGTGATGGAGCTCATAATTACATACATAAGCATACATCCTTGAGTGTAGAAACACGCCTTTCCTTATTATAGCAGTGCACAGAGACACTAATTTAAACCAGCTCCCACGAATGGGAAAGCAGCCCATTTGGGATACCATTCAGTCAACAGAATGACTGGCGTTTAATAAGTAGCTTGGCTGGCATCGCCTTCTCCATTATAGTACACGGGAAAGGTCTAGTCTGGGGTCTAATTAATCTGCTCGTACACATTCATCTTGGTGTTTCCAGTTGGCAGTCAGCAGAAGAAACAAACGCACGTCAATGTGTGCTTCTGAGAAACCAGTCTCTTCTTCTAAACCCAACCGGAAGAGCTTAGCTCTATCCCCCCACCTCCAGGACTGTCCCGGTTTGCTCTCGACTGCCTCGCTCCCCACCGCACAGCCTCTGCTCACATTTTAATCAAAGAAAACTATAATTAAGCTAGCAGGACTCTAATTTTGAAAAGACATTAGGCCATCCGCAGTCACTTCATTACCCAGCACTTCAGAGGCCAGCAGAGAACCGGAGGGAGTCTAAGTAATATCTGTTCTTCCAAAGGGAGCATCGGAAAGCTGCCCACTCAAGCAGGTGTACTGGAGCTAGGCGGTGAGCGCAGGGCTGGCCCTTCTAAGGCCCCCTCTGTCAGATCTGCTGCTTAAAACTTTTCCTGCGACCTTCAGCAGTCCTCCTGAGTCTGTTCAGCGAGCTGCTGGAGAAGCACCTGGAGGCTCCTAGGAAGGTGCCACCACACAGACATTCACATCAGCGGAGGCTACTGCCTGCTCCAGGGCCAACTGTCTCTGGTCCTTGGCTCTTTTCTACTCAGGGCCACTGCCTGCACCTCCCCCACACTGGGCACAAGGCGGTAGCGGCACTCAAAAACAAATAAGAACAAACAAACAAATAAATATAAAAATCACAACCACATTTAACGCTAAAGGGACTCCATTCCACACAACTCCACAAATCCTCAGTGAGCTGGGTCCCACAGGGTCAAGAGAAGCCACCTGAAGGAAGCCCACATCAGTAATGTAACCCGGCAAATCCCACAATTAAGGACCCGGCGGAGATGGGGGTGCGGCGGGGGAGATGGGGGTGCTGTGGGGGAGATGGGGGATGGAGGAGCAGGTGTAACACATTTTAAAAAGCTTTTAGGGCTGCTGTGAATAGATCCCTTAAGACCCCCATCTTCTTAAGTCAAATCCCCACAGTTGCTTTTGGAGAGACTGCTGCAAACCCACTGGCTGGGGATGACACTCTGCAAAGTGCAGGACCTGGGGTGGGGGTGGGGGCAGCGATCGGCGGTTCCCGCAGTTGTCCGAGTGGCAGACTTCGGAAGCGCCAGGGACCGTAGACCGGTAGAGCCACCTTCCCGCCACCTCGCCGGGCACTCACCGTCGCGGCCGTCCTCCCCCCGGCTGCAGTTGCTGCAAATGTGCTTGATCTCCTTGCCCAGTTGACAGTGGATCACAAACGACACGTTGTTATTGTTGTTGGGGGCGGGGTCCTTCGGGGGCTTCATGCTCAGCAAATAAAAAGCTTTCTTTTTGGGTTTCACGGCGGCGCCCGCGCCTGGCACGACGCCCTGCCTGCAGCGCGGCTTCGCGGCGCGCGTGGGCTCCGCCATCCGCTCCCCGGGCGTTCGGGGCCGGTCGCTGATAGCCGCCCCGCGCACTGCTACTCGCGTCCCCTGGCCGCACCCGCATGCCCCCACGCTACACCAGCGCCACGGAGGGCCGGGGCGGGGCTGAATGGCGCACTGGAGGTCTTGACCTCACCGAGCCGGGGCGAATCCCGAGACCCCGGGGAAGGGCTGCGGAGTGCTGAACCCGCGGCTCTTCTATCAGCGACGCTCTGGGTCTCCCGGGCTCGCTCTCGGGGCAGCCCCACCCCTCTGCGAATCGCAAAACCCGCAGCTTCCAGCCAGCCGGGTTTGTGGCCACCTTCTCTCTGGAAACTC
The DNA here is from genome assembly GCF_000317375.1 of Microtus ochrogaster. Classification (NCBI taxonomy): domain Eukaryota; kingdom Metazoa; phylum Chordata; class Mammalia; order Rodentia; family Cricetidae; genus Microtus; species Microtus ochrogaster. The sequence continues at coordinate 46,815,601 of NC_022018.1, read as the reverse complement.
AGGGCAGAATGCCACAGCCACCCCCCCTTCCAAGCTTCCCGCTGCTAAAAGCAAGCAAGATGTACTACAGGAGGCGGCTGTCCCAGTCCGAGGGTGGAACCGAGGCCAGAACAAATTATATTGTCGGGTGGGTCCAACCACGTCCCAGGATTAGACAACCTGTTACAGCGTCCTTGATATTTTTACTTCCAGTAGAAGTCCCCGAGATGATTGGGACTTTCCTCCAGGGTTCTCAGTTGCAGTCAGATGGGAAAGCCCGTTTTCCACCCATTCTCAAACAACCGTCAATTTCCGGACACTAGCGATTTGACAGATTTGACAGATTTGAGTGAATGCTTCAGCGGCCACTGCTCTGTGATTAAGGGCTTAGCAAGGCAAGTGACACTATGGAGACCTCCAGAGAGCAGTACCCGAAAGAAAGCAAATCCGCGGCCGTATTTTTTAAGTCTTGATTGTTCTGAGTGACTTTAAAAAAATGTTTAAACCCATTCACTCATTCACAGGACATCCTGAGACTAGTCCTAAATCAGGGAATCTAGGCTTTGAGACGCTACACTTCACAACCATCTTGAATGCTTATTTAAAAAAAAAAAAAGACTTTGGGTACAGGAGATTTTGGTTTAGTAGGTCATTGTAGAGCCCCAGGAATCTGAAGCATTTAACAAGGTCCCTGGGTAATGGTAATATTGATGAAGCATTAACAAAAACAGGTGTTTACAGTCAGGTGTCTCCAACTCCAAGCCCATGTTCTTTCTCATCGTATCCTGTTCCCTCTGCGCCCCAGCCTTGCCCTCCTCTCCCTCTTTTCGAGCCCACTAAAATAGAGTTAATCAAAGAAGGTACAGTCACTTTCACCAAGAACTTTCTGGATGCTATTAAAAAAAAAAAAAACTAACCTACACAAAAGACAGGTCTCTGCTGTTTGTCCTGTTGACAGGTTTGGCATGAAGGGTTCTTTGTCAGGTAAGAGTCAATGCAGGAGGGAAGCTAAACATCTTGTGATGTTTCTAGGCATGCTAATCCTACCATTGTATTATCTGCTTGTCCCACTTCCCATCTGCAAAGATACAGTCCAAACCAACACAACCAGGTTCACTTTTATCACAGTTGAGTGGGTGTCTAGCTGCCATCCTCTGCCCTAGAGCAGATGTAAGGGATGGGGAGGAGGGCCGGTGTTGGCGAGGTGATCTCTTCACTTGCATCCCCTTTCCTACAAGGGCCCACCCATCAAGGGCTTTGAGAGCATCTCCCTTCTCACCTGCATCATCAGCCAGACCAGTCACAGGGAAATGTCACTGCATCGGCTCCTGTCAGGTGGTATCACTGGGCCCCCAGCTAATTATACCCCGTATCTGGGAGATGACATATACATTTGTAATATGGTTTAGATGCCCAAAGGGATTGGATCTCATTATGTCATGGGCAAACGCATTTTGTAATCCTTAGGCCTTGCCCTCATTCTATGTCTCCTCTTAGCTCTGCCAAGAAGAGAGAAACTGTGTTCAAATCACATTACATCCTTTCTGAATTCTATTTTGAACATTGCTAGCCTTTCCAGCTCCACTTTCTGCCTCACAGGTCAGAATAGAAAGACCTGTGTAAGCCCCATTTGGTCTTATTAAAACAACTGGGCTGGAAGCAATCTGTTATTTAGTCCCTGAACACTAAGCCTGAACCAAGGCTGTATGTCCTGGTCTTAATTGGCCAAGTATTATCTGATTGTAGCAGAACAAACTTGGACATAGCTGCTAGTGAAAGCTCATATATTAAAAAATGTGACCTGAAGGTGGGGGCTCTTTAATCAGGAGAAAGATGTGCAAGAGGCCTGTGGCCTGTCTTGGACAGTTACTTGTTTGGTGGTCCGTCTTCCTAACTGACCTCCTTGAGTTGGCGCCCTCTAACTGGTGGTGCCCAAGGGTACTGGCTTGTGATATGAAACTATCCACATTTTGATAAAGTAAAATGCAATGAAATTAAAACCCAGTTTCCCAGCTGCACTAGGCACAACTTAAGAGGACCGTGACCAGATATGGTCAGCAGCTGCCATGGTCAACAAGGAGGCTGGCAGAATGTTTCTCCCTCGCATGATGTTTCTAGAAGATGTATGAAGTCTTTGCCCCCTGAGGCTGAAGGACAGAAGTGCCATTTCCTATTGCTACCACAGAAGGTGGGGAAAGGGGGCTAAAATACAACACAGAGCTGGGGGTTGTATCTGGTGGCCACTGGTACCACTTTATTTCAGCTAGTCGCGGGGCTGGTGGGAATGTGTTCCCTGTGTTTGCTCTTGACCTTGTTCTGTGTGCTGTGTACCTCCTTGCTGAAGCCTGCTTCAGTGTCTGTTGTTAAAACATCCTTACAGCCGGGTGGTAGTGGCGCACGCCTTTAATCCCAGCACTCGGGAGGCAGAGGCAGAAGGATCTCTGGGAGTTCGAGGCCAGCCTGGTCTACAAGAGCTAGTTCCGGGACGGGCACCAAAGCTACACAGAAACCCTGTCTCAAAAAACAAAACAAAAAACAAAAAGCAAACAAACAAAAACCATCCTTACAGATAGCTCTTGATGCTAAGAGGTGCCTTTACGCACCCCGTGCTTGCCTCCACCCACGGACAACCCATGCTTAGTGGGTAGCCTGTTCTGACTTAACTCAGTTGTTGCTCTTGGTAGTTCTCCCCTCCCTTACAGCGTGACAATGACCATCCTATAATGTTCTATGAAAAGAATGCAGTGGGATTTTTCTTCACCATTAAAAGCAAGGGAGAATAAGTTGAGGGGAAAACACAGCCCCACACATTCTATCACATAGAACAGGACTCCTCTGCACCAGGCTTAGGTGGCTTTCCTGGGATTTTTTTTTTTTTTAACCCAGATAATCTAAATTGGAAAGAACCCTGGCAATCAGTCTTACTGTCACTTATTTGGATAACAACCTTTTTCCATCCCCTCCTACGCTTGACTTGAAGAGCCCATCCTTAAATTGGTTTGCTACTCAAAATGCAATCCCAAAGACCGGGCAGATTTGGGGAGCTTATTACAACTGCAGATCCCAAGCTCTGCCTCCAAATCTGCATTTTAACAAGATCTTGAAGTCACCTGGATGCACCCACAGGAATCAGTTTGATAATAGCAATAATTGTCTGTGGGAAGAATGTGTATTTTAGCTCAAAAGCATCAAGGTAGGACTTCTGGTGTCCCCGAGCTTAAAGTTTAGCGATGAAGGGGAGACAGTTGGAGGAAGGACAGACATCAACAAGAACAACAAAGCCTTGAATGGAACAGTCAGATCTGTATTCAGGGGTGGCCATGGGGAACAAGGCACTCTGTATCCAGCTGGGACCACATGTGGAAGAATTCTGCAGAGATTTACATGGATAAAGTGGGGCTCTTCCACTTAGAGGTGTCCATGAAAGGCTAATAGATAACAACTGGGGAAGGAGGGTGGTGTCGGAGGCCCTGTGAGGAGAATGCAAGCTTGTAGGGGGAAGAAAGTTATGCCGGAGCCTGGAGGTGAGGAAGGACAGGCAGTCATTAGCCAGCAAGGTAGCAAGTGAAAACTGGGCTTTCTGGGTGAGTGCACAGTTATGGTGCCATGAAGGCAGCAGAGGCTGTTGAAATGTTCCCAGTCTAAATGCGAGAAGCCAGGAGCAATCCATTCCCAGTGGTTTAGGAGCAGGGATTGGACAGAGTAAGGGTACACAGCTTCCAGGCCTTTTCTACTTTTAGTAGAGTGGTTCAGGACTTCTAGGGGATCCCTGAAACCAGCTACAGCATTCTCTGTGTTATGCATGCTGTCTTCCCTAGCAACCACAACATGTGACTTCTTCTCCTGTCCTTACCAAGTAGAGACCCTTTCCTTTTCAGTTAAAGGAAGCACTTTACAGCTCCTCTTTGGCACACCCACGTGGCCCCCATTATCATTCTTGTACATCAAAAACATTACTGAGTATAATAAGGGCTACTTGAACCCAGAAACTATAATACCATGGCAGCTGAGCTGATAACCGAGAGCGCTACTAATGATTAAGAGTAGGCAGCATGTGGAGTCCTGGCTGCAGCGGAAAGGGGGAAGACTCTGGCTGGAGAGATGGCTCCGTGTGCCAAGGGCTTGTTACACAAGCATGAAAACCCAAATTCAGATCTCCAACACGCATGTGACAGCTGAGCATGGTGGCACACGCCTGTAATCCCAGCAAAGGGAGTCTGCACAATAGGTGGATACAGGAGGGTCCTAGGGGCTTACTGGATAGCACTCCAGCTAAGACAGCCAGTTTCACGTTCAGTGAAGAGACCCAGTCGGAGACAAGTAAGGTGTAGAGCGATGGAGGAAGACAATCCCAATGTCAGCCTTGGTCCTTCATATGCAGATGCTGAAGCTTGTGCACCTGTGCACACATATATGCATACACACACATATTACACACACACACACACACACATTCACACAAAACGCAAGGGTTCACCTCACTGTTTAGAATGATATGCAGTTGATAAAAAGTATGAATTATTGATGGAGTTTTTTCATTTAGGATTTTCGGATCGTGGTTGATCATGGGCAACTGACACTGGGAAGTCAAAACCACAGATAAGGGGCCGTGGTGCAGGGCAATTATATTCTGTGCAAGAAGATGTGCTGGGCCCTCAACGTGGGAGGCCGAGTACTGCAGGCAACTAGGCAATGTCTAAGTAGAAGTCAGAGTCAGCTCTTGTGAAATGGTCCTGCTACATGGACTAGCTACAGCTGGCCTCTATTCTAATAGGTTGAATACCCTTCCTGACTTTTTCATATCTAGTTAATAAGCATTTTAATCATTTCTACAGATTGAGATTAAAAAGCAGCCATACAGCCCGCAAGGCTTGATTCTCCAAGGAGCAGGGTTTGCCGATCACAGCTTCTTCAAACTGAGTTTCGGGTTCTCCCTTTATTGTTTTATTTTATTGTTTTATAATCTAACCCAGCAGGAATTTGGTGCAGGATCCAGGGAGACATCTGAGGACAATAAGGTTTGTAGAAGCAAGTTCGTCTGTCTGATTTTAGAATTGGCGCTGGACTTCTTAAAAATACACTCGAGGCATCTAATCCTGAGAGCAAGGTGTGTTTTGCATTTTTTGACTTTTGTTTGTTTTAGCTAAGGGAATTTTCCCCCTCTGAAAATGCTGAATAGAAAGCAATTTTTTTTCTTCCTGGCTTATGATAATTATCCTCACTAAAAGATTTTTTTTTTCTGTGTAAATTCTCCTGTAAACAGCAGACAGCTATATGAAGAGAAGTGATTGAAGACACTGAAACAAAGCAGGTGGAGAAAGAGGTGAAGGAGGTGAACCCCCAGCAATGATCTGCGCATGTTCCCAGTTGCAGTGCTGTCTTAGGGGCATCTGCACATTGTATTTTCCCACTGGGCTCTCAGTATGTAGACTAGCGTGGCCTTGAGTCCCTGATCCTGTTGCCTCAGTTTCCCCAGTGCTCGGATTACAGGCCTGCAAGGCCATGGTGACAGTTTGGGAAGGCTTCTTAGTTATCTGAATTAGCCTAGGTGGAAGGAGGATTGTACTAGAGCAGCTCCTGAGTCCAAATAGAAGATCTTACCCCTAGCAACCTGTAGCAATGTTGCTAGAGAGCGTGCCATTTTAGTGACTGGCAGAAAAGAGGATCAGGTCTGGCGAGAAACACTGCAAGATCTTACAGACGCAGACATCTTCAAAGTCAGTGTTGCTAACACTCATGAGAGATCCTCAGCCTAAACTAAATATCAGATCTTAGACATTGCTGCTAGGCCAAGGTTGAGAACTGCCAAATATTATTATGTGGGGCTTGTCATTCTAAAGTTTCTTTACACTTTGTTCCTAATAACAAATCCTATTTTAAATCACACACACACACACACACACACACACACACACACACACACACACACCCTATATATATCTTTGTGCTTTATATATAATGTATGTAATCTTGTGGGTTTTTTTTTTTACACCAAGATTCTTTGGAAACAGACTTAGGTACTTGTAGCTATTTATCTTCCAGAAATAAAGACATTAGAATACAGAAATGGTATTAAGTGTTTTTCATATAACAATAAAAAACGATGAGAAAGTTCAACAGAGAAATGATAACGCATGTTGAAATGTGTCAAAAATATCAACTTTGACATAAAAGAGTTGACAGATTTCTTTCTCTCTCCATGTATGTATACGTCTCCATATGTATGTTTAAACATATGTATGTAAACATATGAATGCATGCATTTTTTTTATTAAAGAAAAGATCTTGTTATATGCAGCCTAGGCTGACCTTCAATTCACAGTCCCCCTGCCTCAGCCTACCAAGGGCTGCTTTTTTCAGGTATATGTCACCATGCCTGGTGTCACAAAACATTGTTAAAGCTCAGGGAACTGACCATACCATGACCTAATTTTTTATAAAACAGATAATTATAGATGCTAATCTTGTTCTCCAAATCTTTCTGAACCCTCGGGTGCATGGAGGCACGGCAGCCTGTGTGATTGTGAGCAGACAGTGCTAAGTGAGCAGTCCTGATCCCGCGCACGCAGGACGAACTGCAGCCCAGGACGACAGCCTCTGCTCCCATTTGTGTTCGAGAGTGAGACAGCAATGAGCTGCTGGAGCGCCACAGGCAAATGCTCCCCCAAAGGCTTATTGCAGGCTTGGTTCCCACCCTGTCATACTTCCAGGATGTACCTTTAAGAGAGAGTACCTAGTAAGAGGGAGTTGGATCATTTGAATTTGTCCTTGAAATGAAATTGGGAGCCTCGCCCTTTCTCCTCCCTTTGCTTCCCAGTCACTATAAGACCAGCATGCTCTTCCCCATGTGCCTAGGCCATGATGCATGGCACCATTACCATCCGATAGGAAACTGCCAGGAGACTGTGGACCAATATATTTGAAATCCTGAGCCTAAATAAGCATTTTCCCCCCTCCTCTCCTTGAGTTAATTATGTCCAGCTTTTGTCTCAGTGGAACAGGGCTGCCTGATTTCTAAACTGTGACAATGGTCTGTGCTAAGGGATGCACACTTGTGCTGTTGCAGTTTCCTGCAGGGTAATCTAGCTTGTCAAGGTGAAGACAGCAGTGAGAAATTCCCGTGCATGGCTATCGCCTTTTTAATCATTACGCCAACACCTCTTGAAGACGGAACTATTATTTTCATTTTACACCTCGGGAAACAGGAAATCAATGAGATTAAACACATCTCCAAGTTTCCCCAAATTAGAATTTTCACCAAGTAGAAATCTGAGCCCAAATGTCTTCATCAGGGAAGCACAGTTGTCCTCTCCCAAACATCCCACTGACATTCGGGGAGCGAGCTGATTGGTGGCTTTGCATCAGAGGACCCTCGCACTATTTTAAGAAAGAAGCATATGGCATCATAAAACACAACCAAGAAAGGTTATCAGACTGCGGGCACAGGACGCGGAAACCTTGGCTGCCATGCAGGGCGGAACTGCTGGTGGTAAAGGGGACAGGAGTAAAAATAGGATGCGCGCAGTTACTTCTCTTTCCTCCACCCTTTCAATAGGTAAACCAGACCCCAGTGGGATGCTCCCCGAGGATCCATTCAGGGCCCGGCTTATTTCTTTGGGTGTGCTGAGTCCCTCGGGGCTGTTTCCTGTATGTTTAGCTAAGGATAACTGGCCTTCTACAGAGCAGGTGTGGGAACTGAGTTAAATGGGGTAACGCAGCATTGACAAGGAACAAAGGCTGACTCTTTTTGTAAGCGTGATACCGTTCATGACACATGAAATGGAGCAGTGTGTGAGGGCATCTGGGGGTAGCCAGCCAATGGGGGGGGCTTCGATTTTATCACAGGTACACAGACATGTGACATGCAAATGACTTCCTCCAACACAATGGTCCAAGTCTCTAAAGAAGGCATCAAAATACACTCCAAGACTTATGAAGTATTTGATTAAAGGACTATCTCTGTTTCTAACCAGCCAGGTCGTATTCTCTTTTCAATGCTCCAGGATCCCGGCATCTGGCGCGCTTCCAAACAACGCTCTACAGCAGAGCAGTCAGGCCAGAGAGAGATGATGCTTAATTTTACTTGTTGTATTTCAACAGAGAGTTTCCTCCATGATGTATGTTATAGACACACTATTTACTGGAACAATACTCTGCAGCTATTTTTCATTTAAAAGAAATGTCTGTGGGAATGAGAGAGTCAATGAACTAAAAAACTAAATGAAGTTTAATGAAATTAGACTAGAGCCTGTCATCAGAATTTAAGACAGCAAAATGTGTGTTAGGTAATACATAAGTACATTACCTAATATTACACATACACATATATATACATACGAAGGATGGAGGCAGGGAGAGAGGGAGGGTTGTAAAAACTCCTTTAGGGAAATGACGTGCTTAAGGGAAGAAGAGAGGCCCAGAGATGGGGGCAGGGACATGAGGAGGGATTTGGCAAGCTTCCAATGCTTTTGAGAAACTCTGCTGGGTTTTTATTAATGAAAAGTATTGAATTTATTTGCTTATAATATATATTCAATAATAAAATTTATTCAATACATTTAACTATATCTTACTTAGTAATCATGTTACAAAGATTTATAGCTAATTTATAGTCTAGTGAATGAAGCCCCTTAAAGGAACTGTCTCAGAGCTGTAAACGTGGAGCCCTTTCCTAGCCTTCCCTTCTGTCCATTCTCTTGCCCAGTTTCAAAACTGACACTATGAGGGAGACTGAAAGCACTTAAGTTGAGCTCCCTCATTTTAAGAAGACAACCATACCTTTTCCAGGCTAGCGCATTCCACCAAATCTATCATAGTTTCAATCGCAAAGAAGCCCTAGAATTAACCTTATATCTAAGTCCTAATCTGAACTCTACCTTAACAAGAAAACACTCCTATTTTGCTTTCAGGAGAAGAGAAGGTTAGTGGCAGTCCAGGCTCTCTGCCATTCCATAGGGAAGGGTTGACACCACTCAATATCAGGAGGGTCAGTTCCCAAGTCCCTATCAGCGCACTTGTATACCACGGTCTCTAATTTTTCTTAAATGGCTCGCATTCAGTCAGCGGTGAGCTGTCTAGACCATAAACACACTTCGGGGACCTTTACCCACCATTAAACTCATTCCGAGTGAACTCTCCAGGCAGGCTTTGACAACAACGAGCCTGGTGCCTGATAGCTGCACAGGACCAGACCGTAGCTGAAGCTGCTTCAGTCTTAAGGGCCCTTTCCAGCAGAGACAGGCTCCGTGCTCCACGTTGCTTTTAAATCAAAAGGGAAATAACAGGAGGCACGAAGAGACACAGCGAATGTTGTTTGCCTACAGTTTCCCCTGAGTTTTATTGAAAGTCTTCACAATGGGAGCTACAGATCTTTCCATATGGAAAAGGGAGTAGAGCTGTTCTACTGAGGATAAATATTTGTAGCAGCTAATGCACGTGCGAAGTGGAATTGGCTCTACTGTTTGGGAGTACATGCTAGCATTTGCCAGGGCATGAAAGAAATCTAATGACCGAGCATCAGATGCAGCATTTTTGTGTTCACCTAGAACATTGTACTGTTAGAGAGAGAGGGGGAGAGAGAGGAAGAGGGAGAAGGAGAGAGAGAGAGAGAGTATTGAGCTGTAATGTTTTCCAAAACGATCTGAGTTCAGACTTCCTACAAGAAGGAAAAGATGGCTGACCCAGAAAGTAAAAGGCCCCCTCCCCTGCAGATGTATAATTCAGTGTTAATTGTAAATACAAGCCAGAAGGGCCAGGAGGGACCGGCTTCTCTTAGGAACTGGGTTGACTCAAAGCACTGTTAAAACGCTGTTGGGTTCTGCTAAAATTGCAGTGCTAATGATGTTGTTAATACGTTCTTTATGCTTTTAGGGTAAGCCCTATATTTGAAGTTCATTTTCCTGTAAATAAGCAAAGACACTTGGCACTGGGTAATTTGACTTCCTAATTAGCAGTAAAAGACTGTCAATCAAACAGCCAACTCAGTCACCCTTATGCCCCCGAACCACCCATCCTTATGCACACTCCTTACTCCTGGGATCTTGGGGCAACCATGTAAGAGATATCAGCGGTGTCCTGGCTCTAGAAGATGGCAGCCCCTGCCAGAGCTATGTGAAACCACAAGCCAGGATGAACCTTTTCCGCCTGGGCAGAGGGGGCGCACTTCCTAGGGCGCTGGAACTCTACTGTTAAAGAGGGCAAAAAAACAAGCCTTGGTGACAGTTTGTGCTAGAGACTAAGTCACTCAAATGACTGATTTGTCAGAATAAATGCCCCTTTTGTATTCGTAGGCTGCTTAGGCTCCCCTCAGCCAGTCTTCTGGGAAACACATTCCTGCGGTTTTTTTTTTTTTGCTTGTTTGTTTGTTTGTTTTGCGACATCAGGGCCAATGAAGACTTCTCTAGAGTTGTCTTTTTCTTTTTCTGCTTCCTTTCAGTAATTCAAGCTGAGGAGGGTCGAGGCATCTGGGAGGCCTTCAGAGGTGTTTACAGGAGGCCTCACCCAGTTACCAAGGTTCAGCCTTGGTGCCTAGCTCAAGCCCCAACAGGACTGACTGCAGGAGAGGCAGTGGCCAGCAGAAGCCGCCATCTTTACCATTAGCAGTGCCCACAGGCCTGAATCCATCCAGAGACGCAGTGTATGGTGCTACTGATGCACTGGAGATTCCAGCTACTCACCTGGATCCTGCCCCTCGTGGAAGAGGATGCCTGCGGCTGAGTGATGCTGGTTATATCATGCTCAGTTCCTAAAAGGACTTCCCAAATGCCCCAGTGCCCATATGCTGTCCCACTAGCGCCCATGATCACAACCGAGGGAACAGGTAAACATCTCCTTGCAGAAAAGAAGGGGAACAGATGCGGAGGTTCCGAGAGAGTGGAGAGTTGACGGAGGGTTGCAAAGAAACGGTGACGAGAAACCATGGGCTTTGGCTGGTTGGAATAATTCCAGATAATTGTCTTCTGGGGCAAGGTATCAGACTAGAAGGGTCCCAGAACTGGAGGCTGTCATGGGGACAGCAGGGTTAGTAGGGTAAAGCGTCCTGATACTTGAGGCAGGCAAGGGACTTTAATAATAGAAGCTGACATTCCTGCTGTGCCCACCTGTCTACTGCCCCTGCTCACTGTTGTCACACACCCAGGGAAACCAGCATTTGAGAAATGTCTCACCTATGCTTTCTCTCCCGGCTCTTTCTATCCAGCTGGAGCTAGATCACCTGATGCCAGGCAATTGGTGATGCTGGCACATGTCTGACTGCCTATTCGGGCAATGACTGAGCTAATGGCATCTTCATCTTCACACTCAGATGGCTTTGAGTCAGGATTGATACACTTGTCCTTACACTGTGCACGCCCATCATCTGGCCCTGCCATCCAGACCGCAATGGAGGCGGAAGTTAGTCTTACAAACCATGGGAAATCCTCCCTGGACTTTCTAATCTACCCACAGCTGGGACATGAAATAGAGAATGAGAAAATAAAAAAGGTTTCAGCTCCACGCGGGGAGAAGAGAAGAGCAGAAATAGAAGGCGTCCTCCCCCAAAGTGGACACCAATTGCTGGGTTTTGCTTTATTGTTTTTCAGTGCTAGGGATCAAACCCAGGCTCCCCACTATTGACCAGCAGGACTCTAGCCCAGCGTTCACTTTTTAGGCTTGCTCCTGTTGAATCATACGTAAAGGAAGAATTTTTTTTTTATGGGAGAAATTATTTCAGAACATCACTGAGAAGCCTGGAGAAAGACTTGATTACGCTCATCAGCGACTGCAGGTGGTAGTGGGAAAGCGATGATTCAGATGGATTTGTAACACAGAGTCTGAAGACATAGAGCATGAAATCCAAGGGTGCAGTCCCAAATCGTCATTTTCCAAGTGCAAACTGTCCTCTGCAGTCGCCCCCCCCCATCCCAGGCCATGTGAGCATGAGCCCCTGCATGGTTTATAATTCTGGGGATTTTCATCTTCTGCGCACCAGCCTAGGTTATTCATCCCTCTGCCCTCCACAATCTCTGCTGAAAACGTTTCCAAGACAGTGAAGGAATGAGGTATTGCTCTCATCCCATTCTTCAGAAAAGTGAATTAGGGAGACTTCTTTTGTTATTAATTTATAATTAAAAATCCATCAACACTGTTTATAATGTATTAAACACATGCCGGTAAGCATCCCAGTATGACACTCATGAATTTTTCTTCCAAGGAACAACTGTCCCTTGATACACCCCCTGATTCCTTCATAAACCTTCCAAGAGGATGCATTTTTCCAGAAAGCAAACCCATGTAACGTTGGATTTCAAAGACACAAACTTTCAAGACGGTTGCCCTCAAAGTACCAATATGCTTTGGTTAACAAAAGGATGGGCCAGGCAAGTGGCGATCAGGGAGGCCTTTCTTAAAATGCCATTAAAAAAATTCTAATAGATTAAATTGCAGCAATTGGAAGTGTGTCTTGAGAAAGAAAGAAACATCTGGAATGGATGGTGTTGGAGGTAGAAATAACTCTATACACACTGGGCTTTTGAAGATACGGAACCTCAACCTACCGCAAAAGCAAGCATAATCTACCTCTGCTGTTGCTCCCTCCCAGTCTCATGGTTACCTAGGCAGCCCTGCTCGGGTGTGGCTTCTGCATGCCATCTTCTCATCCTTCTCAGGAACTTCTTTGCCTTCTATGAGACAGTAACAAGCCAGACATTTTTGGAAGATGCCCTCCACACACCATGGCATACTCAGTCCTTCTTGCCACTCCAGAGCTAACGGGCAGCTAAGTGCTAATGGTAACACTTTGCAAGTACCGCAGCTTAAGCTTAGAAAAAGACGGTGAGTGCAACCCCACCCACACGTTCTAAGTGTCTATATGGTATGTAATGTGTTTCAGCTCTTCATTTAAACTAAAATAAGGAAGGCTACCATTCTTTCCTTTCCCAGTTGTTTCTGAACGGTGATTATTCTCCTGAAGCTGTGTTTGTGAGGCCTATCCATAATTTTGTACTTTTATCATGTATGTATTATACAATCTTAAACTTCCAGTATTTATTTGTGGGTTTTAAATGCACCATGGGTGTTATTACTTTGCTTGTTTTCTTTTTGTTGTTGTTGTTTTCTTTTGTTTTTGTTTTCTGTGACAGGGTCTCATGCAGTCCAAGCTGACCTTGAACTTGTTAGGTAGTTGCAGATGACTTTAAAGAGTCAATTGCCTCTACTTCCTGAGTGCAGGATCACAGATGCATGCCACCACACCTGGTTTTTCGTTTTTTGTTTTTTTTTTTTTTGGTGCTGGAGATCAAATTCAGGATATCACGCATGCTACATAAGCACTCCTTCAGCTGAGCTACAACCTAGGCCAGAGGCATTGCAATTTGACATTTTGCAACGGTCTGAATTTAATTTAACACTGTACACTGATTATTGCATGTTGATTCGTGTAACCCCAGTTCACCTTTCTCATGGTGCTAGCATGCCAATATACAACTGGACCGTCCCTCACTTTACAACATTGAGACAGGGTTACTTTGATGCCATCTTGATCTGTGGTAATTACAGACAGCCCTCTCCTTCCCCCGGTAAGCATCCTGATAAACTCTCCCCTGTATTCTGTGCAATGGCTGTTTCTCATAAGATAGCAAGGATTGGTGCTGCTGGGTCACAGGATATGCACAGCTCTGGAAGTCACAGTAGCAACCGCCACTCAACAACAACAAATGAAGCTTCCTGTCTGTCTCTTCAATACTTCGAATTTATTGATATTTGAATTGGCTTTTGGTGCTGGGAATTTAACTGTTCTATCCTGGTTACCTATTAGGTAGCCAGAGCATTATAAATCACCTCCTCATAGTTGGGGTTCCCCTTTTCTCACTGACTTACATAGATTCCTTTACGTCTAGTGGTTTTTATGAGCTTCACATGTTGACATATTTCAGTCATATTTTTGTTGCACTTCTCCATTAACCGCTTCTAAAACTTGGAAGTTCTTACATTAGCATCATTATGGTTTCCTAATTCCTTCATACACACTATATATAATATATTCCAATTTAAATACACTTTTTCTCTCAAGTACTGTTTGCAAATTCAATGTTTTGAAAGTATTAAAAACTTAAGTTCCAAATATCAACCAATTACATTTTGATTTATTTTTGCTACAAGAATTTCTTAGATACTTAATTCCGAACATGATTACAGCATTATTTTATAATTGGTTTATAGCTTTATTGAGTTTTAGAAATATGCTTTATATGGTATTAATCATTTAGAATTTATTGACTTTTGTGATCTGAATTATAATTAATCTTTAAATAGTGCATTTATTAAAATAACATGTAGTCTTCAGTTGAATATGTACATTAAACAAAACATGTTAACTGATTCATTGAAATCTTCAGCATATTTATTGAAGTTGGACCAACCTATCAATTACTGAGAAAAATGTTTTTGAATAAAATCTGCACTTACAATTTTGGATAAACAAATTTTCCTTATAATTTTGATGATTTCTTTGGCCTTTATTTAGGCAGTATTTTATTAGACTTTTATATCTCCCTATGAGCTACTTTATCATTAAGATTAATGGTAATCATTAAGTACTAACTATTTAACATTATGTATTAATTGTTTTCATTAAGGAACAATTTTCATTATCTTTAATGATGCCATTATCTTTAAAGTCACTTGTCTTGACAGCAACATTGGCTTACGAGTGCTCTTTGACTAATCCTCCGCCCATGAACTATTGGTGCATCATTTTCTCATTGACTGAACAGGAAAATTTAGTCTATTTGCAATACATTCGTGTTGTATTATTTTGGTTTCCTATTTTTCTTTAGTCCTTTTCATCTCTGATGGCGGCAATTTTCTTTGTTTTTGACCTTCCTCTGGTACTGAAGTTCCATCTGTTTGATAGTAACTGACATGTTTCTTTCCAATTGTCAGCTCTTTTGCTGTATCTGCTGAGTCTCTTGTTCTTTCCTTTGTAAGGTTTGGGATTTCACACACACACCCCGCCGTGTGTGTGTGTGTGTGTGTGTGTGTGTGTGTGTGTGTGTGTGTGTGCGCGTGTGTGTGTGCCTGGTGCCTGTGGAGGCCAGAAGAGGGAACTGGATCCTCTGGAACTGGAGTTATGGATACTTGTGAGCCACCAAGCAGGTTCTTGGAACTGAACCTGGGTCCTCTGTAAGAGCTTAACATGCTGATCCATTATTCCAGTCATACACATAATAAATTTAATTTATTTAAATTTGCTTCTAGCACTATATCAGTGATCCCAATGTAGTAGGAGGTTGGAGAACTATTCCTGGGATTTGGAAGTTCTGTGGAGACTACCCGAATTCTACAGGCTTCCAGTTTCCACTCCTTGCAGGCACCACCTCCCTCTACCCAGATTCCTAGCACTTTATGCCCCTTGCTACTACCCAGAGCAGGTGTCCTCCACAATTTATTCATTTATCAATGCATACATCCCTGAAGATTCCCTTAGACTTCGGCTTAGCCCATGGCCTCTCATCCCCGAAACAGACATTGAAAGTCAACCCTCAATGTGTTTGGAATCCAAGTCAGCTAGCTCACAGGAAAGCCAACTTGGTCTTCCCTGTGGCTGGAAGCTCTGATTACATCTTTCATGTTCTTCTCTACTCTCAGGAGTGAGCACATCGGAGACAGGAACTGATGTACTGCTTGTCATCTCTCCCTGTTCTGTTTCCCCAGCTTCGCCCTTCATGTCTGGTGGGTTGTAAACGAGAACTTGGTAAATATTTCACGAGTGTGTAGATTTGATTCTGGTGGGTTCAATCCCTACTGCATGCTAACAATAGCTCATCCTTTGCAGTGTGATGCAAACTGTGTGGTGGTTTGATGGAAAATGGCCCACTCAGAGAGTGGTACTATTAGGAGGTGTGGCTTTGTGAGAGTAGGCGTGGCCTTGTTGGAGGAAGTATGTCACTGTAGGGGGGCAGGCTTTGAGGTCTCCTACTCTCAAGCTACGCTCAATGTGGCAGACAGACAGCTCACTTCCTGTTGCCTGTGGATCAAGATGTAGAACTCTCAGCTCCTTCATCAACACCATGCCTGCCTGCAGGCTGCCTTACTTTCTGCCATGATGATCATGGACGAAACCTCTGAAATTGTAAGCCATCCCCAATTAAATGTTTTCCTTTTTAAGAGTTACCATGTTCATAGTGTCTCTTCACAGCAATAGAACCCTAACTAAGACAGACCGTGTCCAAGGCATAGGTAAGAGATATGTGAGAGGTACCAAGGGCTGGAAAGAGATGGCTGGAGAGATCTAGGCTATTGGATTCTTTTGTCCACATTGTCAGCTAATTCTCTTTTTCACGGTTCGAAAGGTTCTTTAAATTTAATAATTAAAACTATATCAAGACCCAAAAATATCACCCTTATGCTAACTATAGCTTCTGGCTACCTACTTGTGCTGTACACTGAACCGAGGCAAGGAAGCAAGAAGCTTTGTGACAATTTAATTAGCATTTTTTTAGATCTTTGATTTCATAAAAAACAAAACACAGGATACTTCTTTTTCAATTTGCTTATAGTACAAGAGAAAGGTACCCCAAGTATTCAGCTTCTGTCACTGGAGAATCTTGGCGTGTGGATGACGGGAGAAATAGTAAAAACGAAAGACCCGGTCTTTAATTAATCTGAAAGTCTTCTTTTTTCTATGGCCACTTTAAGTCAGTTTTGTTATTTTCCAAACATGGTAAAGAATGATACATGCGAGTGGATTTGGAACGTGAGAAAGCAGAGGATACTAGGGCTGTTGGATGGAGCTCAAGGATAGAACACTTGTCTAACCTATGAAAAGTCCTGCCTTTGATATCCAGTACTACACGCAAGCAATCAAACAAATGGATATCAGTGGGGTTGAGCACGCAGCTCATGCTTAGGTCCTGAAGTAGATTCCCATCAGGGTTAAAAAAGAGAGAGAAGGGGAGGGAGTAAGGGCAGGAAGAAGATAGAGAGATAGATACTCCTTAAGGTTTTGAAAGATGTAGTATAATAAATACAAAGATACAGGGACATAGTTGTGTCAATGTCATAATTAAGGTCATGTATTCTGGTTGAACATTTTAAGGCTTACCACATGGAGCGCTTGATATTTTCATTACTTGAAATCTTGGCCCGGCTTTAAAGTGTGCAAGACAATATTGTGCTTGTGATTTTTCCACCCACCCCTAAGACAAAGTCATTATAGCTTAATCCAATTAAACTGAGTCCACCACGAGAGTGCTGGCCTCCCAATAATGTGCCTTTTCATCCAACTCTCAACTGATTCCTCGGAGGCCAGCCAGCTCCAGATGCTAACAAAATGCTGATCAGGGAGTTTGAGTTCTTCAGATTTAGGATTGATTTAAAGAGAGAGAGAGAGAGAGAGAGAGAGAGAGAGAGAGAGAGAGAGAGAGAGAGAGGTAGGACAGGAATCTGTCAGACGAGAATAAACCAAGAGGCAGGAAGGAATATTTTTAATGGAATCTTGGGGACTGTAGAAGACGACGGTTCTGGCTGGTTGGTTTCTCCAGAAAGCACTGTGCTGGACAGGTGCGCTCCCTGCATTGGAGCAAACTATTAATTATGGAATGCGGGGCTACTGGAGAGCCCTGCAAGTGGAAAATTTCCCAGCTTTGGGCAGTCCTGGTAAGCTTACCTATTTACTGCCCCGTCTTCCTAAAACAGCAGGGTCCTTTACCATAGAAACGATTTATGTCACCCTGGTTTATCAAGGAAATGGCACCCCAGTGAGCAGGACAATCTTCTCAAGGGGTACCCTCTTAGAGAAAGAGACTTGTCTCAGGGTCCTAGATCAACCACAGGTGGGAGATCTGAGTTGGTCTGACACCTGGAATGAGAGGTTGGTACCCTGGGATGGGGTGGGACCAGATGAAACTGGGAGATATCTCAAGGATAAATCCAAGAATCAAGCCAATTCGTGCTGGGATTACGGCTTCCAGGTTAGGCTGCTACCACTCTGCTATTTGGGCATCTGATGAGACCTTAAAAAAACTTCCCTAAGGAGGATGAGGAAGGGCATCCTGAGGTCTGGAGCCAGGTCAAACACTCTGTAGCTGCAATGGCCTAACCACTGATACCAGATGGACCAGAGGCTTGGATGTCACCACCCAAACAAGACTGTCTTGATGACCTCAACAGAGTTATTCTCAAATCTGTGCTGTGCTCTTAAAGCAACTTCCTCATGGCGTCCTTCTCCTTTGGCTTAATGAATCCACGTTTATACTACTGCCTTTCTCTAGAGATTTTGACTTTCTATAGTAGTTAAATCTTGGGTCTCTTTGTGTCTCCGGTACCTGGCCATGTGGCATAGCAGTGATGTTTGGAAAATGAGTAACCAAAGGCTTGCCTGTCCAGAAGTCGCCCTACACAGTAGTATTCCATAAATAGATTGTTCTCTACTATGCATAGGATGTGAAGCTCTTGGAAGGCTGTGTGAAGAGTGGGAAATAGTCACACCGATTGGATAAAGACGGCCTTTTTCCTCTATGAAATTTGTTGTGGCAGCAGGCTGAGCATGGAGCACATTGTTCGAGATCTGTTCTCAGAAGATTCTGGCAAGTCTGGGAATCTTTTTGGAGCCTTCCGTTCTAGCCACACAGATGGTACCAGGCACTTGAGTCCCATTTCCACACCCATTGTCGCCTTGATGCTCTCAAAACTCTGTGAGATGAGTAGGCTTTTATTGTTACTGCTATTTCACAGAAGCCAGCAAGATGGACTGGCCAGGTGATGCATTCCTGGCCTGGTCCCACATAACAGAGGATGCTGAAAGCTAGACAAGACTCTTGAACTTCCAGGCTTTATCCCATCTTGCATTTGCCGTCATGATGCTGGTCAAACTGCTTAGTCTGCTAGCTTTGGTTGTCTTGTCTTAAAGGAGGAATAATGTTGGCCACACAGGAGGATTGCAGAATTAAGAAGCTGCTCAGATAAATTGCTAACATCCTCATTTTGCATCTTGGTGGTTTTCTGTGATTGATGGACAGACATCTTTATTCATAAGGCGTCATGTCGACTGGCACCGGTGATAATTCTGTAGCCAAGGAGCTGAGGCAAACCTTTAGCTTCACTACTTCACTATGAATATTTAACAGGGTATCCAAGCACTTCTCCTACTCTGTCGCTACTACCCATGGAAATCGGTGATCAGCGTGATGTGGCTTCATGCCAGACAATACTTGGAGATGATTTCTGGGTCATCCGCAGCAATCAGTCTGGATGAAGGCTATTTAATTTATAATTGCTTGTGACAATTGCTCCATCTTTGAGAAGGCTCTGCAAGAAATGCTATCTGTATTCCTCTATGTCTTTTGGCAAATAAGATGTACTGCAAATGGAGTTCAAAGCGTTGGCTTTCCATTATCAGTTCTCAGCGACTCCCTTAGGTGAATGTCACATGGTACATGAGCTTGGAGCTGAACCCTCCCTTCTGTAATTGGCTGGGTTTTCTGGTTTCACAGCAACAAGATGATTGATCCTGGCATCAGGAACCATCGAGGGTCCTCACTAGGAGAGGGAGCAGCTTGTCCCATCCAACCTAATTCCTGAACAGACTCACCTCCTTCTTACCCCCTTCTAGGGGCAGTGTTGATGCCATTTTCTCAGGATAGGATGCTGTCGAATTTGTTCTTCTCTTCAGGACTTTAGAATCTCTCCTGTGGCTGGGGCACTGTGGAAGCTTTTCTCTCCTCCAGTCTTTGGGTCATCTGCACCCATCCTGTTGCTTTCCAAGTTCTGCAGAGGGGTCCACTGCGACTCCACCCTTACTGATGTCACCTGTCAGTACCCCACATGGGAAAGGAATGGAATGGAACGCCATTTCATCTCTTGGAAATGACTGTTGAATGCGTTTTGTTTGTTCAACACCTTTTTATTTTATCTAACGTGCTCCTACTGGAAAACCTCCACTTGTTTTCTCATGGTTAAGCTCAAAGCCTTCCTTCTACATCTAGAAGGTAGCTTAACCTGCACTTCTGTTGCCCAGGTGCCCTGGGACCTCCTTATTTTAGACAGAAACATTTCTTCTGTTATTTTGTGTTGGATGAATTTTTGCTTTCCCTAACATGTTCTCTCCTTGCTTTACACTATAGGAACATTTAATATTTAAGCTCAGAGGTAGGGCGTATGCCTAGCATGGCTAAGACTCTGGTTTATATCCCTGGGAGGGAGTGGGGGGAGAGAGGCAGGAGGAGAGAATATGAATATCTCTCTTAGCACTTTCATTAACATTATAACATATTAACATTCTGGTCCACTATGCCTTTTTCCATTTCTGACTTGTTCCATATGCTGAGGGAACACGTCTTGGAGCTGAGTCAATTCCTGTTCAAAATTCTCCCCTAATCGTTTCAATTGACAAAACTATTTTGATGTTATAAGGGCTTTGTGATATCTCATTCATCTATAGAATATGATAAAAAAAAATCCTTAGTGTTCCAGGTAGTCACTATACATTATAGGCTATAATCAGAATATTCTGAGGTACATGCCTTTAAAAATAAAATTCCTGATTATGAATATGGAACATTGTCATAGTAGGGGAAGTTTTATGCTTCTCCAGAATTCCAGTGCAAACTCTAATGCGTATAGAATAAGAAAAGCTACCCATACGCTGAACCCTCTGAGACAGCTCCTACCAGATGCTGACAGGAGTACCACGGCTAGGTTTCATCTGCCTAGACTACACTGGCCACTTAGTTTTGGCCACCTTTGTTTGCTCTTCTGTTGCTATGACTGTGCCTATCTAAATCTTCATGAGTTTCCTCTTTGATATTGACATATTCCGCACACGCTGCTGAAGGACACTCCAGTCTTACAGATCCAGAATGAGAAGATTCACCTTGTTCTTAATAAAGAAGCTATTGAGTTGGGGGAGCTGTTTCTTTCACCAGAAAAGGCACCAAAACGTATTTAGAAATGAATTTTGGCAATATCCTTTAATAAAAGGTCTAACTTAACTAGCATCTATAACATAACTCAACCAGAAGGGTCCTAGTAGATAATTCTTTTTTTGGAATGCTTCCACGAGAACAAGGATTGAACTTCCTAGGTTAGAGCTTGAAGGGTTAAGCCAGCCCCTTTAGGGGGCGGGTTTGCCTCGGGCGAATGTTGACTGATAAATTGGGCTCACGGAGCCTGTGCGCCCCCTTTTTCCTGCCTCCTGTGAAACGGCTACAGACGGGAACCTCGGTTCTGTAAGTTTATTTAAACATTAAAGCTGTATATATTCTTTAATATCTGCCTTGCATTTATTTACGCCTATACAAGAGCTGATGGTTCAGTTTAGTCCTAACATGGAATACTTCCCGAGCCAGCCCTTCCTTGATCCCACTTATGATTTCCTTCCTCTTAGACATTATCTCTGGAGGGCACTACTTTCTTAGGAACTTAGGGCGTCTCTCCCTCTCAGACACTTACTTCAGATACCTGCAGTGAATTACTGCTGTAAAATCAAAACAGTTCGAGCTTGTGTGGCTGCAGATTGTTTCTGTTTTTAACTGAAACTCTGCACACATCCCCTTAGACATTCTATATTCCACTTAACATTGCCTCCCCTGTATCTCATATCTCGACGGCATATTTCTATGACTTTGGTTTTACTTCTACGGGTTATCTTCTCTGGAAAGTTCTTACTGTCCCCTACTGTAGGAAAATCCTTCAGCCAGTAGCCTTTAAGTTACCTGCCCACTTGGGCGTGGCCTCTTATACTATAAATGTAGATGTAAAGCCTGGGCTCCCTCTCTCTTCCAGCTGCTGGATTCCCTGTTCCAGCAGAGGACAGTGATCAATGAGTCTACCCCTAAGTAAATAACCCTTTATAATTATACTCAATTCTGAGCTAGTGTGGGATTTTTCTTTAGCGTCCCTCTTCAGCCCCCCCCCCCACTTCTCCACATATCCAGTCTTTTCATACCCCTTAAGGCTGAGGTTAAGCACACCTGCTTTTTAGATTAGAATTTATCTTGTCTTTCTAGTGGAACATCCCTCTTATAAGGCATGGCACCAGAAACGTTCCAAATTTTGGATGTTTTTTTTTTCTTTTCTTTTGTGGACTTTGGAATATTTGAATCTTGAAAATTTTCAATATGAGATGGATACAGGTTAAGACCCAAGGATATACATGAAGTTTGTTTGTTTGATTGTGTGTGTGTGTAATCACATACATATATAGCCTGAAGGTGGTTTTATACATCTTAATACTTTTGTACACAAAACGAAGCTTCATGATTTAGAATTTCTCACTTGAGACACTGTGCCAACGTTCACAAAAATTTCTGATTTTAAAGCATGCCAAATTTCACATTTTTTTTTGGATTAAGGGTGCTAAACCTATAATAAGTTGGTGACATAATTTTCTTCTCTGTATGCTTATAAGTTTTTGGACAGCCAGGCATTCTTTCCATATTTTCTGAGCTTACCCAGAATTCCTTGCAATAAGCAGTGAATTAATGTGAGGTTATTTGTCTGAAATCTTTCAGTCTTTCATAGGGAACACACAAACACAATAAATGGACCTAATGACACCTTGGGCACAGGTTTATTTTCAGCCTTGCTGCAATCTCTCTGTGCAGTTTTAGCACAGCACTTTCCTTAGGTACCAGATCAATATATTGGTCTTCATATCATGGGGGTCTTAGTCTCCAGGATGAAAGAAGAAATCTAAACGCCTCCTTCCCCATTGACATTGCATAGCTATCATGAATATGCATGGTGTTAAATAGCCAGGGAAGATGAGCATTTTTTTTTTTTTATTTTTTTGAAGGTTAGGTATGGAGCTGCTTGTCAGTGTCTGAAAGAAATCAGTGTCTAAAACTGATACAAGCCGGAGTTTGAGCTACTGTTTTACTTCTGGTCACTTTATGTAAGACAGCTGACTCCTTAAAAGCAGGCCTGGTAAGAAAGTGTGGGAGCTGGTAAATAGGTAAAGAAGGGGCAGACAGTAGGAGCATCATCATGAGCAGCTGCAAGCAAGATGTAAACAGTAGCTTTGGGGACTGGAACCTGGCGATTCCAGGTGCAGGGGTATTTGGAGTCATGGTGCCTTGCAAAGCCGGAGGGAGACACTGGTGGCCTGGGAGAAGTCACATTAGGTGAAGCCTGGAGAAGGATCAGGTCAGAGCCTCAGACTCAGGTGAAATGTCAGAACACAGCTCAGTTCCAGTTCTTGCAAGCAACCACCCCCCTGCCATCATTCAAGACAGACGGTTACTGGACGTGGGAAGAGCGGGGAGACAAAACAGGTACAGGAAATCAAGCTGGGGGGAAGGGAGAGTTTTGGAAGAAAGCCCAAGTGGATTCTGGGAATACATAGTAGATGATGAGATTCAAGTAATTTATCAACTCCTTTTGACCGGATCCAGACTTTAGGAATAAGAAATCGAAACAGAATATATGTGAGTTAAGATAAGCTGACGATGACAGACTCCCCGTGGGTTTACAGTCTGAAGTTCCGTCCTTTCACTGATACGTGTGGTCTGGCTGAGGATGGAAAACAGACACTGGACAATACAGTGGCCACATGGTAAGACGCTTAAAGAAAACTAACCCCTTATCCTGGACAAAAAAAAAGGCCCGGATGTTGACACACTATGTAAAGAGAAGTACGTATATTTAAGAATAACTTCTCAAATATTTCCTTTCTAGCCATTATAGAGACTGTTTCAGTGGAAGGTCTCCTCAGATGGCTCACCCCTGTGGGAAGCAGGGGATGCTCTCACTGTCTCTAAGTGTAAAGATTTGTCTTCTCTATCTGCAGTTGGAACCCAGAAGCACCAAGTCACACAATAATCATAAAGATATTTAGCTCAACAACACTCATGGTTCTACAAGAACTTCAGGGATGGGGAAAGGGATTTTGGTTTTGGTTTTTATTTTTAATCATCCTTTCAGGGTTCTTCTCCCACCCTCCTCAGGTAATGTTCTCCAACTACTGTATTCTGACCTGGGAAAAAAGAACATACAGTTTCCTACAATCCCCAATCCAGCCCCACTGGCCTTTTTCAAAGGCTAAGCACCAATTGTTGAGATGGCACTGTTACACAGGAAGAAGGTGAATCCCAGTGTATCCAGACTAAATTACCTGTTGCAGGCTGCATGGTTGAGGGCTTCAGAACTGTAATCCTGTTTGCTGAGAATCCCTGCCAGTAAACCTGAGGGAAGCTGGCCAGGGTTATGTCAAGACTGGTGAAAGCATATCCCAAGACAGCTGTCTAACCTGTGCACGGCTCAGAAATGGGAGGGGCAGTCTGTGGGGCCATGAGTACTGATGCAGTAACCTGTCCATCAGAAATAAGATGGGGAGTCTGTGGGGCCATGAGTACTGTTGCAGGAACCTGTGCATTATAAGGAACCTGTGCACGGCTCAGAAACGGGAGGGAGAGTCTGTGAGGCCATGAGTACTGATGCAGGAACCTGTCCATGGCTCAGAAATGGGAGGGGGAGTCTGTGGGGCCATGAGTACTGATGCAGTAACCTATGCATGGCTCAGAAATGGGAGGGAGAGTCTGTGGAGTCATGAATGCTGATGTAGGATTTTAATTTTAAAGTAATTGGGTGGGTAGATTCCACCATGTATAGGGGTTTCTGAAAAATGAAGATTGGAGCGTGGGACAGTTTCAGGGTCTTATGCAAAGACCATCCTTCTTCCGAGTTGCCTTGGTCTTTGGTCTGCATCAATATCTCCAGAACACACTAAAAAAAATTCTATAAGACTAAGGGAGATGAGTCTCAGCAACATGGTCTCTACAGGCATTTATATTTAAAACAAATACCCTCAGAGAGTTTTCATAGACACGCTTGTTTTTCTCTTAAACTGCCCACTCTCTCCTCCTCTGCTGGCTACAGTCACATGCAGTCATTTGCTTGCCATTTTGGTAAGTCCAACGCTCTGCAGTCTTAACCCTTAGCTCGCCTCCGCATTCAATCTAGCGTTCACTGGACTGTCCGAAGTTAAGTGCAAGTCACTGCACTGTGCGGCTGCCAAGGACCACAGAAGACTCTCGTTCCCCCGAGGAATGCGCAGGATTACAAAAGCCAGAATAACAGAAATGCAGAGAATGAAGGGGGTAAGAAAGGCAGAATGCAAGATGCTCAGGGTGCCGGAAGAGGAGAGCCATCTGCTCTGAGGGATCAGCACACAATGCTGGGGAAGGTCACACATAGACTCGGGCAGGCAGAGTTGGGGAAGAGGAAAAGAGCAATTCTAGCCATAGGGAAAAGGATGAATCAAACGGAAGAGGTCACCTAGTGTCAAGCGCATCCCATTTTAAGAAGCGTGGAGCTGCCCTGCACAGTCACTGCCTGACACCCTGGACCCTGCTGCCTTGAGGACTGGGCCTGGGAAGGTGGCAGGTGAGAGATAATGAGTCCTTCTTTTCACCCTGGTCACTCTGAGGCCCCTGAGAGGATGGACATGTAAGAGCAAGAGGGGTGAAATGGGCCAAGGAGTGAAGCTTTTAGCATCTGTCACTTGTCACATGCGCATACAACTTACAATTGTATTTCCAGTAGACGTCTGGAATAATCGGCATTCTCACGTTGTTAGGGAATAAATTAGGTTGCTGTGACGACCGGTAGGAAGCTCTCTCTGCTGTGACACAGAACAGCTCTCCTTCATTTGACTAGGATGTCCCAATTACGCTTTACATTTCCTGCTTTACCGTCAGCAAATTAAACGTGCCTACGTACAGTCACAGAGATTCCCTCTGCTCGTGGATAATCACTCCTAATTGTGACAGTGACTTCAGGTCCATGTGAACAGAAAAGACCAGTGTTAGTAACCACCACCTGAACCAGAAGGGGGTCTTTCAAAATTCAAAGAAGCTATGCTAGTTAGGAAATATGTAACCACGAAACAACGAGAGGGATTTAGTATTTGTTTTAAATTATGTAGAACCCTACTCTTAACAGAATTCCCAGAATACGGCGCAAAATGTCTTGTGTGTACGTGTGTGTGTGTGTGTGTGTGTGTGTGTACGTGTGTGTATGTATGTGAGGTTGTCTCCTAGGAAGGATCACTTGTTTAAAAGGAAAACTCACTATGTTACAATCTATGTCTGTTTTGCAAGCTTGTCCCACACATCACGTGCAGAAATAGAACAGGAGTGTGTTTCTAAATGCTGTGCCTGTGTGCAGGCCTGCAGTGCTAGCCAGGCAGTTGGGAACAACACAATAAAGCAGCGAAAGTAGGCAGGTACATCCAGATCAGGTGTCCTTCCAGGGTGTGAGTCTGGGGCAGGGCTATGCAGATATCTGACCACTAGGATACATTACCAGCTGTACAATAGAGATTTGGGCCTATCCGACTCCTCTTTTAATAGCGTTTACCCTGTGAACTCCTGAAGGCAAGATCTCGCTGGCAGGTCTGCATCCTTCCTTCAGTGCCTCGCACTCTTCATGGGGACTTTGTGAGGAGACACGCTTGGTGATTTAATAACTAGTGGCAATGAACCTAAAGGGAGAATCTGGAAGCCTGGTTGAATTCTTCAAGTATCAAAAAGAGAACATCGGAGACTGGGAAGATGGCTCGGTGGTTAAGAGCATTGGTTGCTCTTGCAAAGGACCCGACTAGGACCCACATGGTAGCTCACAATTTTCTGTAACTCACGTTCCAGGGGATCTAATACTTTCTTCTGACCTCTGTGGCCACTGTAGGCATGTAGTACAGACACATACATGCAGGCTAAGCAGACACACACACACACACACACACACACACACACACACACGGGTAGACCTGGCCCAATGGCCACTAGGAATATTCCACTTAAAAGACAAAAATGATCCTGGTGTTGATGCAATACAAATGGAGGCATCTGGAGTTTCAGATCTTGTTACTTTCTATTTTGCAAGCTTGTCTCACATCTTTCTCTTGAGACTCAGGTGGTTACAGAGATCAGGAGTTAGAAGTTGACCTCACTCCACACTTATTTCTCATCGAGTATGTGCTGGCTCTGCTCTGGCATGAAGGCATATAGGACCAGTTTCAAGGTTTGAAAACGGAGAAGCTCCACAAATCAAAGGAGGGATTGGATGTGTGAGAGTGGGTGCAACAGGAGAGGCAGAGCTCATTTCTAGTGTGGAACCCTGGGCTAGGGGAGTTGGGAATGGAAACAGGAGAGACTCAAGAGGCTTGGGAAGGGCAGATGTCATGGGGAGAGTGCTGTGAGATGGCCCTACAGGTTAAGCAAGGGCAGATTTGGAAAGGCAGAACAGGTTCCCCCAGTGGGCTGTGGAGGCCTTTAAGGTCATAAGTTAGGGGGAACTTGCCTAAGGTGTCCTGATGAGATGCAGACTCACTGGAAAGCCAATAGGGTATTAGTGAGGGGAGCGGATGGGACTGGAGGCAGGGCCCGCCCAAGAGTGCATCTGTAAATCTGTCCAGGATGTCGTTGTATTTCAAGGCAAACTTTCAAGTGCTGATTTCTTCCAGAGTCAAATGAGAAGGTTGAGTTAGACGTTGTATAAAGTCCTTTATGTTAATGTTCAGAGGTGCCAGGCAAATTGTATTTAAAATTCACCCGAGGAGTCTCACACAGCCAGGAGTGATTCCTGAAGGAATTCAACCAGTTGGTGTCATTTGAATATATGCCGCCCACAGCACATCTCAAAAGCAATGCGGAAGCCACAAACCCTGCTCTCCTGTTCTGAAATGCATTGATTGCAGTTTGGAACTGTCTCTTCCTCCATTACCCTGCCCTGCACTGTGATTAACCTCCATGCCTCTTCTATATGACGTAGACCCTGGTTTCTCAGAGCTAAAGTTCAGAAAGGAGAAAATGAATTGAACCATCTAATTCTCCCTACTCCACACATTTTCAATAGCATATCTAAGTGCCAAATCTTTTAACTGCGTGATAACAGAATTAGCAGGCCCATTTGATAGATAAAACCAGCTGTGCATCACATGAAAGATCCAAAATACACTCTTGGCCAAAATGAACCTTCTAGAAATACCAAGGAACTGGCAGTGAGTTTTTTGTTACTTACAATGGCTAAAACTGTATGATGTTGATATCATTTTTGAGGGGTGGGTAAAAGAGAAAATTTCATTGCAGATTTCGAAAGAATAGTGCTTTTAGACTATTTCCATATCATTAATATATTGTACCCAGAGATGATTGAGACGAAACTCTTGTTACTCTGTTCAGCACTTCCATGAAGTCCCCTTTAGTCTCTAGCTAAAGATTAATGTTCTTGCCCATGTCTACCATGTCTGCCTATGGGTGGTAGCAGGTATGTACATATTGCTAAGTAGGCAATGAAGAACCAGGAATTGTAATTTCTGGAACATTCATAGCAAGCTGATGAGATCACTGCATTCTCATTTCCCAATTGACCATTCATTCCCTATACCTCCCCCACACCTCATCTGGCAACAGATGTCAGCATCCCGCCAGAACTCAACAGCATTAGCTTCCAGAATTAGAAAGCCTACTGGGATGGGGACACCTGCAATGCTATAGTGGGCTTTGTTTCCTCACTGTAGGTGCGATGGAGACTAAGTGCCAGGGACACAATGCTTACCAAAGCTGTGCTCATCCAGGGATGGAGAAAGCCCATGAATGCACACCCCATTTCCACACCAGTACGTTGAAAATAGCACAGTGGTGTGCTGTGCACATTGGTGGCTGCCTTGAAGATACACTCTTTCCTGCCTCCTTTCTCTCTTATTTATTTCCTAAAACCTCATCTTGTGTCTCCTGAGTGAAGCTCTCTGAAACAGGAACCTGCACTCAGAACTATCATCCCCGGGGCTACCTCTTGGAAATCTCAAAGCAACTTGCAGAACTGATCCAGTTCCCACCAAGTGTCCCGAGACAATGAGATATCGGAATTGAAAAGCCTCCCTATGAAGGTATCTGACAACCTCCGAGAGCCAGATCTTCCTGTGGAAAAACCTAAAGCCAAACAGACTGGCTCCAAGATCACCTAAGTAATGAATGAGTTGTGCCCCCCCCCCCCCAGGACTACCTCTAAAGTGAAAAGAATCTGCTTATCTAATTCATGGTCACAGCACACTTTTGAATTGAAGCATCACTTACCACAGAAGCCTGTCATGTGATTTTGACCTACTCAAATACAGTCTATGCCAATATCACAATATTTATGTAATTGTGCTGCGGGAGGTTGAACCTAACGCTCTGTGCATGCTGAACTAGATCCCCAACTCTCTGATTTATTGTTCTACTTTTTATGTTGAGAAAAGGTCTTGGTGGTAAGTTGTCTAGGCTTTTTTTCTGTGGCTAGACTTTCTCTGTGGCCCCAGCAGCCCTTGAACTCACCATTTTCTGGCCTCAGCCTCCGGAGTATCTGGGACTCATAGATAGGTCTGCTTGAACCATCAGGGTCCTCATAGTTAAAAAGCTTTTTGCTTTGGGTGTGACAAGCTCATGGCGTCTAGCAGCTCCAAACAGAACTAGACAGGTTCTGTTCTCTAACTGTGCCTTCTGTCAAGATTGCCATGGTCTCACGGCCTCTGGCTTTGCTCCCCATCTTCCATTGGATGCCCTGTCTTTTGTGCCTAGACTTTGACACAGCTGTGGCAGTAGAGTCAAGCCAGAACAGTGTAGGTACAGCAGGACTTAGAAAAAGAAAAAAAGAGGTTGGCCTATTTAAAACATGCCCGATGAAGTTTGTATTTGCTTTAAATGAAACTGTAGAAGACAAAGTATGTCTGAAAACAGGTTATGATGCAATATAAATATTAGTCTAGGCGTGTTTGTGCTCATTTGTCCAAACTTCCACATTTCTTTGGCATGGGACCGCTCTTGAGGGCTTGACATGTTGATATTATTCTGTAATTTATCAGTGAATAATAATAACATTTCCAGATAAAAATAATATCCTTAACTGCACATGATCACATTCTTATTTATTTTATTCCTCCAGTGTTTCAAGTGGAGGGCACTGAAAATTAGATAAAAATCAGTAAGAGTATTATTTTATTCTAGTCTTGTTTTTTGTTGTTATGATTGAACAAAAAGGCTTTGGGTTCATGTTCAAGGTTAAAGCATTGAAGATGCTTTTATTCTCACACAGATTCCAATCAAGCAGGTTTCTAGAGTTGGGGTGTAGTACGCAGGGTGATGGCTTCATCCCCAAACTTGTTGGTTCGCTGATGCGGCAGATGTCATTATTATTATTTTTTAATGAACAGATTGTGATTAAATTAAGAACCTTGAGAAGGGAAAAGAATTCTAAAACAACCCAATGGGCTGAAATCACTTAAGCAAGAAAAGTGAGAAGGTGGAGAGGTGAGGATAAAATGCAAGGGATACTAGTTATCACAGGGAGGGGCACCGAGGCTCAGAGAAGCCCAAGCAGACGAGGGGCCAGAGTTTCCCAAGATCCTCCGGAGGGAAGCAGCTCCTCCTACATCCTGACTTTATCTGGGAGAGGTTGACTCTGACCTTCTGACTTCCGGATCTATGAAAGGATACATTTGTGTTGCTTTAGGCCACAGAGTTTGTAGCAATTTGTTCCAACAGGAGCAGGAAATGGATGTACCAGGGATACTTGTGCGCTGTAGCTGGTCAGTCTACCAAGCCATTCAACCCCGTGCCCTGTACTTTCCTTCACGCCAAGTTAGGGCAACAGGGCAGTGTGAACAAAAGTGAAACGTTTTAGACCATATGTCCTTTACATTCTAATCCTGCGGAAAACTTTGGTCAAGGTGCTTCACCTCTCCCGAGCCACGACTGTCTCGCAGATACAGCAGTGGTTGCTTCTATTTCTAACCCAGAAGAATAATACTCCCGCTACCACAGCAATGAGCCATACCTCTAGCAAAGGCTATCAGTACACTGTGGTAAACTTTAAATGTGATGACGCATTTGAACTATCCCTGCAGGTACTTCTTAAACAGGAGGCACCCAGTAGGGTTGGGTCTCTTTGCTTCACTTCAATCTTGCATGCAGAAGTTGTGTGCTATCCAAAGTACTTCCAAAGCAGGTGCATGGATCTGCTTCGTTCATCCTGTCTACCTCATGGGAGATGTTGCCAAAGTCCTTAGCAGGGCATATGGGGTGCTTTTTATCTGAATGGCTTTATAGAGTTTAAAAAATTATTTATTCCTTTATGTGATGGGTGTGTTGCCTGAATGTGCGTGTGTGCATGTGTGTGTGTCTGCATATGCAGTACCCATGAAGGCCAGAAGAAGGTGCCAGATCCCTTGGAATTGAATGGATGTGGATTATCACCTAGAACCTGGGAATTGAATCTGGGTTCATTGGAACAGTAGCCAGTGTTTTTAGTCACAGAGCCATCTCTATAGCCCCTCAATTATTATTGTTATCTTTTTTGTAATGCTAGGGGTTGAACCCAGGGCCGTGTGCATGCTAGCCAAACACTCTATTGTTTACCTAACTCCCTCAGCCCTTAAAAGTCTTATTAAAACATACTCTGTATATGTTCTAAGTATATGTCACTATAATTCCATGAACTGATATATTTAGTGTCTTGTTACATGTTACAGAATTGTCATCACTAAAATCTATTTTTAGGATATTTCCATTAATCCCTAAAGAAATGAACTCACAACTTACTGGCACTTCTTCCTACTTCCACCCTAAATCCAGACAGCCATTAATCAATGTTCTGCCTTTATAGATTGACCTTTGTGGTCACTTCACATAAATGGAATCCTAGACTATTCAGGCTCTGTCCCTGGCCCATTCCAAGTTTACCTCTCCCCATCCCTCGGATCCTGCCTTCCATATGACTGCAAAATGAGATGGGTTCAGTTCTCTAGGTTTTCACAATTGATGCTCCTTTGTCTCTCTCCCTGCATTTGTGCATGACTCTGTGTCTGGAACAGCTTCTACAACCTGCAGGTCTCAAACTGGAGTCTTTTTGTTTCCAATTATGTCCTTATTGGATTCCTTTGCAGTATGCTTTTGTAACTCCTTATAGTACAAGCTATTTTATTATGTTGTAATTACAGGTTTGTTTTTTATAATCCTGGAGGAAGCAGGGGCTCTGCCTTTCTTATTCAACATGTCACACTGTCCTCTGTGCCTTGCACAGGGCTTACTACCTGCAGACATTTATTAATAGTGAGGATGAAAAGTGTGTTCAATCTTAGCATAAGCTCCAGGCTTCTCTTCTTATAAACTCAGGGAGGTTAATTGCCAGCTGAAGCTTCAGAGATGCACGCCATGCTCTTTGTCACACACATATTACCAATGGATACTTGATGGGGGAGGGGCAATCTATTATATAGGCAAATCCATTCAGATGTTTCTTATATGACACTTTATTTTTCTCACCAATTTCTGGAGGAACCATGACTAAATGATTTGCATAGCAATATTCCACTTAATTTGAGAAACATTTATTTTTCAGGGCGGTATGCTAGGGAGGCTCCTTCCTTCCCAAGTTTCTCCTGGCACCTGTCTTTGCCTTTGTACAAAATCTAGCTAAGAGAGCAGAAGGAGGGTGTAAGCTTGAAGATGAAGTAGAGCCTTAACCTCCTGTGTGAAAGACCGTGGGTTCAATCCCCAGGAACACCCAATAATGAAAGATTAATTTTAAGTCACATTTTAAATCCTAGACCCAATAAATATCAAAAAGTTCTGCCTCCTGTGGCTTCCTATTACTTCTTGTATTTAAGAGAGTATGATTTTATCTGCAGGTTTTAGAGTAATTCTAATATGATATGAACCATCTACACATTTTGACATGCTCTAATGCATAGGCCCCAGGTTAGAGCTCAAGCAACAACAACAACCTAATATCTATATTAAGAAGGTAAAAAGAAATTGGTTAAATTATTTCTAATGGTCTGGCAAGCTGGCTCAGAGAGTATGCCACCAAACCTGATGACCTGAGTTCAATCTTTGGAACCTACATGGAAGAAGAAGAAGCAACTCCTGAAGAGTGTATTCTTGCCACTGCACATTCAGCATGGCTTGCATGCCCCATTCCTCCCAAACAGACCCAAAATACTGTCTCAGCATGTAATAATATAAAGATTATCAATCCATGTTTTATATACCTTTTCATGCTACATTTTCAACATCCCATGTTCACACAGCCCAACACAGTTGCCCGCATACGTCCTTCAAGGGCTCACTGGCAACACATGGATGGTGTGTGGTTGAAGATTATCCATTCCCAGGAACCTTCCGGATAGAGCTACTCCAAGGGTTCCATCCATTTGAGTCCCTCAGGGCATGTTCGTCTGACATTCCTATCTCTGTGTAAAATGTCTAGAGAGTTTCAGCTGGTTGCTCCAGAAAGAATCTTAAGTGAAATTGCCAGGGTATTCAAATGAGGATCTACCGGAAAAGCTGCTTCTGTGACTCAAATTTCTCTTATCATTGCTGTTTTAAAATTAATTTTTTTTTTTTTT
>NC_022018.1:46765568-46782161 GCF_000317375.1 Microtus ochrogaster | reverse complement strand
TCTCTGTGGCTTTGGAGCCTGTCCTGGAACTAGCTCTTGTAGACCAGGCTGGTCTCGAACTCACAGAGATCCGCCTGCCTCTGCCTCCCAAGTGCATGCTTCTGTCTCCTCTGTCTCCAGGATCTTGCTGCTTGGCCTGTGGTGGTCTGCAGCTCTCCTTTTCCCGGAACTGGAATTACAGGCAATTACAAGCTATTCCACATAGGTGGAGGAACAGAACCCTAGTCCTCTGCAAGAGCAGCAAGCATTCTAAGAGGGAGCTGAGCCATCTCTCCAGTGCCCAAAATTATTTCTCAGAATCTGGAGACGACTTTCTGTTTCATCTTTCCCTCACTGCTTACTATCTTTTTTTTTTTTTTTTTTTTTGGTTTTTCGAGACAGGGTTTTTCTATAGCTTTGGTTCCTTCCTGTCCTGGAACTAGCTCTTGTAGACCAGGCTGGCCTCGAACTCACAGAGATCCGCCTGCCTCTGCCTCTGCCTCCCGAGTGCTGGGATTAAAAGCGTGCGCCACCACCGCCCAGCACCGCTTACTATCTTATGTGGCTTCTTTCTTGCTGGTTTCTGCCTGGGTCTGAGAGGTCTGGCCTCCATTGTTATTTCTTTCTGTTGTTGTTAACAATGCTTCATTCTTAGTTTGGGTAACTTCCTTATTGGAAGCCTGTCTGTTGTGATGCTTCTAATCTATCACCAGAAACCGCAGTCTCCGGCTGCGAGAATTAAGGACCTATTCCGGAGATCGCCCTGGATGGAATCTCAGGCTTTTTTCTAAAGTTTAGTTAGACTCCAAAATGTGAACGGTGCCGCTGCAGGAAGAAAATTGCATTGTCTAAGCGAACTACTTTTATGAGCTCACCGGCCATCAGTTCAAATTATGTAACAGATATTTTTTCCTCAAAAATGAAAAATGGAGTCTATCTGAAAATATCCCACAAGGGACCTGAGTTATTTGAGTTTCCAGTAATGGGGAACTGGAATTTAAAGGGTATATTTTTCAAATCAAGATTTCAAAAGAGTACAGACAACCTTCTGTGCCCAGAAATCCCAAATCATGGTTCAACCATCCATGGATGGGAAGTATTCAAGAAAAAAAAGAGACATCAGTGCTGAACATGTAAGAACCTGCCCTTAGTCATTGTTCATAAACAATATAGTGCAACTTATTAGCACAGCGTTTTGCTATAGGAAATCTGGGGGTGACTTACAGTATCTGGAAGAGGAATGTAGGTTATGTGGAAATACCATGCAGTTGTACATAAGGGACCTGAGCACCTGTGAATGTGGGCATCTGAGGGGGAACCTGGAACTGGTCCCCATCCTTGGGTAGGGTTGACTGAGAACCGACAACCACACAGGTAGTGATAATGGACAAAATGGCCAAGAAATGAGTCGTAGGCCCTAGGATTCACAATGGGTGGAGATGGGGTCAGAAAAGACATGAGAAAGAGGGATCCTGAATGATTTCCTCCAGTCCTTGCTGACCACACACAGGGCTAGAAACAGTGTTTCATAACAACAACAACAACAACAAATCTTTGTGTTTCTGGGGAGATGGCTCAGTGGGCAAAGTACTCGCTATGCAAACATGAGGACCTGACTACAGATTCTCAGAAGCCATGGAAAAGCTGGGCACAGTGGTGTGTGTCTGCAGCCTGACACTGGTGGAGTGGTGATGAGACGGGGGGACCTGGGGATCACTGGCCCAAACACTGAGCTCCAGCTCCAGTAAGAGACCATGTCTCAAAGAGAGAGAGAGAGAGAGAGAGAGAGAGAGAGAGAGAGAGAGAGAGAGAGAGACAGAGAGAGAGAGAGAGAGAGAGAGAGAGAGAGAGAGAGAGAGAGAGAGAGAGAGACCATGCCTCAATACATAAGATGGAGAATAAATGAGGAAAATGCCTCACATTGCACTCATGCGTGAGCACAGGTGAGTATGCACATACACGCACGCACGTGCGCGCACACACACACACACACACATGCATGCACGCATGCGCACACACACATCTCTTCATGACTGTCCTGGTCATGTCTGTTCCTTAGTGATCATTATTCAACTTCTGGTCATTACAATACAGTTCCAGCTCCTGGAAAATGACCAAGTCTTTCATAATGATATTTTGTGTGTGGGGTGTGTGTGTGTGTGTGTGTGTGTGTGTGTGAGCTTTTGATTCACGCACATGAACTACCCACAGCACAAAGTGGAAAATATTAAGGCAGCAAAATTTGTAATTCTTAAAAGCTTGCCACTAGCCAATAAAACAGTGAGAGTAGGTAAGAGTGGCTTTTTGGATAGGTGAAATTTTAGCTGTAAAGTGGCATCGCACCGTTTAAGGGGTTAAGTTGACTGGGCATCCACCTACCAGAACAAATAGATTTCTCTATTATTTAATAATTTATTTAGTGTGTGTTTGTGTCTATCAGTCTATCTCTGTTCGTGTATGTTTGTGTGCCATCGTGTGTGTGTGTGTGTGTGTGTGTGTGTGTGTGTGTGTGTGTGTGTGTGTCTGGAGAACAAGTTGTGTCCTTTTACCATGTGTGCTCAGAGAACAAAAGGCCTAGTGGCAGGTGTCCTTCCTTCTCTGCCCAGTCACCTTGCTGGTCCACAATAGTTTCTGTCATTAGAAATTAGGAATGAATAAGAAGGAGCCACTTTGCACAAAAGAGACGTTCAGATTCAATTAGGCTAACATGGAAACAACTGCGTTTTGCAGGCATTCTTTAATATTTCAGTGTGATGCTGATGACACCAACCGCAGAGGGCACTCTCAGCCTCTTAGGGACATAGTTTGCACACGCCTCATCTGAGATGATCCATCAGTGTGCAGTTACAAGTGGAATTCTGAGCCCCACAGAAGTAATAGTACATTGATCTTACAATGCAGACAAGTGGATTGTAGCATCTGTTCCAAACATCTGTAACACAAGAACTTCTCCTGATATTTTTCAATACAAGGTTCTGAGAATACCTGTCTAAACATTTGTGAATATTAGCCCCTTTTTTTTCCCCTAATGTTTGAGGATGTGTGTTCGTTCTGCTCATACTTTTCCATGTAGTTTACCTGAATTTGTAGGATGACCTCTGTAGGTGACAATACAAGCTTGCTAGATTTTTTTAAGCTGAATGTTAGCTATGCAGTCCACACATCAGGAATCTAAAGCATTTGGCTCCTTTTATCAGCAAAATGGAAATAGCTGCTTGGGGCTCCTATTAGAGAAGTATAAATCCACTACAGTTAAATACCCACTAGAGGCCCACATGAATTATTTGACTTAGGGAGAGACAGCATGGAAATATGAACTGCATTTCCAAGTCAGAGGTTCTCCATGCTAGCTCTAGGGCACTTAAGAAATGCCAGTGCCTCCCAAAATATTTGATTTAGAATTTTAAGGGCTCCCTAGGGATATCTACTCACCTTCTAGAACCTTCTCTTACAAAATATGGTTCAAGGATCAACCACATCAGATCGCTGGAAGGCTGAGGATTGTGATCTGAGGATCATCTATGAGATGTCTTGGGAGAGTCTCACGTGACGCTGATCTGAAACCACTTTTCTTTTTAGAAAGTCTTAGACTTTTCTTTGACGTATTTGATCATCATGTTTTCACCGAGGGCAGGGCCTAGTCTTCTCTGTGCCGATCACATAGGCTTTTTTTTTTTTTTGAAAGGGTCTCACTGTGAAGCTCTAAAAATCACACAATCTTGCCAAGACATTATTCCTCTTCCTATAATAAACCCAGGATTATATAGACAAGAATCCATACACTAAAAGTCTCTTTGCATTTTAGTGACAGAGTTAGTTTATGTTACTGGATGAATGCCACTTTCTAATAAGACAGACAAGAAAACAGCAGTTAGTAGAGGCTGGAAGGATGGGAAACGCAATGGGAGGTGCTATTCCTTAATGGGCACAGAACTTCAATTTTGCGTGAGGAAGGATTCCAGAGAAAGATGGTGGGGATGATTGCTTAATGTGCTGAGCTATGCACATATACTGGTTAAGATGCCAACTTCAACATTATCCTTGACTAACCACAGTAATTTTTTTTTTAAACTTGAAAAATAAAAAGAATTTTCTTTCATTTTGGAGTCAATAGCTCTTTGGAATCTAGTGCTTTCCAGGCCTGTTTGTAAAAGTCGACTTAAAACAAACAAACACAACAACAACAAAACCAGAAAACAGTGGAGTCTCCTGCGTTATCGGCTGGCCTTGAGTTCACTCTGTAGCCTACCTAGGTTGACCTTAAACTTCTGATCCTCCTGTCCTTGGCTCCTGACTAATGGGATTGCAGGATTGTACCACCACACTGGGTGTTATAGAGTGCTGGGAATTGAACCTATGGCTTCATGGATGTTAGGTTAGCACTCCACCACCCGAGTTATACCCCAGCCCTCTGCTTCAGTTTTTTAATGGCTGCGTGCTAACATTATGGAGTCAGGCAGAGAGTTATATCCTGAGATATCATTTGGAGGATGGAATGTGGTAGTAGCGGGCTGGGGGGGGGGGGGCTCTACCAGGTTAGGAAAGCTTAATATCCAGGCTTCCTCTGCCGAGCATCTGTGAGCTCTTGGCAAAGGGAGGCTTCCTGTTTTCAAGATAATGTTCTTAAATGGCTCCTAAAGAGTTTCTTGGCCACAACTAGTCCTCGAGAAGCAATGTTTGGATGATTGAACTATAAATGAATCAAAAACATATGCAGCGAATTTCCCTTGGGTTTGGCAAAGCACATGTTGGACACAGTTCTGTCTGGGATACTTGAAAGATGGTTTCTAGTGTTTATTGGATCAAACGAAGCTTCACTTTCCCAGCTCCCTTTCAGGTTATGGCCAAGGGGAAGAAGACAGAGCTCTCAGAGTCTTTGTTCCTACGTTAGCAGATCTCTACATAAATGCAGGATGGATTTCACTGAAAAGCTCTGGTCCACTGAGTGTAGAAACATCTACTACGTTGCCACCTGCACCGCTCTTTTGGCTTTTTGAATTTATAAATGAAGAGCCTCAGACTTGGGTTATTTCAAAGAATAGAAGCTCCCCTTGGGTGAAGTCTTTTCTACTTACCTGCAGCGATTCTAGATTGACGGTCTCCCTGCAGCTCCAGGCCTTGCGCTCTGGAGAGTGTTTGAAGGCCTGCCACAGCTCCAGAGACAGCACTTCCACGTGGCCAGAAAGAATGGTCACCTTCTTAGACATATTCCAGGAGCATTTTAGGAAGAAAGAAACCTAAGACTCTGGCTTGAGTCTCCTTTATGTACTGTTAATTTGATTTTGAATATAATAAATGGTCCTGAGTCACCTCGGATGGAATACCGTCTGTTTTGTGACAGAGCTGTTTTATCCTCAGGCCCGAGTGCTGTGAAACTAGCTAAAGTGTTGGGGAATATCTTATTTCTTATTATCTCAGGAAAATCAGTAAATAAAGCTCACCAATACAGACTTGGGACAACTGCAAAAGATTGCAATCTAAAAAGCAGAGGTCGTTGATGTCTGAGGAGAAATATAAATGGGAATCATGGCTTTCTATGCCAGGTTTTCCAAGTCTAATGGACAGTCAATGTCATTTTTCTTTGTTTCGTTTCTCTTAGTAGGCATGTCAGTAAGCAAACTGCACCTCGACTAACAGGAACCTAAGAAGGACTTAGAGAATAATTCTCAAAAACATGTGTTATATTCTAGGACACACTGAAATGATAAATATTTTAAACAATATAATAACACACATGGCTCAGCATGTCCAGTTTCTGCAACAACAACCAAATAATTGTAATGATCCCTTTGCAATGCAGAGGAGAAGAAAGAAGGGGATGAAAAGGAGGAGGATGAAGAGGAAAAGGAAGACATGCAGAGGCCAGAAGAACAACATTCCTCTGGGGAAGAGGAAGATAGATAGAGAGATGCACAGTAAAAGTGGAGGAGGGCAAGTGCTGGAAAAAGTGCAGCTGAAAACAAGCGACGGGGCTCAAGCAGGGTGTGATCAGCATCACTGGCACTTGCTTCCAGCTCTAAAGCGTCGTGTTGCTCTAACCTCCCGGGTTAGAGGCCTGAGGTTGCAATCCTTGTTCTCGTTTTCATTTGCGGGGTGTCTGTGGGCATGCTTTTGTATTTTTGGAGCCTCAGTATTTCATCCACAAAACAGGAACAGCAGTCCCCCACTCTTGGACTGAGTCAGGATCAAATTAGATCATTCATAGGAGCCCCACAACTGCGCCTGTAAACGGTGAGTGCTCCTAACATAATACCTGATATTCTTGCCCTCAAACCTGAGCTCTTACCCCTGCTGTATGAATCAAGCCTTGAATAGTGCTGATGAACACGTGTGTGTGTGTGTGTGTGTTTCATAGGAGCCCCACAACTGTGCCTGTAAACGGTGAGCGCTCCTAACATAATACCTGATATTCTTGCCCTCAAACCTGAGCTCTTACCCCTGCTGTATGAGTCGAGCCTTGAATAGTGCTGATGAACACTTGTGTGTGTGTGTGTGTGTGTGTGTGTGTGTGTGTGTGTGTGTCATACTTGAAACAGTACTACCTGCCTGTAGTCAGGAGCTCTGCCTGGCTGTGGGGTGCTTCAATATTGTAACAGTGGAGGTCATTCCAAACAGCAATGGCATCAACAAAGTCAGCAAGGTATGACAATCAGTACACCTCAAAATGTACGCTGACAGGAAGGGAGCCTAAATAGAGTGTCAGTCACCTTGCTCAACTCCAGCTTTAATTTCCAGCGCCCAGCGCACTCCCATGAATGAGTGGGCAAGCGCCTGGAGAACTGATTTGGTTTATAAACACTCCACTCTACGAAGTAGGTGAAAACGGCACAGACAGAACCCGTGGAAAAGCAGGATCAGCTGCCTTGGTCATAGCTGGTGGGTTTGAGGCGCAGTTGAAGCCAGATAAACTAAGCATCGGTTGTGCAGATCTGGCCTTGTGCTTGCTGTTGTTAATGACCACTAACTGTCTCTCTCTATTTGTGCCACCCTACAAATAGCTAGAAGAGATCACCATGCCATTTCCGGGATTGTCATTCAAGTTTCTCCAAGGCACAACAGGACACTTTCTCATCTCTGCCCCTCCCCCCCACCAACAAAGCTGACTTGGCCCCTGGGCCTGTGCACCCCTAGGTAAGTCTTCCTCTAGGAATCTGTTTCCGGCTCCTCTCTAGCCTTTGTTGGGGTGTCCCATCCATCCTCCTCTTGGTCCCCTCTGCTTCTTCACCCTCTATGGAAATAGAGCTCCCCAGCCCTTCAGATGCTTCTGT
Organism: Microtus ochrogaster; assembly: GCF_000317375.1. Classification (NCBI taxonomy): domain Eukaryota; kingdom Metazoa; phylum Chordata; class Mammalia; order Rodentia; family Cricetidae; genus Microtus; species Microtus ochrogaster. The sequence goes on along the minus strand of NC_022018.1, from coordinate 46,774,914 downwards.
GAGAAATAATTTGTCAGGCTTTTCTAGGTAGGATTACCCCCTCCCTCTTCTCCACCTTGATAACTCCCCTCTTCTGTTCTCATGGAAGCTGTCATTTTCTGCATTTTGTTAAAACTCCTATGCACATGCTTTATTTCTCTGAAAAGGTATGGGATGGCCTGATTCATCTTTTCATACGCCGTGAAACTCTTAGTACAATGCCTTGCCCTCGGTACAGTAGATGATAAATGCTTGCTGATTAAACTCCATAACAACAACAACAGCCCCCACACAGCGCTCAGCTTTCCCTTTGTGGAAGAAGACATGATATTATAAAGCACATTTTGGTTTGAGAGATTCTACATACGAACCAACCAAAAAACTAGAAGTGTTTCCAATATATCACAAAAGCCAAAACGCCCACACTGGTTGTAAAGATGGGCACTTGCTCCCAAATGTATATTCTTACCATTTTCAGTACCAGGGCATTTTGGGGGGGGGGGTAGGTCATGAACCTTCAAATCAGGGCTAAATAGTTCAGACAACAACGTATTGTAAATTACATCACACTTTCTTCCGACAATCTCATCCTAATAGCCAAAACGAGCACTCAATACCTGTGGTGGATTTGCTTCCCGAAAGCTTGAAGCTTGGGGCAAACCAAAGCCATAACACATTATCTGCTCTGGCTCTTCAGAGGAGCCCAGAGAAAGGAGCCTGGCATGAAGAAATCTGTCTACTAATGATGCAGTGTGTTCTTGACTTGCTGGGAATCGGTCATGACTGTAATACCCAGGGAATGACCTTTCTATCTAAAGCATTCGAGGGATACCTCCCATGCATGGCTATTGGGTGGGCATGCATCTGTGTGGGTGCACATATGTGTAGGTGCATGAACACATGTATGTGTGTGTGTGTGTGTGTGTGAGTGTCATTCCCCAGGTGCCATCTATGCTGTCTTTTGGGCTGAAGCTCACTGAGTAGGCAAGGTTGGCTGGCCAACAAGCCCCAAGTATCCTCCTGCCTCTGTCTCCTCAGTTCTGGGATTATAAGTACACATCACCACATCTGGGTTTTTACATGGGTTCTGGTATGGAACTCAGGTCCTCATGTTTGTATGGCAAGCCCTTCACTAACTCACCTCTCTCTGCTCTCATGAATAGCCTTAATGAAGAAGGACATGACGGGATGGGGTACACACCACTCAATATGGCCTCCTTTGCTTTTCTTAATGCAATTTTTCATCACCAGCAGCAGTTAATTCAAAGGGAAACCAATGTACATCTTGTCTGTGTAACCCCCTCCCCTCTCCCCACCCACACTTTAGCTCGAAGTTTCTTGTTTAGATAGAGCATTTATACTGCCAGCTGGGAACTGGGGTACGCCCCACCTAACTGCTGTACAAATGTGCCAGCTGAAGGCGGAAGCCTCCTCTCTGCTGGTGCAGAATGGAGAGGCGGTGTGTGCACTCTCGCACACACCTGCACACACCTGCACAATCACACACTCCATCTGTTACTCTTTTCTGGCTTGTGCCTTTCTGGGTCAACACATTTGCAACAGCTGTCACTGCCCGTGCTTGCCATACCACTTTCGAACTTTTGAAATCAGTTTCTGTGAAATCAAAGAGAGAAGAGTTCGAGAGGATTATGATCTGCAAAGACCATGTGCACATCATTTCCCCCTCTACTCCCAAGTTCTGTCTCTGCGTTGAGTGCACGTGAGAATATGTGTGTCTGTTTCAAGGGGCTCTGTCACTATTCATAAAGGATGGGGAGAGGGCTGGGGGCTGACTCTAGGAAGGGTGTGAGCATATTTCGTCATGTAAGTCATATTCTGAACCTGGATTAAAGTATCAATTTTCAACTTCCTTTGTGAGGCAAAGGAGTGAAAGAAAATGGGATGTTGTCCAGAGAAGTGCCAACATCCTTTGGACCTCAAGAGGCCATCTGATCAAGATGACATCTTCCCTCCTGGAGAGCTATTCTTGCTGAGATACAGCCTTGTTAAGGATAACCTATTTAGTTCTTTGACAGAACACCTAGTGGGAGTCAATGAAACAAGGCCCTTGCTTTCCCACCTAGTTCAAATACCTCAGGAAGTCAAGCTTCTCTTCAAGCTTGCTTGACCCAGGTGACCTGAGGTTGTATCTGCAGGTCAGCCTGTGACCAACTGAACAAGGTACCATTTTCCTGTAGAGAAATGCTAGGTTCCTAACTGATCTCACTAGCTTTAGAAACAAGGATGCTACATTTAAAAAAATATATATATCCTTAACTGAATAGCTGTCGATTCATATTGAAACCCTGACCTTCAGCTGTGACTCCACTTGGAGAGCTGACCTTCGAAGAGATGACTCAGGTGGCATGTGAGCTGTAAGGGAGGGCTTCACCCTGTGGTGTCCTCATAAGAAGAGATCAGAACATAAACAATCCATAGACCAGAGAGCAATCACATCCAGTGAAAAGCTAGCAGTCTGTAACCCAAGGGCAGAGACCTCAGGGAAAACCTTGCCAGCCCCTTGATCTCAGACTTCCTCCTAGTCTAGAGAGCTGTGAAGGGATCGTTCCTTTTGTGACAGCCACCCAGGCAGTGGCATTTTGTTGTGACAGCAGCCCTAGCCAACTGACATAGCACCTGCTGGTTATTTGCAAGTTAGGGATTGTTGAAATTATTTTCCTTTTTTTTAAATAAGAAAATTTATGGTTTTTACTATTACATATATTCCTTTTGGCTTGACAGGGTTTTTTTTAATGCTAAATAAATTTTTTTTGTTTCTTTTGGCTAGATTCATGAGGTATACTGTAGGTTCCTATCTCTTTAGCTTTTTGCTTGTTTGTTTTGCATATATAGAAATATGTGTGTATGTGTGTTTGTGTACTCACATGTATGTGGTTGCACATGTGTGTGGATGCATATTTGCACGCTTGTGAGTGTGTGTGAACATGTGTATGCATATATGGAGGCCCAATGTGTGTGTATATTCACATGTATGTGTGTGGTTGCATACGTGCACACTCCTGAGTATGTGTGTGCGTGCACGCATGTGCATATATGTATGTGGAGGTCCAAGTGTGTGTGTGCATGCATGCGTGTGTGTGCGCATGTGCATATGGACGCCCAATACTGATGACCTTCTCCCTTATTTACTGAGGTAGAGTCTCTGGTTGAACCCGGAGTTCACTATTTTAGCTATTTTAGTTCACTATTCTAGTTTGGCTAGCTTGCTTACTCCAGGGAGTCCCTAGGTCCTTCCTTGTGCTGCGATTGCAGGCAGGCAACATAGCCACCTGGCCTTTACTCGGGTTCTGGTGATGAGAACTCTAACACTCACCTTACGTAGCAACCACTTTCCTGGCTGCCTCAGGTCCCCAGCCCATCTCTTAAGTTTTGACACAGACTTTCATTGGTTTCTCTCGAGTACCTTGGGGGAAAGGTAGAAATTGCTACTTATCGTTTTGTAACTGAGGAAGTAAGATCCAACTAAACAATTTATGTATCCAGGGCACAAGCTAAGCTTGTCCCTTCCTCTCATTTCCTGCGCTGCTTTTCCCACACATTGCCCCTTCGCCTTTCCTCTCAGCACCGTGACATGGTCACGTCTACGGTGTTTTTTAATTATCAACGTGTACTTCCATTTTCTAGAAATTGTGATCTCATTTTCCCCTGCAGTTTGGTTGGGTTGTTTGTCCCGTTTCTCTTTAATGTTGGCATTATCTTGTGGGTTTCCTAGGAAAGGAGGCCCTGTGCAGTTCTTACCACTGCTTCCTCAAGACAACCCCCAAAAAGGAAGCTGTATCCATTTCATGATTTCCTGGGAAGCTGGAAGCTAGGCATCTGCACACTTTTACCTTTTAGCCTGGAGCCGTGGATTCCAAACTTCACAGTATGCTAAACATCAAGGAATGCAAAAGGAGGGCCTTGGTCACCTTTAGATTAATCGTAAGGTGGTCTTAGAACCTTGGGAACATAGTCAAGGACCACAGTGGCCCTTCTACTCTAGTGGGATTAAAATCCCCAGGATTCCTAACTCCAGTTGATTCAGGATGAGACAAAGGTAGAGGCAAAATTAAATAGGCTGTAACATCAAATGGACCGTGTGTCGGACTTAACAGACAAGGGCTGCCTTTGTGGGATCACTCTAGCAGTTGTATCAGTAGAGTGGTATTTCCCAGTTAGGAGCACTCAGGGACATCTGGAGGCCAAGAATGCTCACCAGGTGCTGCCATTGACACCCTGGGTGGCTTAAACCAAAGCATGCCCAAAGCATGGGGACGAAGATGCTCTTATATCTAGGATAGACAAGCTAGTGAATTCATTCCAAAGCCTGTTAAGGATCAGAGATGCTAGGATAAGGGCTCACACATACTTTCTATTGTCCGATACATGAACGGACATCAATGACCTGTTTTGTTTAGTTTTTCCCCTAAATATGCTGCAGTCACTAAATGTTGTCAAGGAGACCAATGACGACAGCAGGTGGTTTAAGGTGCTGCGATTCCCTAAATTGTGTGGCTTTATCCATGCGACACTTCCTTACTTTCAATCCAACTGGCTATCACCCACTTTCATAGATGAGAAAAGTCTTATAAAAGCCAAGAAACCTGCTTCATGTTCGCTCACTAAACTGATGGCAGGACTGAAGTAGGAATACAACTCAACCTGGCTTCAAAACCTAGTGGTCGAAGCAAAGCACCTGTATTCCCCTAAGAACTCGATTTTCAAAATCTGTCTATGTCACATCTTCTGATATCAGATCCCATAAAGTACTGAAATACCCGGTAAAGGACAGAACTTGGTATCCACAAGTACTTCCCAGAATGCCCCTGTACTGAAAGTAATATGGAAGTCCTCTGTAAAACTGTAAGCCCGAGTTTTTGGTATAGAAAATGTGGGCATCCAAACCTAGGCATATCATCAAATTGTAGGGAATCAGAGTGCGAAGCAATGTGCCCAAGGCTAAGTGGTTCAAAGTCCCATGCTCAACGGTGTCTAGAGGCCATCTTTAAGAATCTCAGTTTTCTGTACATACTTGAAGAACATAAATAAGGGTCTCTAGCTCATTTAAGTTGATAGAAATCCAAATAAAGGGATTTCAATTATTTAAACAAGGTTTTCCCAAGGGACCACTACGGTCTTTATTAGGTGGCCCCTGAGCTGTTTTTATATTTATCGTAAATATTTATAATAACCATCTATATTTCAAATGTATATTTTAATGTAAAAGCTCAGGACATCTTTGGCTTTCTTCTTTAGTTTTATCTGTTGAGTATCAGGATAAATGGGGTGTTTGGCACCCAGGAAAGAGAAAATGACAGAAATTTATGACAGGCCTTTTGAATTTTCAAATGTGGTCCTGGAGACATAAGAAGCACTGATAAGACATTTCTAACTGAATAGTACAAGAGCCTGTCACATAATAACCGTACCATTTTTAAGAGCTGTTTCAATTCAACACATTCTCCTCCCCCAATCTGCCCAAATTTGGAGGTAAGGTGAGAAAGGATAAGATATAGCAAAAACTTGAATATCTCTTTATAGTCAGTATTCTTAAAAACATTTTCCCTTCTGGTTTTAATATCACCCTGTTTCATTTAGCATGCTTCATGCAGCCAGAGAAGAATAACGATTAGAAACCAGCTCTTGTAATGCATGACTAGTCCATATATTTGCGTCTCTAGAAGTCTGCGCCCACACAGTCAACTAAAGCAATTCTTACTCCGAGTAAGCAGGTGAACAGGTTCCCTGTAATTCGCATCCCCTTGCAGCAAACCTTACAATGCCAGGGCCTCCCAACCCAGCCCTTGTTTTGACTTTCCATTTTCAAGTCATCTTTCCTTTACATCCACAACTTCCCCTGAGTCTGCCTCCCGCGAGGAACTGCTTCTGATTTCGGGTTCTGCCTTTCCTGTGTCTTTAAGTCAGAAACTTCCCAAGGCTCCCAGGAGCTTGCTTTAGCAAGCAGCCAGCGATCCAGCGCCTCTACTGCAGTGAAGTCTGCAAGAGGATCTCCTGAGTCTACAGAAAATCTCCAGATCTGGACCTGTCCTCGGGGATAGACTGCATGATAATTCAGGGACATCCTAGGAACTGGACTCGAAGATTTTAAAAACCAAACCAATTGATGCTGGCAGTTCCCCAAAGGGGAAAAATCCTCTAAATCACGCACAGAGTAAAGCCAATACAAAAAGAATGCACCTAAGAAACCCACAAAGGCACCAAAATGATTCCAGATTCTGGCGCCTACCTTAAAGACCGCCCAGATCTCTGGGCTCACACAGGCATCCACAAAGAGTCTGGTCTCTGGTTCTTCAACAGCTGTGCTCTCTCAGAGTGAGCCACAGTCTCCCCCCAGGTCTGGGCTCTGCAAACACACAAGCTACACACACAGCCTTGCGGTGCCAGGCAGCCCCTTCGTCCCCCTTCCCGGCGTTGCCAGAGCCTGGCCGCTGACCAGCTTCCTCGTGGAGAAGTTGGGGGACCGATCCAACTCACCCGGCAGAAGGCATCCAGGCGGCAGGGGGCCACTGTATCTCCCTTTCAAAGCTCAAATACCCTCCCGAGCCTAATTAGAATCCCAGAACAGCCCGCAGACAGATCCCATCTTCCTGGGCGGGACCACCCAAACCCTTCCCGGCGGGCGGTGTGTCCCCCACCCCCTACCCCCGAGACCAGACGCAGTCACCTCGTACCTTTACAGAGTCCGGGGTCTCCAAGGGGTACTGCTTCTCCCACGAATTGGGAGGCCACTGGTTTTGGAAGCAAGGGACATTTCGAAGTGAAACAGAAAGTAGCCTGGGGAGCCAACCCAGACCCTGGACCTGCACTTGACTGCCCCCAAGCTCTGTGAGTCTTCAGACTCAGCCGGCAGCGCCACTGGCTTAGCTTGGGAGGATCCCAAGGACTCAGCCATGGAGAAGTCTGGAACTCACAGCCACCGCCTCAGCTGCTGCTCCCCCACCCCCTTTTCTGAGTATTTGTTGAGCTTTTAAATATGCAGTTTGTCTCCTACAGGGAATTAGCAATCCCAACACCTGACTCTCCTGGCTCCATTATATAATTTAAACTGATCCAGGAGCAACCCCCCCCCCACCTTAAGTCCCCAGGGAGAGCATCTATACCCCAGAGTGGGAAGGCACTCAAAACACAAAACAAAGACAATTAACATTTCCAGAATTTTCATTTGGGGACTGACTTCCTGCATACTGCTTTTGTTTTTCTCTGGTTTGATTCTTGGGTACAGGAACTCCTAAATGATGGCTCTGGGTTGGGGCAGGCTTGGATTTCTCACGGTGTAACTACAGTAGCTTTCTTGAGATTAGGTATTGAACGATTTCAGATGGCATCTGAACCCAGAGTTGAAAAGCCTCAAATGGCTTTAGAAGACACAGTAATTCTAAAGCCCGCAGTGTTTATTGCTGTCGTCACATTTCTAAGTTCTAGAAGTCAAAAGGGTAGTTGGACCTGGGGGGAGGGCTGTCTTTAGCCCCCCCCCCCAACCTGATCTGCCTACACCCCCCCCCAACCTGATCTGCCTACACCCTCCCCCAACCAACCACCTTGTAATGGACAAGTAAGAGGTGCTAGCTTGCTATGGAAGTTGAAACCTTCAGCTTCCACCCCCAACCATATCACAATCCCCAAAGCCAAATGGCCAGTCTTGAAGCCACCACACTCCAGGGTGAAGGGAGTGTGACTCATTTTATTCTGCTCCAATGTCCCCTATTTATGTCTACCTTCTCTTGCCAAATGATGCCTGCTGAGCAGCCACTGAGAGCTGGCTGTGAATGGAGAGGCTCTTTGCAGAATGGGGATGAAATTACACAGACATATCACTATGACCAGATTTGCAAAACCCTAGCCAGTTTGTCTGTTTCACAAGATGATTTTTATGCATAGTGGCTTCTGGTCCCTCCAGTCTGCAAGTTAACTGGGTCTTGTTGTAAGATGTGGGATGGACTGGAAAAGGATCATTGCTGTCTTTGGGAACAGACACTAGCTCAATGTTTTTCTGTTCCCCGTTCTCTAACCCCCACGTCTTCCAGGGGAAACAGATCCCATGACCAACATTAAAGAGATGATCAGTAGAGAGATGGTGTGCCTTTAAAGTCTCCTTGGACTTGGTTAACTCTCTACCCATCCATCCCTCTGCAGTGAACCGGGAGGAGTCACATTGCTTTTCTAGAGTCAGAGAAGCCATCCACACAGGCAGGAATTAGCAGTCAGGTCTGTGTTCCCTTCTCTGGCTTGCAAAGACCCAGGTGTGTGTGAGGAAAATCTAAGTGGAGTGACAGATGGGTGTTTGTTTGTGCCTCCCCCTGCAGGTGTAGTAAATACCAAGTCACCTGTTGTGACAGTGGCTGCAGTAACTATTTCCTTAACAGGGATAAGGACACATTGGAAGGTATTGGACCTTCGTAATGGACAAGGGACAATAACGGAAAACGTTGGATTATCTAAGTAGAATTTCATAGATCAACATTCATCAATAGAAATATGATAGGGATCATGTATATAATCTTAAAATTTATAGTAGCCACATCTAAAATACTAGTGAAATTATTTTTAGAATATATTCAAAGAATCATTTTCACGTGTAGTTAATATAAACGGTAGATTATTATGTATTCTTTTTTTTTGTATTTCAGACTTCTAATTTGTATTTTACACTTATATCACATTCAGGAATAGTCACATTTGAAGCCATCAGTAATCACATATAATGGTTACCACATTAGACAGCTTAGCCCTGGATTATATTTAACCGTCGTGGGGTAGGAATTCATTCTTTGGTAACATACTCATCTATATTGGCTAGAAATTTTAGAAGAAGAGTTTGTTGGCCAGCAAAATGACTCCGTGGGTAAAGGTGCTTGCTGCCAGCCTGATGGGTCATGTTCTCCGGGACCTATATGATGGAAGGAGAGAACTGACCCTTTCAAGTTAATTCTGATCATATATGTGCCCCAGCATGTGCACCCCTATAACAAATGCAATAAAATAAATGAATAAATAAATAGAAAAGGGTTTTGTATTCACTTGGTTCTAGCCCCGTGGTGTCACTCAAATAGCATTTTCTTAAGTGGCACAGGAAAACATCTAATAAATTTGAAACTGAGATAATACCAAAGACTTAATTTCTTTCATGCTACCAGGGAAGTACGAAAAGAAAAGGAAATAAATCTTGGTTTTAGAAAGTTCCCTTTTTGGGTTATCTGTACTGTTCAAGTCAGCATCCCCAATGTCGCATGTGACCCTATGCCAGCATCCCTGGTGTCACATGTGACCCTATGTCAGCATCCCTGGTGTCACGTGTGACCCTATGTCAGCATCCCCATTGTCACATGTGACCCTATGTCAGCATCCC
>NC_022018.1:46707499-46765376 GCF_000317375.1 Microtus ochrogaster | reverse complement strand
TGTCACATGTGACCCTATGTCAGCATCCCCATTGTCACATGTGACCCTATGTCAGCATCACTGGTGTCACATATGACTTATATGCCCTGTATACCTTTCTCCTCTCTGTCCATTTCCTAAAGTCTCTGAAATAAACCATCCAATCTTATCAAATCCACTGGTCCACTTCTAAGTCACAGGGTCTTGGCTATAACCCAGGCCTTGTCGAGAACCCATGCCTGGTCTTCAGGCCTCTGAAGACCTTCATTTTCCATTTTGCCTTCACCGTGCGTAAGCATTGAATTCAGGCATTACATCATATAACTTCTCAATTTAAAGACTTCAGTAGAAAACTATTCCCTTTTAGATAAAATCCCTACTGCCTCATGTGACACATTGGATAATTTTAAATTAGTTTTAGGGACTTTTCTGCCTTGCCTCATTGCTTCAATTCCTTGATTCTGTTTTGTCTATGTTTTTAACTGTGACATGAACTCCACGGCTCTGTGCTTTTGCTTAAAGTCAGATTTCTCTGCCTGGAATATCCATCCTTAAAAATGCCAACTCCTCACCAAATATCACTCTTTTAAGGGTTGATCATCCATTGACTACACAGTCCTCCCATCTACGTCACCACACCCCACACCACCTAGAAACAGATAAAGTATAGTCACACACAGCAATAAGCGTAATTCCAGCACTCAGATGGAAGACACAGGATTACAGCTTGGTGTATATACCAAGTTCTTTCAATCTCACATAATCATATGATAATGACCTCTTCAGGTCTAGAAACCATGTACCACTTATCTTTGAAGTCACCTTGGGACACAAAATTATCTTCATGAGCAACATGACTAATCCACGTCTGAAGGATTAAAATATCCTCATTCCCAGTTCTTCTGCCAGTTGCTCAACACATCACCCAGCCATCACCACCGTGTTCACTATTATATATCAGTGCTACCAGCGCTTAGCATCAGACACTGTCTTAGGCATTCTGGGCATCTCACTTAATTCCAACAACAACAAATCGATACGGCAGTGACTTACTCCAGTTTCTAATAGCTGAGACATCTTTAATTCATTTCTTTTCTTCGAATAAGTATATTAAGGTCATTCTTATGAACCCTGCTTAGTATTAACTGGTGAACTATTACAGCACCAACATCCATGGCATTGTATTCCCACAAGGTAACTTATTTTAACAACAGCTTAATACACGGGGGTTCTATATTTTCTGTGTTTCTAGTTTGTTTTTTTAGGCCATAAATTCTCAGGTAGCTGGGGCAAAAAAAAAAGACATACTTTGATAGTGTTTTGTGTGGAGAAAGTACATGGTGGCCTGTGACATTCCAGGCATGGCTCTTAGTGTCATTGCTTTATGTGTTTATTTGTTTTCCTTTATTCTGGCTCTCCAGTAGCTTCTTTATACTTTAGAACAGTGGTTCTCAACCTTCCTAATGCTGTGAGGTGCTGTGGGAACTCCTGCAGCCAAAAGCCTTTAGGATACTGGCCCATTTTGGGTGTGGTCTCATGTACTATAAATGCAGACAAAAAGTGTGCACAGGCCTCTTGGCTGCTGGATTCAATTCCAGTTCCCAGCGCACTCAGAAGACTGCGGATCGCTACCCTTTCTGTGAGTTTATCCCCAAATAAATAAACCTTTGTGATACTCCATTCTGGGCTGTTGTGGAACTCTTTTGTATGCCAAATAGTAACTTTTATTAAAAACAACAGTTCCTCACGTTGTGGTGACCTTCAACCATAAAATTATTTTCGTAGCTACTTGATAACTGTAGCTTTGCTATTATTTTGAATGGTAATATAAATATTTTTTGAGATAACGGTTTTCTGAAGGTGTCCCGACCCACAGGTTGAGAACCACTGCTCTAGTCTATTGTCGCTTCAACCAGTGGAAAGACTGATCCCATGTGCAAAGAGAAGTCTCACTCATTGTTGTCATGATGTAATTGTGGAGGACCACTGATCACGTGATGCCAGTGTGGACCCTAATATAAACTATGGGCCAAGGTGTGACAGTGAAGGTAGTCTGTTATAATAAATACAGCATTCAAATGCTGCCAGTGCACAAGGCTGTGTGCTGTGAACATGGAAAAACCATTATGCCTTCCTCCCGGTTTTGTTGTGAATCAAAAATTGTTTTAAAAATTGTCTGTTTTAAAGCTGGGGACCTTAGACTGTATTGTCCCCAGGAGCCTAGCATTTTATTCCCAATTAATTCCCCCCGCATGTCTGTTACTCAACTGTTCACTGTTTTCTACGCTTTGTTTCCACAAATAAAACTAAACCATATGAATGGCTGTGCCTGGCTGCAGGCTGAACAAATTCTTCTCAAAGTGAAATAAGTAGAAAATACACTTGTGTCACAGAGTAAACACATCTTGACCTACATAGACAGTGCAACAAACTTGATACCAACATAAGAAGGTGTCAGTGGCGTTTCAGAGGGACTTGGAGTCTGGGCTCAGGCTTGGACGCATGACTCTGTGAGGGGTTAAGACACAAGAGATTCTTGCAGGGGTGGGAGTCTGTTAGCTCTTGGTAGGATAACTGACTGCTATGTCTTTGCCTAGAAAATGTCTTTCTTAAGACTAAGAGCTGTTAGACCATCATGAAGCATCGGGGATTAAGTCGGGGAGTCTGTGGGGTGTGGAGAGCATGAACTCTTCTCCTATGTTCCCCCATCTTCTTTCTTCTCTTCTGACCTCTGGCACCCATGCAGGTGGTGAGCTGGCTGCTGTCCACTGCCTGTTTTCCTCCCTTCTTTTCTTTCGCCCTTCTGACTTCCTTTCCCTCTCTGCCCATCGTTTCTTTTCTCCTCCACTCTTCCCGTTTATTACGTTTGATGTGAGTCAGTTTTGTGCATTGCTATTCTTGGCCAACTCTGTAAGATGCTCTGCCTGGAGATCTTCTTGCCAAAGCCCTAGTAAGCTTACCGGGCTTCTAAACTTAGATTAGTTTGTTTTTGCTTCATTGTGGAAAGTCTGCAATTTTATAAACAAGAACGGTCTGAGACCAAAAGACTCTTGTTTGGAGCAAAGGGGGCTGTGTCTTAAGGCTTCCCAGAATGAAGGTAGATCCTGACAGGAACATGATCTGAGGGCTCCAGAATAATCCATAACACGGTAGTTATTACCTCGCGCTCCCTGCCAGGTCCGTGCCACTGCCAATTTCAGAAGCCATTTTTCACACAGCTTCCAGTCATCTCAGCACAAGGCAAGTGACAGTTTCACTTGGGGTGAGCAACGGGGCAAGGCGGCTTCCCACAGGGTGAGGCTGCTTCTGTTGCTCCCTTTCATTTTTTCCAAAGCACCATGTGGGATTGGTGTCATGACTTGGGTCCAGATAGGACTGAGACGCAAGTCAGATGCCAGAGGGATGTGAGTGGAGCCGGAAACAGTCGCCAGAGCAGAATCGAGAGAGCTGGGATTGGATTCGAGCCATCCCACCCGATCACACAGGTTATCTAGTCCAGTTTTAGTGAAGTAAGAAGAAAATCTGGCTCGATGCTCATAAAGCATCTACAGGGCATGGACCACGGCAGGTGCTAACTGCCCCCAGCCAGCATGGCCCTGAGCCTCTTTCCTCTTGTTTCTAAAATGCAGACAGGATGAGGTCCCCAGTAAATGATAAATGTCACACGAGGGGTCTTCTAGCAAAATTTCGTGTTGCAGACTATGTTTTCTAAAGGTGGACAGGACAGACCATGCTTGTCATCCCATATTTTCTAGAAGCTGGGTGTTCTCCTATCAAGTGACAGGAGCTGAATTCTTCCCTCTTTGAATCCAGATGCGCTTGGAACTCCTCTTTGGCATCATTTAAGCTGGTTAATTCTAGGGACTGGAGAAACTTCCCTAGGCAATGTCATGAAAACTGACTCTTCCTCTAGAATGTCAGGAATTCAAGGTCATACTCAGCTTTATAGTGAGCTTGAAGCTGCCTAGCTTACAAGAGACCCTGTCACAATCTCTCTCCTCTCTCTCTCTCTCTCTCTCTCTCTCTCTCTCTCTCTCTCTCTCTCTGTCTCTCCCTCCCTCCCTTCCCTCCCTCCCCCCTCTCCCCTCTGTGTGTGTGTGTGTGTGTGTGTGTATGTGTGTACTAAGAAAATCCAATCACCAATCCAGCTTGATTAGTGTGGTTTTCTGATCACAGAAGACATCTGTCTTTACATTAAATCTCAGATTGCTGTCAGTTTGAATGTGAAATGCTCCCCCATGGGCTCATGGACTGGGACATTTAGTCCCCAGCTTGTGATGATGTTTTAGGGGACTTTGAAACCTTATGGAAGTGGGGTCTAGCTGGAGGAAGTGCCTTTCTTGGAGGTGACCCTCATGAAGGTGGGGTATAACTGGAGGAAGTGCCTTTCTGGGAGGCGGGCCTTGGGATTTTATAGCCCAGTCAACTTCCTGTTCTCTGTCTATTGGGAAGTCAGCAGGTGGTGTTGTCTTGCTGCCACAGCCATCCCCACAGTGATAGACCGTACCCTCAGGCAGTGAGTCCAAATCAGCCCTTCATCCCTTGTTTCTGTCACCATTTTGTCACAGCAAAGAAGAAAATCACTACCACAGTTGTCAAACCTCTTTGATTTAACAAGACATTAATATTAAACAGTCTTTAAAAGTTGTATGTGAATGTATTAATATATAAGTAGTCTTTAAACTTGTCTTAAATAGTAAGATCATAGTCACTGCAGCCAGACTTCTTCCTGAATGCACACCTTATTTAGCTCACTCGACCTTCTGGCTAGTTTGTGTCTATTCTGTCTGTAAAGGAATTACCCACGGCTCATCTCCTCCTGGAAACATCCCCAGATAAGCACAGTGCATTGGGCCACTTACCCGGTCTCCCCTTCCATTGAACACCTATGTTGGGAGGAGAGGGTCGATGCTGAAAGATACTGCCCATAAGATACAAAGGCTTTGGAGTGATAAATGTTTTGCAGATCCTAGGTGTTTCATTTTTTGGCTTAGGGTTTGGAAATGGGAATCAGGTTTTTTTTTGCATTATTATTATTTTTTATCTCATCCTTACAGTAATTCCTGGTTCCTGAATTCAGAATTCTGCTCCAACCTTCAAATAAGTCTATTCTATTTTATTTTTGAATGTTTGGGGTCTTACAAGCCAATAAGGAACCAGGCAAAAAACTGTTCTAAAACAAAATTTAACATAATTCTAGTTAGGAAATAGTCACTTATATCAGAGGGTGAAAGCCACAGGTACACACTAAGGAAGCATAGATGAACCTAGCCGAGATGGAAATATAATTTTCCCCATATGTACCTTCCAAGAGAAAGCAATAGGGTCCAATGCTCAGGCCTTGGAATCACTTAGGACCAGAACTTACACCTTAGCTGTGAGGTCTCTGACAGGTTATTGTGGCTAAGAGGGAAGACAAACAATGCTTAGGCCTTAGGATTATTGCCAAGGTGAATGGATCATTATGTCAAACAGTAGTATCTTAACAACAAGAGAGAGAGAGAGAGAGAGAGAGAGAGAGAGAGAGAGAGAGAGCGCAATAATTGATCTTGCATGCTGTTTGTCTCAGCAGCAGCTCACCCACCATAATCCAGTCACCATGAAGGGTTTTCCTAGCAAGGTCTTAGAGCCTCCTTCCTGTCTGTCTGTGCTTCCTCTTCATAGATGCTCCATATCACTGCAATGCTCAGCCTTCATGCAAAGGCCACAATCATGAAGGATTGTTTTAAAGAATGGAAATTGGTCCAGCTCATCCACTTCCGGTCATTCTTGAGTCATCATCTTAGACTGGCCAAGCTGCTCTAAGTCCCTGCTCACTGAAGATAGAGAACCAACCAGCTCTGAGATCACTCAGTCCATCATCTCAGCATCTCAATGGGGCAACAGAGGGCAATGTCAGTGTTGGAGAAGATCAGGGCCATTGGAAACAGCACTCGTGTTTAAGTGTTCACCCACAAATTTGACTGCGTATTCATTTAGTCAATCAGTCACTGGTTATTATCAACTTGACATGTATGTGCAGGCCCTGGGCATACGAGCATGAGTAAATTGGATATGGTTTCTGTTCTCATAAAGTGAAGTACCTGTTATGCCATCAAATAGCCCTGAAAAAAAGGCATCCTTTATTTATTCATTTATTTTAAAAGATTTATCTTGTTTTGTATATATATGTTTTGTGTATGTATGTGTTTGTATAAGTGAGTTAGTGTGTGTTGGTGTGTGTATGTATGTGTATATGAATGTTTACATGAATATGTATGTGTTTGTATGTGTATGTGTTGGTATATGTTTGTGTCTGTATGTCTGTGTATGTTTGTGTGTACATGTGTCTTTATGAGTGTATATGCCTTTGTGTGTCTCTGTGTGTGTATGCATTGTTTATATGTCTATATGTGTATCTATGTGTTTATGTATGTGTGAATGTGTGTGTATACTTGTGTGCATGTGTTTGGGTGTGTGGGGGTTTATGTGTGCATATGTGTTTGGGTGTGTATGTGTGTGCATGTGTTTGTGTTTGTGTGTATGTGTGCACAGAGGCCAGTAAAGTTCATCAGAATGGTTGGAGCTGGAGTTACAGGTATTTGTGAGCTGCTAGATTTGTGGGGGTGCTTTTTCCTTTCCCCTTCTCTATGTACTTACTTTCAGAGCGTTGTCTTGTGTCTGGAGCCCTCTCTTGGTCTCATGTTCCTGTAGGCACCTATGACCCTTGAAGGTTCCTGTCTACTTTCCCCTTTATGCCAGTTGCCATTTCTCTTCTCTACATCCTTAGCCCCTCACCAGAACCATCACAATAACTTTACTGACTTTCCATTTGCAAAATGCTCATCTTTATTTTCCATACAGCCACCAGAATCATCTTTCTAAAATAGGGCTTGCGGGTGACATCCTTCCCATAGCTTGTGTTCCCCATGCAGCACAATGTTTACGTCACTCAGCATGACGCTGAACTCTTCCTGATCTTGCCCTCCACCCCTGCTCATCTCTAACTGCGTCTATGTTTAGTGCCAAATGTTCTGCTAGGAAAGTCTACTTAGCATTTTATACGATTTTAATTCTCCACTATCTATCTTCTCATCAGTCAAGATGCGTCTCTGTTTTCCTTTGTGATTTCCCGCAATACGTGTTCCTTAGAATACTGCTCTTCTGCAATTGTCTGTCTTAGAAGGGAATCCTTGGGCAATGGCTCTGGGTAATGTCCTTGGGCATTCTGGCTTTCCAGCTCGTCCTCACACACTTCAGCAGTTCACATGCTCTGAGAAGTCCTGCAGCAAATGAGCTAGCACTTCCAAGCCCAATGGACCCTAAACACCAGAACCTCTATTTTCTTGGAATCCCGGAATCTAATGACTACATTAGGAAATACTATCTATTAAAATCTTCATTCATACTTTCTATCATTCACTGGCTTGATAAATATTTCCTTAGCACCAAGACCGAGAGAACATTCCCATCCTAAAGCCAGATAAACACAGTCCTAGCTATGGATCTATAGTTTTGACTGGATAGCAGACAAGTCAACAAGCAGGGCTAAGAGATTGGTGAGTGGGGCACTGGTTGGGAGGGCTCCCTGGAGGAAGTGGCTTCTTATAGAGACCCAAGGAGTGATGGGAATTACTATCTGGAAGTCAAGGACAGAAAGAGAAAGTAACAAGGGCAGCATCCACAGCTTGTACTAGGGCACCGAGAACAGGAAGAGGGTGAAAACATCCTAGGGGCGCTGAAAGAAATAGAAGCACTGCACCGTGGGAGGCAGACCTCTTCCCTTGAGATTTCTGGCAGGGCAGGCGTATTTCTAAGTTCTCAGTAGTCCTCCCTCACAGAAGCTGGGCGCAATTTTCGGCAAGTTGTCTTCCTTATCTCTCTCTCCTGTCCCTACTCTTCTCTTTTCTTCCCTGCCCCATCTTGCCTGCAAAGTGGATATACAAAAAAACTTTTGAGCACTGTAACACCCTGATCAGACACATTATTTTGTGGGGACGACCCGTCTTTTGAAGCACAGAACCAAGCATTCCCATATCTAGCATTCCGGACAGAGTAAGTTTATTTTGAAGGAGGTTTATCATTCAAGAGGCTTATATGGTAGACACTGTTTTAATTTTCTTTTTAATTTATTTTTCAATGAATAAATTAAGAATATAGAGATGTGATTATGAATAGAGAGGGATTTTTTTTTTAACTAACCAGGCTGTTATTTAATGCTTCTTAACATATTTTCCATTCTTAGGCATCTTTTGTCAAGTAGTAAATAGAGAAATAGAGACATATGGATTGAACTAGAGGCTTAGAATTGAGTGTTCCGGGAGCCCAACAGCTGCTGGGTTGGTTCAGGGGCTCTCTCTGCAGACACTGGGCTGGGTTTCCTGTCCTCTGTTTTTTTTTTTGAGCCCTTTCCTTCCGCGGCTGCTGTCTGGTAATTGAGGAGCTGTCCTTTTTGTCATCAGTAGCACAGAGGGCAATGCCTCTTAATTAATGAAGGGAAGCGGTGCAATGTGGTGGGAACATTGCAATTGTTTCCAATTAATCCCACGTGGCGTGGGGAACAGTTAATAATCCACATAGCAACCTGGGAGCTGAAAATGCAGAACTTTCATCCTTTACCAATTATTTTTCCGTGGCTCTCGCAAACACGAGGAAACTCAACAGCAAGATGCAGAGCATGGTCTCCACAGAGTCACGGCAGGGTAAACTCTTACCTATGACCTCAACTAGGAGAGAGAGTCCCCTGGACTACCCAGACCACATCAGTCCCCAGATTTACAGCCTCTGCAATCTTCATGTCTTAGCAGCTGTTTAACCACTCACTGGAGGAGCAGTTATTTTCTTGGATGTAATAATTGTCCCCAAATGCAAGGTCACCTTCATGTTCATACATAAGTGGATGTGTGCTGCACATTTTAATTTCATTACTGGTGCTCTGCAAAATTCTTTCACAAGGAATATCTTAGAGATCTACAAACCCCTAATGGTAACACACTGAAGATCTTACCCTAGGGCCAGAGTATTCACATGCGGTAAAAGACCCTTATTCTCCAGGTCAGTGTGTAAAGGCATATAAATCGCTGCTATTCTGTACATTTCTGGTTCTATCTCGACTTGGCCACTGTCTTGTTCGGAACAGAGGTATTCTAAGAGGAGACACCTATGCCCCTCCTCCAGCTATCAGACTATGGAGACAATGGATCCTAAGAAATTGAAATATCCTCAGGGGACTCATGCCTAGGGAAGGAAAGAAGTGGCCGCTGTTGGCGGTCAGAGGAGAGACTTGTAGTCCAGATTTCACACAACTCGGACAACTCGATAGACATCTGGGGGGTGTTCCTACCTCTTGGCTACATAGTGCTGCTGGGAACAACTGAATTTAAGTCTCTTGGATCTGTGTCGAGGAGCTGCCTTGCTGCCTTTGCTGATTCTCCAGTTGAGTTTTCAAGGAAGGAGTAGTAGGTAATTTTTAAACTCGTTAAGTATTTACTACCAGGACACTGCAGAGGTAGAAGGTGGTTGGAAGGGAGGACCTGCTTCAGAGAAGGTGTGTTAGAGCTCTGTCTGTGCGTCTGTGCGTCTGTGCGGAGGTGTGTCCGTGTGTCTTCGTGGCAGTTTGGGAGGGTTTTTGAGGAGGCACATTTCTCCAAAGCCCAGAATCTACCTCTGCAGCCGACCCAGGAAGAAGCATACAAAGTGCAGTTCAACCACTGAGCAGCATAGCATTGCTGGGTGATCAAGAGCCAGAGATCCTGCTCTTGCTGGCCCAGGCTGTCTCTGTTGTGAGTTCTAGCCTGCCTCTGCTCCGTAATCACCTTTATCCCCACAGGACAGTCACCAATTTGCTCAGCCTGTTCTCCTGCCACTGAGGTCATCTGTCACTGTAAGCCAGTCCAGGGGGGTGGGCATCCCCGAGTTAAAAACAAACCTTTTACAGCTGCGAAACATAACATCTCTATCCTTTAACACGGATGGAAAGATGGAAAGCGGCTTTGAAGCTTCCTCGCTGCTGTGCTGGACCCTGAGTTATTTCATCACAATAGGAAAACACATAGCAAGAATCCTCCTGTGATTAGTCTAAAGCTTACGTAGCAGCTGCTGATGTGTGGCTGAAGCTGATGATGCAGTGGGGTGTGTTTCTGCTGCTGTGTGGTGGAGACAGATGTTGCTAAGGGCTTATTTTTAAAGTTTGGTTAATTATAACGTAAACTAATGGCAAGGGAGATGAATCATTGACTTGTCCCCTTTTTTTCTCTCTGCACCCCACACCCCTGAGCATTTTTTTTCTTATTTACCCAGGGGGCGAGGTCCTACTCTGGGTCCCCAGGAAAAGAACGATGGGACTTGATCACCAATAGCACAGTGAGTAGCGCAAGGCAGGCGATCGCCACCCTGAGTCTTTGTAAACTGGAAGCTCGTTCCTCCCTTCGGTCCAGTTTAGAAACCTGCATAGTCAACAGGAAGCAGTTTTGTGTGTGGGAGAAGATCTAGACTAGGGGTTATGAAAGATGGATTCGAACCCATCTTCACCAATGATGGCTCATGGCTAGGGGCTATTTCTGTGCACAGTGCCTGAAACCTCACGGGGCAGGGCTTCTATTTCTTTCAGTGCTCCTAGGACATTTTCATGCTCTGCCTGTGTTTGGCGCCTTAGTATAAGCACTATCACTTTTTCTTTCTGCCCTTGACTTCCAGCTAGCAATTCCCATCACTCCTCAGGTCCCTATATGAAGCCACTTCTTCCAGGAAGTCCGCCTAACCACTGTTCTGCACATCAATCTCTTTCACCATAATTTACTTAGATGCTCTCTCAGCCCAAGTGCACCTCTGAGATGGTGTGCCTTTTCTTGAGAGCGTTGACACAGACAAGTGGGATGCCGCAGAGGAGTGGGATGCCACAGAAATCGGTAAGCCTCTGCTTTCCTGTTGTGGCCATGAGCCACGTCTCAGCTTTAGACTTGGCTGCAATTTCACCAGTCCTTTCTAAAGGATAGGGACCTGTTAACAATCTCACAGCTAATCGTCAGCCGGGTAACACGCAAAGCCACAAAGTGGGCTTTCTCCGCTGGGTTATCTAAGGCAATCTCTCCTGAGATGACGGAGGCGCCCAGTGACGTCTGAATTACAGGCTCTGTACTGCCGTGTTGGTGGCTATTCATTATCCTTAGAGTAGGGTGGGATGGCACATCTTAAAATCTTGTAGGCTTGGTTCTGTTCCAGTTTGGTTTTGTCAAGCATTCTATTCTTGTCTTTATTACATAACAATAAAAGTATGGACTCAATATGGATGCTGATATAGGAATTGTCCCTGCAGCTTGATTCGTAAGAGTTAAAGTAGTGTCCACCGACAGATAAGTGGACAACTGTGCACTGCAAGGCCACTCAGAGATGGAAATGAAGTCTTTTTCTCCCCCTTAGAAGCAATGTGGAGGAACCAGAAAATAACCCTGCTGAGTGGCAGGACCCAGACTCCCTTACAAATACACGCCCTATAGAACACTATTTATATAGAATTGTAAAAGTCGTTGTGTTTGGTGATACAGGTCTATGATCCTAGCCATTCAGAGGGCTGAGGCAAGGGGATCAGAAGTTCAAAGCCTGCTTGGATTAGGTCAGCTGGGGCAACTCAGTGAGATCTTATCTCTAAGTAAAAACTTTAAAAAAAAAGACTGAGAAAACACTTGCTTAACATGTGCAAAGACCTGGAATCAAATCCCAGTGCTTCAAAACTTAAAAAAAAAAATGTGGAAAGTGCAGGCTAATTCCTAGCAACAGGAAGAAGATCATGGCTGCTTGGAGCTGGGAGTTTGGAGAGGGCAGAGGGGTGGATTAAAGGAGGCATGAGGACCCTTTGGGAACGGAGGCTGGAGACTGTGTCTATTATCTTGATGTGGGGAAGCGATTTTCATAGACTCATACATACATCAGAAAGGCTCAAATCATGCACTGCAAATATATGCTATTTATGATATGTCTAAATGCAGCTATTTCAAACATATAATACAGAATTCAGAAGGGGATTGGAATTGAAGCTCGGCGTCAGCCTGTGTTATCTGTGTACACTTTGGTGAGTTCAAAACATAATAACTTCTACCTCACAAAAGCTGCTCTGAAGATTAAATAGCTAAATTCCTGACAAAATGAACCTTTATGCTCATGTCCTCAGAACCCAGGGAAAGGATTTCATGTTCTCTTTTGCACTGAGTTTTGTTCTCAGACAGTCAAGTTCACAGATTTGTTTAAGGGATAGTGCAGCAGCTCACGCAAGCTTTTTAGGTTTCTTCTCGGCATCCGGGTGGGGGTGGGGGAAGCATTATCCTGAAACAGTCTTTAAAAGTCATCCCTTTCCTATTTATAAGTGTGACCATTTATTCATTGCCCTTTATAATACCCCTTGACAAGCTGTTATCTGTCTACTTTGTCTAATCTGTGTCCCTCCGCTGAAGCAGAAGCCCCTTGACTAGTTCGTTGTAATAGCAAAGCGACCTGACAACTGTTGGTTCAGTGCTGAGCCAAAGAAAGGCTCCATTCCCTCCCTCATTCCTCTGTGTCCATGGCAGTGTGGTATTGGGTGCCTAGCGCTATTGATGCTGGTGGTGTTGGATTGGTGTTACTGGTGGTGCAGTCCAGTATACGGTCCTTTATGATGCCCCGCAGTTCGCCTAACATGGACAGGTAGCCAGGCAGAAAATCCCTGACTCTGCAGGAGGAAGACCACACACACTGAAAAAGAAGAACCTGCACTCACTGCTGTTGGGAGGTAAATAAGTGTGGCCACTCTGGAGATCAGTATGGATGTTTCTCCAGACAAGAGGAGAGGCACCAAATGATGCAGTTGTATCCCTTCTGGGCTGGCTCAAGAGGCTGTCTCCTACCACAGAGATGCCGCACAGATGATGCTTCCTGCTGCAGTATATGAGGCAGCTAGGAAACAGGTAAGGAAAATGGGGCCCATGCGCACTGAAATTTTATTCCGCCATAAAGGAGACCGAAACTATGAAGATGACAGGAAATGGATAGGTCTTGGGATTATCATATGAAGTGAGGTGACCCAGATTCAGAAAGGCAAATGTCACATTCTCTCTCACACAGAGATTTTAGCTTTTTATGTGTAACAAGAGGGGGATTCTGATTGGTGAGTCTACCCCTAAATAAATAACCATCTATTTCTCAGTCCTGAGCTAGTGTGAGATTTCTTTTAAGCGTCTTTCCACATTTTATGTTTATTTATGTTTATGCATGTTTATTGTGTGTGTGGGGGGGGGTAATAGGTTCTAGAACTAGAAAGAGAACCAGAAGAGAGGAAAAGGAGGTGTTGAAGAAGTGGGTACCTAAACACATGTGACATGGAAGTAGGGAGGAGGTGTGCGGTTTGCACGAGAATGACTCCCACAGACTCATAGGAGCGGGACTATTTGAAAGGATTAGGACTTGTGGCCTTGATGGAGGAAGTGCGTTCCAGGGGCGGGCTTTGGCATCTCAGAAGCTCAAGCCAGGCCCAGTGTCTCTCTCCCTGCTGCCTGCAGATCCAGATGTAGAACTCTCAGCTCCTTCCTCAGCACCGTGTCTGCCTGCACGACAACGTACTTCCCGCCATGACAATAATGGACTAAACCTCTGCACCTGTAAGCCACCCAATTAAATGTTTTTCTTTATAAGAGTTGGCAAGGTCATGATATCTCTTCCCAGCAATAGAAATGCTAAGACACAAGGCTCCTGGGATGAAGGGCATGAGGGTGGGGGCAGGGAGATGAAGAAGAAGAGCGGTAGAAAAATCAACAAAAACAAACCATGTTTGGAGCCTAATTTTCTATATGCTAGATGAAAATAATAAAGATAATAATAAAAGGCGGCATGAAAGATGGGAAAAAGGAATCAGACTTAAGACTGAAGATTAAAACGCTAAGGTTTAGGAATTTGTGAACAGGTAAGCTCAGATGTGGTCCATCCAGACCCTTATTCATAGGTAAGCTCAGATGTGGTCCATCCGGACCCTTATTCATAGGTAAGCTCAGATGTGGTCCATCCAGACCCTTATTCATAGTTAATAAGAAAAAGCAGTGGGAGGAAAAGTGGAATTCAAGGCACAGTTACTTCAGCCCCTCCTGTGACCAGTTTGCTCTGTTTGGGATTTAAGGCTTACCCCAATTGGCTTTTTCCTTCTTTGTAATCTTGCTATGCAAATTGAAACTAACCTGTTTAGCCCTGACTTGATTCTACCTTTCTGTCTTGTTCTTCTGCCGTGTTTCTAGCAGACTCCATGACTTCAGTGTTGCTTTAGCAGAACTATGAAAATCTAACTGACGCCAGTTCACAAAGACACAGCAAACCCGCACCCGCGGGGCACACTCTCCGCTCACACGTCACTTTCCTTGTTAAAATACCCCCAAATGAAACAACTCGAAAGAGAGAGGGTTGATTTCAGCTCACAGTTTGAGAGTACAGTCTACCATATCAGGGGAGACAGGATGGTGGGAGCGGTCTTGGTTATGGTGGCGGGAATAGACAGTCGCTTGCTCACATCTCGGCATATTTGAAGCAGAGAGAGATGAACTGTCTGGTTTTCTCGAGGACCCTAACTCTGGAATGATGCTGCCCTCATTTAGTTCAATGTCTCTGCTGGAAGACCCGGAAGTGTCTCTCCTATTGATTTGGAATCCAATTAAGTTGACAATTAGACCAATCACCGTTCTGCAATCTGTTCACACAACTGTACTGCAATCATTCCTTGGGAGGGTACCTTTACTTAACAGCTGTGTATAAGGAGATCATCAGCAGGGTTGCCACCCCACACTGTACCCTTTCCCTCCAAGGAAGGAATCAATGCCTACCAAATCACTAGCAGAAGGTTCAGTGAAGGAAAAGGACTTCCTGGGTTGGTGGCAGTTGTGAACTTTTACATTCTAATTATCCCATTTGGTCTCTGTTGTTGTAATTACATTCAAATTTTGCATGCAGACAACTGGGTGCCTTGGGCTAGGTTAATCAATTATATCACAATTCTTATTAGAGCAGTATGGATGTAAGTAGATAAATAGTTGGCTAATATAAACACCAGATCTACTATTTAAATTTGGAATAAAGAGAGTCTATCTGTGAAAAATTCTTTCAGACTCTTTTGAAATGAAAAAAAAATGAGATACTTAATAAAATCTCAAAGTCACCCAGAGAGTTTAGACAATGTCATGGTCTGGCATTGGCCCAGGTATCTTCTAAAGGCTCAGGACTGAAGACCTGGTCCACAGGGTGGTGTTATAGGGAGAAAATGAAAGCCCTAAAGGGTGGGGCCCAGAAAGAGATTCCTAATGCCGTTGTGGATGTTTCCCTAAGGGAACCATGGGACTCCAAGTTCTCGGATCCCCCTAACACACATCCCTGCCATTGCTGTTCAGCATTTGACATGAGGTGATACACCTAGGGGCCATCCTTCCCAAGTGTTTGGATCCTGAAATTGCAAACTCTGAGCTAAGTTAACCTTTTCTCTTTAAAATGTTAGTTACTTCAGGCATTTCACTGTAGCGATGCAAACCTGACTCATAGAGACATATCAGGTCATCATGTGAGAGAACAACACATTTTGTCCTCTTTAAGGAGGCTTTGCGCAGCAGAAAGGCACATGGCATAATCCTCGCACTTGAGGGATGAAGGCAGGAGGATGGCAAGTTAGAGAGACCAATGTGAGCTCCATAAAAGAACCTGTTTCCTAAAACACAGAGCGTAAGTGAGTTTTTGTAAAGAAAAAAAAAAGTTAAGCTGCTCTTGCTTGGCTCCTGGCTGCCTTTGCATTGGTTAACTTGTTAAGTTTTATTTTTTTATTTTATTTATTTTTTCCACACGGTTTTATACAATGCTGGGGATTGAACCCAGGAAGCCGAGAGTGCCAGGCAAGTACCCAATCAATTGAGCTACATCCCTTCCCCATCATTTGTTACCTTTCTGAACTCAAGATCTAGGATTCAGCATAAGCTTCTAGTGTCATAGCACTAATGATCCTCTCCCATCTCGCATACTGTCTTCTCTCCCTAACCTGCGGTGATTGGTTCCGGAAACCCTCTGTGGGCTGAGCATCCATGGATGCTCCAGTTCTCACATGGAGTAATTGGCAACCATATATACCCTTGTGTAGACTTCAAGTCATCTCTGTACCATGCAAATAATTGTGCAATTAGAGAACAGCGACAGAAGGCATCTGGAGTGTACGCATGTCAAGTACGTATGGTTGCTCCCCAGGAATACGGTCAATGCAGAGGCAGCTGATTCACGGCTACAGAACATGTGGTTAGAGAAGGCTGAGTGTATTTGTTCTCTGGCCTTGAACGACATTTGTTTCTACTCTTCCACACAGGCCTCAGGGTCCTGATCGGGCTCTTGTGTTCTCTTTATGGTTCATTTCCTAGGACAGAGACTGTTTAGGCTGGGCATTTATAAATAAGAAAAAGTCTCTGTGTGTGATTTGTTTGGGAGCTGGGTGGTGGGCCCTACAAAAAGCCTAAAGAATAAAAACTACCACAACACACAATACATACATATGCACATACACCCAGAGTCACATATAGACACAGACACACACAGAAATACACATATACATAGACACACAGACA
The DNA here is from genome assembly GCF_000317375.1 of Microtus ochrogaster. NCBI lineage: Eukaryota > Metazoa > Chordata > Mammalia > Rodentia > Cricetidae > Microtus > Microtus ochrogaster. Next base: position 46,748,817 of record NC_022018.1, on the reverse strand, counting down.
CACACAGATACACACCCATTTGGAGGCTAGAGATCGAATCTATGGCCTCGCTTATGCAGGACAAGCATTTTATTTCTTAACTAAGTTGCCTAGTCTGCCTCTCAACCTGTTATCCTCCAGCCTCAGCCTCCCACATAGCTGGACGTGGTCGGGCCTGGCTTCAGTTGTTCTATTGTGTGGTACTCCAGCATATTTCTCAAGTAAACGAATGTTCTCGGTGCTCTTCCTGAGCTCAGGCAACACCCATTAATATTTTCACTTATTGCCCTTAATGGGCCCCATTAATACAAATCTACAAGACTTGGGAGTCAATACCATCGAATGTGCTCTGGTCTCTGTACAATAAGACAGCACTGTAGATAATTCTGTAAATGTATATAATATTTCCCTCAATATTTCAGTTATACAATTATGAAGATCCTGAGTCATCTCTATTCAAATTTTCTCCTTTGATGACTGTGGAAACCAGATATTTCGGGGAAAAGAGTCTTCTGGGAAGCCATACTGCTGAGAACACAAAACGTCAGAAACTGGAGTGCACTGATTCCAGCTGCCTGTCTACTGCTCTTCCAGCTTCATCTGACAGTCTTTAGGCAGTGGCCAGGACCCTGAACTCAGCGGATGATCTCTGGACCCAGCAACTAGTAAAACACAGTGATGTGCCTCTCCCCTCCCCATTTATGATATTCCTATTTCGCTTGGACTTGGCCTTGTTCTGAGGACAGCTTGATAACGGTCGACCATTTACTTCCATTGGAATTCTGCAACATTTTAATATATAGACAAAAATCTACTTTACCCTCGCATTCTGCCTCAGTCCTTAAAGGTCCCTGGCAGGGAAAATAGAAACAGGAAGATAAGCAAAAGCTTGCTAATGAATGGATTACCATTAATTAAAAGATAATGAAAACCATTCATTTACATCTTGTAAATCAGATTTGCTGGCGCTCATGGGTTTGCAGAAGTTCTTAATCTGCTCTCTTAACCCAATGTGTGAATGAAACGGAAGCCGACAGCGGCTTAACTGTAATAATAAATCTGAGTGGTGTGGCACGTTCAAGGTAAGTCTAGAACATGGATTCAGTGTGTTTTATAATTTACTGGGAATTTTTCTTCACTCCTGAAATCAAATGCTTTATGTTTTGTTGTAATCATTGTTATGTAAATTGGGAGGTGGGACAGAAACCAATTTAGTTCTCTCTCTCTCTCTCTCTCTCTCTCTCTCTCTCTCTCTCTCTCTCTCTCTCTCTCATCTGAGACAGGGTTTCATGTAGCTTGGGACGGCCTCAAATTCACTGTGTATAAGAGACTGTCCTTGAACTTCTGATCGTCTGGCCACCATCTCCCACGTGCTGGGATTGCAGGTGCATGCCCCCAAACCTGCTGGGATTACAGGTGCATGCCCCCAAACCTGCTGGGATTACAGGTGCATGCCCCCAAACCTGCTGGGATTACAGGTGCATGCCCCCAAACCTGCTTGCTGTTCCCTTAGTATCCCTTCCTTGGCTCATACTTATTAATTTTATTAGGAAACTTCCAGGCAACATTTGAGCAGATATATCTCTCTCTGAACAATTGTGCTCTCAGTGATAATGCCAGAATTTTTTCAGGGAGTCATGGACTTTAGAGGAAATACATAGCAGTGATCTGGTCATCCTTATCCTGTAGGGCAATGTTTCGGAAGATGAGAAAACTGCCCTTAATTGAGACCAGAAGGTGGCTCTGCCAGTCTCATAGGCAATGGAGGACGGGCTATGAAGGAACACAGTCCATACAACAACTAAACCCTTGCTCTTTCACTTGTGCTTCAGATTTTGTTTTTTTTTTTTTTTTACAGGACTGAGAACTATGAATACAAATAAACATTGTAATAGACATTGGAGTCTCTCCTTAGATCGGGGTTAGCATATACTTAACAGTATGCTCCATTTAACTTCACATAGTTTGAGGGTTTTGATTTTTTCAATAATTTCAGTGAGGAATGTGAGGCAGAAGCTATTGCACGAAAAAGCTAATTCCATGTTTTTGAGGTATTCGGGTAAAATGTTTATTAATTTTCCTTGATTCTCAAATACTGTTTCTAGATTATTGATGGCATTTTATAACCTGTGTTAGTAAACTTTTCAGTGAAACCACAAAATACCTAAACCACTAAAAGAAGCACAGTTTGGTTTGGTTGAGAATTTCAGAGGTCTCAGGCCATGGTCAGTTGTTTTTATTGCTTTCAGATCAGGTCCATGACAAGGGAGAAACATGATGATGGGAGAGTGTGAAGGGCAACTGTTACCTCATGTCAACCAGAAACCAGAGAGACAAGAGAGAAGAGACAGCAGGGACAGGATATGCCACTCAAATGCCATTCAACATTCTCAGTGACTGCTTCCTCCAATCAGCCTTTAACTTGGCATCTCTTCTTATCCTTCCCAATCAGTTCCAACAAGTGGGGACCAAGTGTTCAACTCTATGAGCCAATTGGGACATTCTCCTTCAAACCATCATCAGCATCTCAGCTCCATGCTCTTGCATCCCCAAACTTGACCTCATGTTCCCCACCAATGATGTACTGTGCCTTCTGTAACTGAGACCCAAAATAAACATTTCTTCCCTTAAGCTGTTTCTGACAATTAGTATGTCACAAAATATTAACTGACACACTGGCAGGCAAGGTAACTTTTTAGTATGTCTTTTGCTTACTCTTGAACACAATCAGGGCTATGATTTAATTGGTATCATCAGAACAGGAGTTTCAAGGTTACTATTCATTCCTAAATTCCAGTGATCCTTAGTAAGGGCTTGTGTTGACCCAGGGGGCAACACCGACCTCTTGGCTTGGGCTGTTTTTCATTTCTATCTCTCCATAGGGAGAAAGCTCCAAGTGTCCATGAATGGTTCTTGCATATATAGCATATTCACTTCTTGGAATTATGTCCCAAAACTGTGAGCCTAAAGTTGGCCCCAATCTTCCGCAAGCATCAACATCCCATGATACTGGACTTCCCCAGGCCATGCTTCCAATCTCATTGTGAAAAACTTACTGTTATCAGTACCCCCACTAGTAAGAGGTTGACTTGAAAAGGATATACTAGCATATATATATATATATAATTTATTATATTATATTATTATATAATATATATTATATAACACTAACATTATATAATAACCACAGGAAAGGTGTTAAACCAATGTTAGGTTCAGTGGAATAATACAGGGACAGCACTGAATCTGAAGCCTGGTACAGTTACTTATGTTATCTTATTAACTACTTACATTGAATTATCATTTCAAGTATATACATTATCCATACCTACTATACATTTTCTAACCAACCTTTAAAAAGGTAATCAACAGTACTCTTCAACCAGATTTTTTTTTGGATAACTGAGTTAGTCAGGGTGAAGGGCGAGGCAAGAATAACTGGATAGCAACACGTTGAAAGCAAAACAGCAACATTAGTCATTCATCGCTTTGGCGAGTTATTCATTGCAGGAGCCCAGGTTCAGGCGGATCTAATGCACATGAGGACCATTGGCTATTAATCATTTGGGCAGTGATTGGCCACTGATGGTTAACATGTACTTAACATTAAAGGTGCATAGAGAGGAAGCTGTAATGTTTCCATTTTGTTGTATTTTTTCCCCTACAAGATAGCTATCCTGATGCCTTAAATGATAGCGTTCTTCCAACTACAGAGATACAGCAATAAATTTGTCTCCCAGGCTGGAGGTACTCTTGTCTCATTCACTCATACAGCACTCCACAAACACATTGAGGAGGAGCACATTCTCTGTACCAGAAACTGTACTGAGTGGGGCAGAAATAGTTGCCGAAGAAACAGTCCCTTCCTCTAGTGTCTAAACACATGGCAACATGTTCCATGGAAACGAGATCATTTAAGATCTTGCATATTGAGAACTAAGAGCAGAGAGAAAAATCTGGCTGTCCAGAAAGGCTTCAGGGAAAGCTGACATGTGAAATGGAACTTAGGGATCGGCAAAAGGTTTCCGTCAGGCGTAAAGCTAGGGATGCGGATGCTGCATAAGAGCTGGGGGAAGCCAGGGCCTCATAGATGAGATTCAGTCAAATGGGAAGGAAATGATTCTGCGTGTGTGTGTGTGTGTGTGTGTGTGTGTGTGTTTGTGGGGGAGCATTCATTTGTGTGCAGAGGTCAGAGGGCAACCTTAAGTACAATTTCTTGTGTGCTAGCTACCTAACTTTGGAGACAGTCTCTCATTGGCCAAGAACTCATCAAGAAGGTGAAGTTGGTTGTTCAGCAAGCCCCAGGGCTCCTCCTGTTAGCTCTGTGCTGGGACTTTAAGCATGTATGCCACACTTGCCCTTTTGTTAGGTTCTAGGCATTAAACTTGAGTCATTGTACTTAAGAGGCCAGTGCTTTACCAATCGAGCCTCTCCCAGTCCAGAGGACTGAGTCTGGTTCTCCCCCAGCGCTGGCTTTAAACCTAGGCCCTTGCACATGCTTGGCAAACACTCTGCAACAGTGCCATATTCTAGCCCAGTTTGATGAGAACTGAAAAATGACATTGTACAGGGGGAAGCTTGAGAACACCCTGAGACCAAGGCACGGAGCTTGGCAAAGAGAAGTCACAACAGAGGGTTTGTTCTGCTTTTTGCTTGGGACATTTTCAGAGCAACGGAAAATGGAGTGGTCATTGTGGAGTCCCGCAGCATCTTTTCTTTCCATTTAGTTTCTCCTGGTAAGATCCTAAAGGTTAGGTTGCCAGCTAACCTCTGTAGGTTTTAAAGTAAAGGATTTTGTTATTTTCAGATGAGGATAAAGTCGGAATCCAAGAGTGGCTTGAAGACCTTCCACAAGGCTATGACTGGAGATGGAGAGAGAAATGGGTTCAGTTCTACAGATCCAAGCCATTAGAAAGATCCAGTAACTAAAAGAGACAAAAGGAGCAGGAGAAGTTCAGTTTGGGCAACTGAGTCAATAGCGAATGTTTCACTGATCAACTCCGTATTCACCCTACAGGTAAGGAGGACACAAAGTGGTCCTTCTCTGCCATGCCAGTAGAGGGCACTAAAGGGACAGTCCCAGAAGAGGCGGGGGGGGGGGGGGAGGGTGCTTCCTGGTTTGGGTAAGGTGTCTTGCTTTCTTACTGTAGCAGCATCTATATACACAGGGACATCCAGAAACTCCTTGGCTGGCCACACACCCTCCATGTGAAGTCCTCTGTTCCCCTCTCTGGTTCAGATTGACACCCTGTTGCTGCAGCTCTCTCCATGCAAACAGGCTTTGCGGCCCTATTCTAGCCCACCCCTTCCCTGGACTTAAATTCCTCCAGAGTCAGTTCCTGAGGTCCAAAGTCCTTCATAGCAGCCTGGACAATGCAGCAAACTGCTCCTGCATCCAGGGACTGAACTCACACCTTCTCCAGTGGGGTCTGAATGCCTGTTCTGGAGAGCCAACTTCAAACCAACTTCCAGTATGTCCTTCAGTATCCCTCCCCTTTCTCCAGTATGCACGTGAAGAAACCTGAACATGTGTTTCTGTGGAGGATGGCAGCTATCTTGGTCTATCACTCTCTACCTCATTTCCTGAGGTAGGCTCTGTCGCTGAATTTGGAGCTCGTGTCTTTTTGGCTAACCTGGTTGCCAGTAAGCACCAGTAAGCATTCTGCCCCTGCCTCCCCAGCACAAGGATGACAGAGTCCAAACTCAGATTCTCATGTCTACACCCACAAACACTTCTATCCACCGAGCCATCTCCCCAGCACCCGGCCCTCTTTATCTCCCCAGCTACATTCCTTTTGTAACTTTATGCTATTTTATGAAGTCGTGTGTTGCATAAAAGCATCTTGGTTAGCCATGGACCACATGTTCAATGGCAGTCCTCTCAGATTACAATAGAGACGGTCTTTAGAGGGTATTTAGGGTTAATAAGCTCACTAGGATAGAATACCCATAAATGAATGCCGATAAAGATACAAGAGGGAAGGGCCAGAAAGGCCACACATGCACATCCAGGCACCTATTCTCCTGCAGTGATGTGATGTAGTCATGAATCATGAAAATTCTTGCCATAGCTGAGCCAAGGCCACTACTATGCCCTTGAATGTACACAATTCTGAAAAGAAGGAACCTTTTTTCTTTATAACATTAGCTTGCTTGGAGGATTTCCTCATAGTAATGAAAACCTCACTAATAAATCAAGGAATCTTTAGGTGCCTTGGACCATTCAGGGGAATCTGGTTGTCTGACTCCCAAATTTTGGGGAAGTTTGGCTTGTTCTCTGAAACATCTTCCAAAGCAGGAAGATGGATTGGATGTCAACATGTCACCTGTGTGCCCTTCCTGATGCCCATGGTGTCATGTCACTAATAGGCACTTGCTACTTTGTCTCCAATGAAAGGCACACCTGCAGGCCCACAGCTCTGTTCTAGCCTCTCTGGCTTGTGAAAATCACTCAGATCTCTCAGGATTGCAGGCTCTGAGATCCCCTCTAACTTCAAGAGGGGCTGTGATCCTGAGACACTCAAGTGTTATCTGGATACCAGACAAATCAACCCACCCACCACCGCTAGGAGTTCACTTAGATTAGTCATGGGGACTTCTGGAGTCATGTGAGGCCCCTGGAATGATCTGAGAACTGTCTGCTTCGCTCTTGCATTTCCTGGAAAGACATAGTCTCCAATGGAAGCTGTTCACATTTGATCAATCCTACCCAGTTCAGAGTGGCTCAGTGTCTAACTGCTCCATGATGCTTTGGGGTTTTCAGCAAGGGGGTCTTGGGACTTGGAGTACTCACATTTACATGAAATGTTGACATTTTATTTGTGCTTGGGACACAGTAAGAGCTCACAGCCAATTTGCCAGGCAGCCTGGCTTCACAGACGACCCAGCTGATGAACCTCTGGACCGTGTGCCGTCATTCCTGACACTCTTATCATACAGTGCTGTCTCCTAAAACAAGCCATTTATTACAGTTACATGCTCTCCAGGAGGGCTCAGAGGTTCCCATAGATAACATTTGTACCCTTGGCATCTTCTTTCTTACCCAGACCATAGCCTGGTTTTCCGGATAGGCACAGAGATTACCAGCTGACTCAACCTTTGCGAGACCAAGCGGTCAACTCTCTCTTTGAATCACTCAATCTGTACGTGACAGACAGAGAAAATCAACCACCAACCTGAGTCCTCTGGTTAGTTTTGGAAACAGGGTCCTCTGAAAGCAAACTGTGGTCAGTTGAAACTGCTGTGGAAACCCAAGGTCATCAAATGTCTCTCTGTCCCCAGTGAGGCATTTCCCCTCCCCTGGCTGCTGCCTTCACGGAGCTACGTTAATGGAGTCTTCAGGCAAGAGTCTTACAGCTGACCGCTGGGAACGTTCACTGCCTCAGATCCTGATGAGGGGATTTTGTGGTGCTCTTTGGAAAGGGACACAGACAGTAATAAAGGTGTCTGAGACGAGCCTTGGGGAAAGCCTGCTGGTCTTTTAGCTGAGGTACTGGTAGACATTTTGAATTGTCGCTAAGACAAACAAGCAATTTTTTCGCTGTTTTACAGGCTCTGGCTCTGGCTTTTGAATTAAATAAGTCTGTGTTATCTCTCAGACAGACTTCTGCCTTATTATTTAATGTATGTTGCCCTCTAGCAGATGCCTTGATATTGCAGGCATGGTTTTCAGATATAGTTTTTCCTTACTTGTGCCTGGGCCAGTTTCCTGAAAGGCTAAGACTCTGTCACCAGCTGCCACAGACAGGATATAGAATTCCCCAGAGGCCTGTGTATGGATGATGTGGTCCACAGGTGATACATTTGGGAGGGGGTGGGCATTTAAGGAGTGGGGTCCAGTGGGAGGTCTTCAGGTCATGAGGATGCACCCTTGAAGGAGGTGCTGGGATCCTGATCCCTCCTCACTCTCCTTTGCTCCATCATGGGCACCCACCATGATGTACTGTCCCCCAGGAGCCCAAAGCTACAGGACTAAGGAATCGTGGGCTTGGGCTTCTTAACCTGGGCCGGAGTAACCCCTTTCGCTACAGTTGGCTTTTGCAGGTATTTGTTGTATTGACAGGAAGCTGAAGAACTTACCCACTGGAGACAAGCAAGGCTTAAGTGACAGGACGTTTTCATTTAGGGAGTCTTTTCTAAAGCACGACACAATGACATATGTTCTGGTTTGTCAGCTTTTGTTTTTAGTAAAAGCACCAGACAATGGTTTCTGCAGAGAATAGAGCAGAAACAAGTGGAAATAGCTCACTGAGAGAGAGTTCGGAAATAAAATATAGCTCCCATATTCACGCTGGCACTGGACCTGCCGGGCACAGGGAGATTGGTAGAGAAGACACTAAGAGTAAGAAGTTGTGAGTCAATGAGGATCCTGACCACGTGGGGTGCTTGAGTCTGGTGGAACTGAGGGTGTAGGATTTGTCTGTAAATCACAGGTTTGTGACTTGATGCCTGTGGGAACAATGTCTCCCTTCTTCTCACCCCTTGATTCCCTTTCCATCCAAACTGAACTTTCAAGCCAAACAGATGTTTTATGTTCCCGTTCAAGCCCCCTTCGTCACACCCGAGATGCCAGCTGTATGTGTGTAGGTACCATCGGTAGAGACACACATTTTCTGCCTTCTCTGAATTCAGGCTGCTTGGGAGGGCCTCAGTCCTTGATTAAGGTTGGCTATGGCATATTTATCTATTACTTAGATAAAAAAGGGCTTATGTCCTGCATGCTCCTTCTCAGAGTTGAATTGGTGAGCACAGCTCCTACCTGGTGGTCCCAGAGCTGGCAGTAATGGTACCTCTGCCATTTCAAAAGGTGGAGAGAGGAAGAGCCAGCACCCAGGGCTACTGGGACCAAGATGCTTACCATTTAAAAAGCTCTCTAGGACAGAAAAGGATTACAGATATTCAATAGGACAGATTCAGACATAAAAGAACTCCAAATGAGTCACAGTATGTTTAAAAAATGTACGTACGCTTGGGAGAGCTAAGAAAAAGGGTACAGAAAGTTATAAAAAGTAAATGGTTTTCAAAAAAATAAAACAAAGTCTTTAAAGATGCAGAGTAAACTTGTAGAAAAAGTAATAGAAATCAAGAAAAATAAGCCATGTAAAGATGGAAAATACACAGAGAGTCTGGATTATGTATATTATTGTGCTTTCTTTGATTTTTTTACTGTGAAGGAGCTAAGTACAGAGAAACATTTCATTGTATGAGCTGCTAAGCTAAACCAGCATATATATTTCAAAGGTATCATGACTTCAGAATTTGGGTCTAGGATTTGTTCCTTTGGAAAAGAGGTACTTCTTTTGTTTCCATAGAGGATGAGAACCTGTGGAATTCTTCCAGACTAATGTGGTTTGATGGACCAAGACTTCCCAAAAGTTAGCCATAAATACTCCCTAAAATTATTTCACCCAACAAAAAGCAGGAGGCAGTTTGGAGAGAACCACACTCAAATTCCAAAATATTATTTATAAACGTTTGTTTACATTTAAAGGGGGATATGCATAGAGATGAATACTTTACATTGGTGTGGATCTTGGTCTATTGATACAATTTTGTTATATATATATATATATATATATATATATATATATATGCTCTTGATTAAGGTATTGTCTTTGTGCAACCCATTTAAAATGTAATGTATAATTAAGAAATATAGGTTAATAGATAATCATCTAAAAAGTCAATCTTGTAGTCATGTTAATTAGGTTTTCTAGATACAGAGAGATATATTTTAGTTAGATAATTTTTAAACCTTCAAAGACCTATGGAATATGTCATTTAAAATGTTTTTATTAACTTAGGACTTTTCATAATATGAGACACATCTGCTCCTGGCAGCATCAATCCACTTCAAGAGGATGATGGGCACCAAAGAGGCATTGGTTATTATGGCATCGGTTAGCCCTTTTGGCAAAAAAAAAAAATGCTCTTTTCTGGACTGCTTGATGTTATGGCTGTATGAACTGGAAATTCAGGACCCACAGACTGCCGAACTTGCCTAAAGGTGAGACAGTCCTTCATGGTTCTTGCTTCATGGAAGAGTCTGCTAGACATTTTGTAAAACACAGAGAAAAGTGACTGACAATCTGACTATAGGCAGAACTGTCTTTGAAATTTCCAGCTTCATAGAAAAGTCTGTCAGGTACTATGGGCAGTAGGTTGAAGATGGATGCCCCAATGGTACAGGAGAACATGGGTGACTGTCCAGGCAGTGAGATGTCTCTGTCAATTCTAGAGTTTTGGAAGTAGCTTACAATGTACTTCCTGTTTACTTAGGTAATATTATATTCTTCTAGAGTCTTTAATGGAGTTGAAGAATAGATAGTTATAGTTTTCCTTAGTTATGATTAAAGATAAGTTATTTATAAATGCTGTAACTATAATTCTTGATACCTGTCTTGTTATATGTAATTTAACTATGTTAAAATTAAAACCATCCTTTTTATTTAAACAGAAAAGAGGAAATGGTGTGGGAAGTTATTCTGTCTATGTGTTGCTTTTGTTGGTTAATGAATAAATCTGTTTTCACCAGTGGCTTAGCAGAACAGAGCTAGGTGGGGAAATGATGTAATAGGAGCGGCTGGGCTGTGTCCCCAGCACCCCGGCTACCTGGCTAGCTTATGCCCCTAAATAATTACACGGACACTGTATTCTTTTAAACACTGCTTGGCCCATTCTGCTTGGCCCATTAGCTCTAGCCCTTACTGGCTAATTCTGATATCCCGATCAACCCATCTCTAATAAACTGTGTAGCTCCGGTCTTACCGGGAAAGATTCAGCATGTCTGACCTGGCAGCTTGCTTCATCGTGCGCGTCTGCCCTGGAGAGCGGAGCATGGCCTCTCTGAGCTCACTTCCTCTTCCTCCCAGCATTCTGTTCTGTTTACTCCACCCACTTATGTTTTAACCTATGAGAGCCAAGCAGTTTCTTTATTACTTAACCAATGCCCTTCCTCCATCAGGGAAAATTAAACTGAATGCTGAGAGAAATAACCAACAGCACTGTAGAAATACAACCCTACAGCCCCCTCTGTAGCATATCTTGCACAAAGAACACAAAAGTAAATAATAGTTTGAAAAATAAAGTTATAGTTTCCAGCTGGATAGTGGTGCATGTCTTTAATCCCAGCATTCAGGAGGTAGAGGCAGGTGGATCTCTAAATTGAAGGCTGGCCTGGTCTGCAGAGCAAGTTCCAGGACAGCCAGGACTAAACAATGAAATCCTGTCTTAAAAAAAAACCTATAATTGCCAAATGAAATCATTTCAAGCTGGAGCCATAATTTTCTACTCTCTCCACTCTGCTCCAACTTCCATTTGCTTCTCTGAAGATAAGAAATGAATTGATTAGGCTGAATTAATTTGCTTTTGTTCCAAGCCACTCCCCCAATCCTTTTTTTTCTAATGCATTAATTACACGACCTGAGAGTTCTTTCAGACAGTTGAATAACCAACCACAGAGAAGCTTACAGTGTTATAGAAAAGGGAAAGGCAAGAACAGGTGGCAAGGACTTAAACAATAGAAATACCATCCCAGAATCTAGGTAACTTTCTGTTGGATCTTTGTTTTTATTTAGTGGAGATGATACAGTTGTGTAGGGGGAGCAGGAGAACACAGAGTTAGCTCTAATGGGCAGCTCTTAATTGGTTCGCCCCAATTTCCCTTTCGGGGAACTTTTCTTTCCCTCTCTCTGCTTGTCTCAGGGGGTCTGTTCCATTAAAGGTGCCTTCCCACCTCAGAAATAAATGTCACCATAGCAAATAAAACCTCAACATATTTCTCTAAGTATAGTTATTGGTCCAGACTGGTTACTTGAGAAATAATCAGGAGTGCTTTGGGGGCTAGGAAGCATCACTCAGGGAGTTTCCCACTCAGAGATCCTGAATAGTCTTCACGTTGGGGTCTTTGACTTGCTAGAACCCAGCTGGTCTGGGAAGAGAACACTCACAAAGGAAGAAAGCCAGTTGAAGAGGGCTGGAGATGCTTCCAGCTGTGTTCTGTGTCCTTGGAGGTCTGTTTTCACCTTGTAGGAACTGGCACTCTCCAGAGTCAACCAGTTTTTCCCGTTTTAGTTAACTTTGGATTTCAAAGGAATGAGTGCAAATTCCACACCCTGCATTAAGGAATGCTTTTAATTCAAAGGCAAAAATATACAGCTTATCCGAGGGAAGCACACGTCTCATTATCAAGAGGACTTTAAACACGTCTAAACTTGAGGGTTTGGGAAGGGGCAAACATTAATCTTGAGTAGTTTAGCTCCATGAAATTTAAGAAATGGAAATGTAGTGTTTCCTTGTATGTATTTTCATAACATAGACCAGCATTGATGAAATGGTAATAAACATTAGTATGTGTAGCTGCTGTTTTCCACTATTCTTCCAGCCTCATCTCTGGACAATGAAAAGGACAAAGAGTTTGTCTTAATGCATTTGTCACAAATACAGAAGACATGAATAAAGTGAGAGAGAGCCCTTTCCTTCTAGACCTTTAGAAACAACACAGACATGTGCACATGCTGTCCCCATCAGGACACGGCTACATGCTTCCCAGGGAATGGAATTACTGAGATGTTGCCATATAGCACTATTCTGAGGCTCTGCCATCCAAATGCCATTCTAAGACTTTGGTCAAGGTGCCAGTGTATCTAAAGTTATACTTTGTGAGGCAAAGCAGTACAAATTCTTGCCTCTCAGGTAGGGTGAGCAAAACTCTCTTCTTCAAAAAGAAGCCCACAGTTTCTGGCACATAGCAACATCACATACCTTCCTCTCTCTCTCTCTCTCTCTCTCTCTCTCTCTCTCTCTCTCTCTCTCTCTCACACACACACACACACACACACACACACACAGAGTGTTTAAATGGGTTTCACCCTGAAAAAGGGCTGTTATAGCTCTTTACTACTGGCTTTGGGATGAGTACATCCTTATTTAAATCATATTGCCTGGAGGTGAGTTCTAGGTATCAGAATTTTTCAGAATTCCTCAGGTGGTTTTAACTTTAAGTCAGTGGTTGAAAAACACTGAATTAATTCATGGGTAAGAGGGCTCCCTGCTATGCCTCTGGATGTCTTGCTAATTCTATGAGGTAGCTGGGAATACTACACTAATAGCATTCCCAATAGTATTTGTATTTAGGCTTCTAGGCAGTTTATATAAATCATCTAAACAGAATGACTTGTTTCCCCTTTATATCTAAGGACAAGGATATAGAGGCCCCAGCAGTTAAAGGCAGCAGTGTCAGGTAGGGTTGAGACTTTTAACACCCAGACCCACTCCTCAGCTCAGTTCTCTGTATTAGGCTACTCAGGTAGAATTCTGGCAATACGGCCCTTCGACCTCGCCTTGGTGTGTGTGTGTGTGTGTGTGTGTGTGTGTGTGTGTGTGTGTGTGTGTGTGAACTGCCTCATCCTCTAGGTTATGGGTCATTTATCCTTCCCCAGGTCAAAGAGGTGAGAGGAAAAGGAAGAAGGAGAAGTGTAATGCTCCCTGTGCTCCTCAGACCAGGTAAGGCACTGCTGGCTAAAACACAAAATGAAAGCCCTGTCCGTTCCTGTTTTTATGTATGGCTCACTTGCGATTCATTCTTGGGTCGTTATCTGAGCAAGACAGATGAAGATCTTTGTTCCAGACGCCAAATTTAAGGGCTTGAGGGCTAGAGCCCTGACAGAGAAGAACTCGATCACCTCCTACCTAGTATGATGGACGTGAGTGTGCTCTTGAAATGATAAACAAGATTTCCAGTTAAAACATCTCTCAGAAACCCAAGCTTTAAAAGCCTTAAGACTTATTTTCAACAAAGCCAACAACAGCATATTAAGTTATATGACGTTTGACATTATCAGGAACTAAGAAACCAAAGCCCCCCCGATTTTACAACCAAATTCCCTACCCATTTAAAACAATAAGGGTGTTAACAAGCTGAACACTTAATTTACCTCAGGCTGCGAACATATTTTTTTTTTTTTAAAGTCAGCTGTTGGGAGAGTGTAGCTACAGTTAATGTTTTTAAAAAAATATTTTGTTTTAGATGGCCTCGAGTCTAGACATCGTTATCTTTAATAAACTAAGTTCCGCTTGACTTGTATTTCATAATAATTGCATACAGAGTTCTTAGGGAGCGAGCTACAAACTACACCAGAGGCTAAAAGAAGAGGTAAGAAAGCAACCAAGCTGGGAGGCTTGGTTTGTTATAGCCTGGTGGGCTTTTAAACAGGAAGGAGGAAACAGTCAACAGGAAGCAGGGCAGCCTCCAGTTGGTGCCCCAAAGAGGAAGTGAAATCTGTTTAGCTGTGCATTTACTCTGAGAGAGACTAGCTTTTCATCATGCTCACCACTGAGATCAGGGGCACTGGTGGGCACACATTTGTAACCACGTAGATAAGGCTGTGACTTCTGAGAACACCCACTTCTTTGTCAATGACTTCAGGACATATTTCCCTTTTAATAGATCCCCTGCTCTGTACCTTTCCTTAGTCCAAGTGCCTTCCTTCTCTTTTCTTTCTCTTTTTTCCCCCTTAGACTCCTGAAGGTAGCCACATTTCTAACGCGATAGAGTCTTGAGCTAGCATGTTTGTAGCCTTGGGTTCCAAGGTGAGCACACATACACATGCACACAAACACACACAGGTGCACGCATGCACATTACTTTCTCCCAAGGATCACCTCCTTCTTTTTTTTTTAAAATCAGGTTTCTTAAATTGCCCTTTGTAAAACGAGAAGGCAACTTAATAGTGGAAGCATAAAATCAGAAGATGAGAATCATCTGGGCGATCAGAGCGAAGATACCAAACAGGGTTTAAATGGTCAGTGTTGCAGGGTTTCTGTATTGTGAGGAGATGCCATTACCGCTACAACTCTTATAAAGGAAAGCATTTATTGGGGTGGCTTACAGTTCAGAGGTTCAGTCCAGTATTATCATGGTGGAACATGTTGGCAGGCTGGCAGACATGGTGCTGGAGAAGGAGCTGAGAGTAGAGAAGGAGCAATGTCTTGTTCCACAGGCAACAGGAAGTGAACTGAAGCAGGCATAGCTTGAGCATAGTAGACCTCAAAGCCCACCCTCACAGTGACATACTTCCTCCAATGAGACCACACCGCCTAATAGTGCCACTCTCTTTGAGCTTTTGGGGGCCAATTGCATTCAAACTACCACAGTCAGTAAACATTTTAATTAAAATAAGTGCACAAGAGTTAGAGATGATTAACAAAGTGTGGATAATAGGAAAATGAGGCAAAGAAAGTAATTCCTATTCAAGGGTCAAATGTTGAAACTTGACCCCAGTAGAAACATTGTTAAAGTAATAAAATAAGTGAAGATAATGTGAATGCTGAAAGCGTTAAGAACACAGGATACATGAAGCCGGAGAGTGTCTGAACTGCTAGACGATGATGAAAAAGAGACTGTGACAGGAAAAATCAACACAATGCAAGCTCAGTTCAGGAGAAACTGAGACAGTGGTAAATAGTAGATGAGGGTTTGGTGGTGCATGCTGGCAATCACAGCACTCAGAAGGCTGAGGCAGGAGGATTAGAGTAACTCTGAGGACACCCTGGACTAGAGAGTGACATCCTGACTCCAGACAAAGAAGCAAACAAACAAGAAGAAACAGCAGGTAGAACAGGATGATATGTGGAGAGCTAAAAAAAAAAGGGGAAATATTTTAATTTTTGAGGAATTTAAGAATAATCTTTTGGAGGAGGGAGTCAGAGAGTAGAAAGGTGAAGACAGACAACCAGGAGCTTCCTAGAGGGGCTGCGGTGGTGTGTCAGGGTGGGGACAGAAAGGGGCTGTGGTGGTGTGCCAGGGTGGGGACAGAAAGGGGCTGCGGTGGTGTCAGGATGAAGACAGGAAGGGGCTGTGGTGGTGTCAGGGTGGGGACAGGAAGGGACTGTGGTGTCAGGATGAAGACAGGAAGGGGCTGTGGTGGTGTCAGGGTGAGTGGCAGGATAAAGATTTTCCTTAGTATTTTCTAAATCTTGCTATCAAAACTCTACAGAGGGTCTGCTGGGTGGAGACTGTCCTCCCCTGGTGTTTCTGACTACCTGGATCTAGATCAGCAACAGAGAAAGAGAGCTTACTCTCAGCCTAAGGGACACCTAGCACAGTAGAGCCCAAACCATGGTGGGCAGTCTCTTCTACACTGAACTCAGGCAGCAAAGCAGAACGTAAGTACCCTGATCCATCCTGGCATACCCGCTTCCTCTGTCTGTCTGTCTGTCTGTCTGTCTGTCTGTCTGTCTGTCTGTCTATCTATCTATCTATCTATCTATCTATCTATCTATCTATCTATCTATCTTTATTTATTTAGAGACAAGATTTCTCTGTAGCTTTGAAGCCTGTCCTGGAACTAGCTCTTGTAGACCAGGCTGGCCTCGAACTCATAGAGTTCTGCCTGCCTCTGCCTCCTGAGTGCTAGGATTAAAAAGTCATATGTTCTTTTGCTCTGGCTCAAAGCCCAGAATCATACCACTGGGGTTTTCATCCCAAGCTATTCCTAGGTTGTCCAGAAGAGGGCGCAAACAAACTCATATTAACCCCAGCAGTAGGAAACCTAAGCTTGCTTCCCTTTTTAACTTCTGCCTATTTACATCAGTGTCAGAATTCCACAAACGCTTCCAGTATTTATATAGAGACACATGGTTTCATGGCAGCTTTGCTCATTTAGACAAATGAAGGGAAGTATATTAGTTGAAGAATTACAAGCATGGGAGTATCAGATAATATGTTTGCCCTCTGGGATGCCCTGGCTATTCCTCGTAAAAATCATAAAATCCCTGCATCAGAAGGTAAAATCTTGCTGGGTTTATTCAGTCAACCTTGGTTGATCTGAAATCATGAGAGGCGAAGACAAACGAGGCAATTTTATCGTAATAAGCGATGCAGCGAAATGCAGAGCCTCAGGCTCCAAGGGATACCCGGAAGTCACTGTCGGAGCCTTTGGGCATCTATGGAGTCTTTATCAGTAACTCATGTAGGAGGAGATGCAGGCAAAGAAGCGCCTGGGCTGGTTCTGCTACGGACTTGCATTTCACGCCCAGAACAGTGTGGACAAAGGTCTTGATGTGCGGGACAGCAAGGAAGGTGAGGGAACCGTATCTCCCGAGTTCAGAGGCCAGAGGTCAGCGCCAGGGTAGCCGGATGGAGAAGGACTGAGAAGGAGATTTACAGGCGATTCCAAAGAACCTTCTAGAACATATGCTAAGGGGTTGGCATTATAGAAACTAAAGCACATTCTTCCTGGTCAGGAGGATATGCAGTGGAGAGAGACAAGCAGCAGGCTGTGTGGTGTTTGTAGCATGGCCTCTGGATCAGGACCCGTCTGGAGGTGGTAGTACCAGTGTGGGAAGATGCCAGAACAGCAAAGCGGGGGTGGGGGGGCAGAGGCACCAGAGGAACAAGCGGGGCTGAAGTTTTACAGGCCATCAGCTGATAGCCAGGGATCTGCAGCTGGGGAATTCCCTGTGTAGGGAAGTGTGGGACCAGAGAGCCAAGGCTCTGGGGAAAGCTTGAGAGTACCTGCAAGGCTTCAGTGAGCAGAAGGAAGGACAGGAAACAAAAGGATGTGGTGGCCTGCAGTCAAATTAAAAACCAAATTAAAGGAGAGGTCTAAGTCCTGAATGCTGTTCCCTGCCTCCAGTTTTCTAGAATAAAGATTTACAAATACACGGCTCATTTGGGAACAATACAGAGTAGACTATTTTGGGGAAGCCACTTAGTAACTGGGGTGAAAATGAGGTTGAAGATAGAGTTGAAAGTGAGAAGGAAAGTGGCTAGAAAGCTAAGTGAAGTGTGTGCATGCGTGCGTGCGTGAGCGTGCGTGCCTGCCTGTCTGTGTGTCTGAGATAATAAGAGTATGGAGGACAGATGAAGGTCCCGTCTTCTTTACTACGAATGGGACACATGCAGGTTTGGGTTGAGCAGAAAAAAGCTAACAAGGGAAGGTGAGAGACCCTGGCTGAGGTAGGAGAGTGGGGTGTCTGCCCTAGCAAAGGGGGTTAGCTTTCAGTAAGGAGAAGCAGGAACCTCTTGCACTGCAGGAACGGGTAGATTCCTGGGCATCGTTTTCAAAAGATGCCCCATGTAGGGATTGAAGTGAAAGTTAGAAATGAGGCTGGCACATATTTTCAAGTCCGCTCCAAAATCGGGACATAGAAACCGAAGGTGCAAGCCTTGCGTTGATTCCCCAATTCCATCATTTTCAGAATGACTTCTTCCGGGAGAATATACGTTCCTATCTTGCCTAGAGAATTTTTCCAGGTATGACTGCGGATTTGGGAGGAATGTTGTATGGACTGCTTAGGAAGGGTGTTTTAGGGTTTCTGTTTCTGTGAAGAGATGCCATGACCACAGCAACATTTAATTGGGGCTGGCTTACAGTTCAGAGGTTTAGTTCATTATCATCATGGTGGGAAGCATGGCAGTGTGCAGTAGACTTGGTGCTGGAGGGGCTGAGTTCTACCTGGATCAGCAGGAAGAGAGAGAGAGAGAGAGAGAGAGAGAGAGAGAGAGAGAGAGAGAGAGAGAGAGAGACTGACTAGGCCTGGCTTGAGCATCTGAAACCTCAAAGCCCACCCCCAGTGACATGTTTCCTCCAACAAGGCCACATCCCCTAATACTGCTTTTTCCCTGTGAGCCTATGGGAGCTTTTTTTATTTCAAACTATGAGAAAAGGGTACTGGGACCTTCAGCTTCACCACCAAGCAAGTACCAGTAGAACACCAGCATCCTTTACACACTGGAGATGGAGAGTTAACTTTCCAGTTCTCTAGAGACGTCTGCCAATCTTCAAACTAAGTAGATGGATAAACAGAAAGCACAGGAATGCCACTTAGAAGACAAGAGGGCGGTACAGATCAAAACCAGCTGTGTGGAAAGAAAAACACAAGGAGCTGTCGATTCATGGTGTTTTATTTTTTTAAAGAGATATTTTAGTTCCATAAGAAATAACATCTAGAGGGGTTTGGGCACTGAAAAGTGAGTTGCTCTCTGTTGGTGACTTTTATCTTTAACTCTAATCTCTCAGGAACTGGAATCATATCCAACACTACAATCTCCTCTCCTACCCCACGGCGATCTCTGCCATTTTGGTCCCATGTGAAGCCCTTAATTTGTCCCTTGGAGTCAGGAATAAGTGAGTGATCTGTGTGCCTCATTATTGGACGTAAACACACACAAGGAGATATAGCCACCAGGCTAAGCCAATTGTCAAAGGAACACGTGGTTTGTGTTTCTAAAATATCTGAGACAAGACATGCCCACATCTACCCTACACTTGATGTCTATGTTCATGCTCAGGTTGAGGACTTCAGATGATGTCTGCCAACAGCAAGAAGTAGCTACAGCGCTTGAGTTCAGAATTATATCTGATGCTAAGATTGTTGACATGACCTCTGATAAATTAGGGGTACCTGCAGGGATCCTGCTGCCAATTCCCTAAAATCGATGAGATGTGGTCCCAACTCCTCCAGGATACTGAACTTGTAGCCCTGCTCTGAGATGCTGTGGGCACAACCCTTGTGGATAATCCCATTTGACATAGATTCTCAGCCCCAGCTCCATGAGAGAATTATAGTCACCCTCCTGATCTATGGGGAATGAGATCCAGGTCCTGAGGCGAGGGCTGAAACTGCAGATAGTGGCCGATCTTCAGCACGCTACTTCACTAACATCTCCACTGACACACCTCTGGGCATGCCTGTGCGGATGTTTTCAGAGAGGTTTAGCGGAGGAGGGTGACACATCCCGAATGTGGGTGGCCCTTTGCAATGAGCTGAGGGTCCTGGACTGGTTAAAATGGAAAAAAGGATATGCGTCAATCATCAGGATTCTTCTTTCTCTCTGCTTCCTGATTACCAAAATGGCTGCTTAGTGACCGATGGGCAGATAGCATATACAGTATGGATACGCTGGATGGAGAGATAGTTCAAATCCCTGTCAGGGTAAGGTGGTTTCATCTAACTATTCAGAAATGTGCAGAATCTAAATATTGTCTATCTATGGAAATTTCCTCTTTTTGACCATAGTTGGCCCTGGCTAAATGAAATCACTGAAAGGAAAGCCCGGGATGAAGGAAGACTGATGTCCTGGGAAGCTCCAGGAAGTAGCACTTTGTTAGGTTGGTTCCTTTGGGACATGGGAGCTAGGCATCCTCAACCCTTAACTTCAACCCTTAGGAAATTCCAATTTGGGGAAACTTGAGGATGTTAGATTAAATTTCTGATGAGGATGATGTCACTCTGGCTTCATTTTGATGGTAAAATTTGAGGACCATGACGGAACTTTACAGATGGAGAAAGAAGCTGTCGTCATTGTCTCATAAACTTGTGAACCCAGAAGAGCTACTTCTTTATTACAGCACTTCCCACATAAAAATGCAAACAATATTCGTAGCAGAAAAAAGACTAATGCATTCATTACCCCTTCCATTGTCAAATAGCTGACAAGAAGCAACTTAATGGAGGACAGGTTAACTTGGACTCACCATTTGAGGTGGTACAGTCCACCATGGAGATGAAGACATGGTGTCAGACGGCACCAATGTAGCTTGGAGTTCTCACTTCATATCTTGGGGGAGTCGGAACACCCCCCCCCACCGTGATCCCCTTTCTCTTCTTCCTCCTCAGGGTTCCGTAACCTATTTAAACAGCGCCACCTGCTGGAGATTACATCTCCAAACATCTAAGCATTCAGGAGAAATGTTAAGCATTCAAACCACAATTAATACATGTATATGGTTTACCCTGAATAAAACATTATCTTTATTACAGGTAATCATGCAAATTGGCATGTTCAAATTCATATAATAAGAACTTCTCAAGTTGGGTCAGCAAGCTGGCTCTGCAGGTAAAGAGCCTGCCTGGACCTGACCAACTGACTTTGATACCATGTGACCCACACGGAAGGAGAAAACCTGTGGGTGTGTCCTCTGACCTTCAATGTGTTGTGGCATTACGCTTCCATACACCACAAAAATAAGTAGTAAATAAACAAATGTAATTTTAAAAAAGGAACTTCTTGTGTGCCAAATAGTGGTTTAAGCTGTAGGGGATTTAGTACAAACTACAAAGAGACAAGAGCATAGTTAAAAATTAGGTTGGAAATTGCCCCCATGTTGTATTATTTTCTTATATCGATGCACTAAGATGATGAAGATGACACATGAAAATAGTTATCCCATGCCATAGTTTTAAATATAATCTAACTTCTAAAACGTCTCTTCTGTGTTTCTTTATATAGGACACATAGGACTAATGTCTGAGCATTCTATTACACTCTGTGACTCAGCTGTCTCAGAGCTCAGAAATGTGCTAAGTGATTGGCGCACATCAGGGCCCATCTAGCCCCGGATTGAACTTTGCGGTGACAGCGTGCTCAGGCATAAAGGTCAGTGAATGGTGTAAAAAGTTGAAGCCTCTGGTCACGTGGCAGCAAACGGCACATCTGACGGCTCAGGTTTGAAGTGCAGTAAACAATAGTTGCAATAACAACACGAGGCTTTTCTTGGTGTTTAATTTTTGTCACCTTACTTTTTAATTGCATGCGTTTGCGGTATTAGGGCCCTGAGAAGTACTCAGTAAAAGAAAGAAATTGGCATATTTGTAGGCCTGTTTGAGGGGAACGTAATCGTTCATATGCAATACCAAAAATAGCCACGAGATGGCGATAGAGATTGAAAGGTAACTGGTGGGGGGGGGCGAGTTGGGGCGGGGTTCCACAGGGATCCCTTTGTTCCGCAGGTTATCCTCAGGTGAACTAATTGATAGACATGCTATTATCACCCTGAGACATCTTTCCTCTCTTGTGCCTGTTAGGCAAAGGGTACCACTGGCCTCAAGTAAACACAATGGGGATGCTAGAATGTCCCTGCCTTGAACATCAGGGCTACTTTGAAGAATCTGGAGGCCCGCGTGGGTCCTCCAGGGATCTGCCTGAGGAGAGGCCCTGAGATGTTTGTCCAGAACGGGGAGCATCTGCAGCAAGGGTGGAGGAAAACACACAGGCTACAAGAGAGAACTAGGAAGGGGCCCCCAAATACAGCTTTCAAACCCCCCTTCTCCCCGCAGAGCCATCTTGCTTGTCTGAAACCCACCTAGAGACTGTCCAATTATGACGTAGCTTGCTGCACGCACAGTCTAGCTCATTTTGCAGTGATTACCCACGTTCATTCCTTGCAGAGATTCTGCAGATGTTGGGAGAGCGGGTGAACTTTCAGCCCCAGATAAACAAAACAACAGCCCACGCCATGGAGCCACAGGCTGGCCTTGAACTGAAAATGCCCCTGCCTCTGTCTCCTGGGTGCTGGCATGGCAGACGGGCACTACCACAGATAAAAGTATGTTGAGAGATAATAGCAAAGTCTGGTGCCCATTGTTACCCCCACAAACTCCCTCCCTCCATCCTTCCCTCCCCCCTCTTTGATCTTAGTTTCCCAGCCCCATACTGCATTTGTGCACCCCATGTGAAGCAGACCTTGGGGCCACAGGGCCTTGTCTGGCTCTGGTTGTGAACCTCTCAAAGTCCCGGCCTCCTCAGCTGGCCGAGTTTTAACTTCCTGAGGGTCCAGTTATCTGTAGCCAAACACTACACTAAATTATTGGATGGAAAATTCTAGAAACAGTTCTTAAGTTTTAAATACCTTGTATTTTGAGGTGACCCATCACGGACCTGTAAAATGGGTGACGCTGGCTTTTCATGTTTATCACCCAAATATTCCGTGATGTCGTTAAAGATGTTGGCAGTCCTGAGCCTGGGATGTGGATACCACGGGGGAAATTGTTTTCTCAGATGAATAAAGGACCAGCCAAGAATATCTCAGAAGCATTGTCTCTATTCACTCTTCGGTTGATGGACATCTAGGCTGTTTCCAATTTCCGCCTCTGAACCACGGAGCAGTAATGAATATGGATGAGCAAGGGTAAAATAAATCTTTTCTGAGTCTCATGCGAAAAGCAGGTAGAACAAGAGAGGAGGAAGTAGCCCTCTTGCGCTAAGGAGAAGTCTTCCCAAGGGTTTATTTCAATGAACGAAGACTGGGTTTCCATCGGTCACCCAAGAAATGATAACTGCGAGGCTGGGAGGTGGATGAGGGGGGCACTGCTTACTTTGCAAGCGCCAGCACCTTCGCTGACCACCAGGACACTGGCGCGTCTGCAACCACAGACATGGGAGGATGTCAGGGACTCTCCCGCTGCCACTCTGGCTGAAACGGGGCGCTCCGGGGTCAGTGAGCGATCCTGTTTCAAAGTTCAAGGTGAGGAGAGCATTCCAGGAAGACTCTGAGGTTACCCTCTAGTCTCCACGTGGGCACCAGTATGTGGGTATACACACGTGAACGTGTAAGCACGCCTCCCCCTCTATACATAAGAAAGAAAAAAAAAGAACTGAGCTGCAGTGTTGGTCACGCGTTACTGTCAGCAGCTGGGCCACAGCAGCACAGACACAGAGGGTAGATACGAGGCTCTCTCAGGCTCTAGTCAGGAGCGGAGATGGGGACAGGCAGAGAAAACACAAAGTTACAGTCAGGAGGGGAGTAAGCTCTGGCTTCTTGCTGCACAGATAAGAAGAGTTCAGCCGATTTCCATTGCACAGAAGATTGGCTGTAGTTAACAGCAGGGCACTGTGTGTTTCCAAACTGCTACCAAGAGAAAATATGATTGTTCTCACCAAAAACGAACGCCCCGTGTCTGCAGAGCGAGATGCCCTAAGGACCCTAATTTGATGCTTGTAGCGTGCCTGTGTACCACCGCCACAGAAGGCAGCCCGTAAGTACATGCCAACCAAAAGTAAAATAAGACCCCGAAAATTGAATAGCCAAAAGATTAAGGAGGTTAAAGATGACAAAAGACTGTCGGGAAAGGAAAACCGAACAGCACCGAGGGACTGAAAGCATTGTGAATAGTTTTAATGTTCAAAAATAGAGAGCTACACACACCTCGTTTTGAATATGAGGTCTGAGAGACTTCTGAAGCGGGGTGCGGGTGTTACCTGGACAGTTGTCTCTGTCGGGGGAAGCTCACTCCAGGCAATGAGGGAAGGCTGCCGTGGAGAAGGCCTCTGGTTGTCATTGAGTTTGTACTGGGAGCAGAGAAACCCATGAAAGCTGGGACAGAATGAGGAGGGAGGTTGGTCAGAGGGGAAGCAACAGTATGAATCAAGGCATGGATCACGTATGACCCGGTCAGTGAAGGCAACAGCTGACTTTTTCTTCTGCACGAGACAGAGACGGTACTTACTTCAAGGTTGCTTGGCGAGCAGAGGAAAATACCCTGGACAGACTTGCACAGGTACAGAGAGCGGAAGGCTCCCTCTGGTGGTGCTTTTGGGAAATGCAGGGGCAGGGGCAGAGCAGCAGCCTCTGAGGACTGTGGCAAGATCGGTTTGGGCTTGGTGGTGGGGACAAACTGACTACATGCTTGCAAGACCTCCAGCAGTCTGGCTCCAATCCAGCCCCACCAGTTTCAGGGTACTTGGATAAAAAAAAAATCCACCGACTTTCTACCTATTGTAATCAAAATGTAAATCTATCTTTCATTGATCTCCCTTAGCAGAGGACTTGCAGTACTGAAGGTGGCACTAGCAGAAGCTAGGTGGTTTGGCCTAGTAGCAGGTACTTCTTGCTGCCATAGATGGTCTCAGTGGCACAGAGGTTTGAGTGAAACCACAGGATGTCTTCAGCTTTGTCCCATTAGTGCTGCCCCTTGAAAAACAGCGACATGGGAGAGTCTCCAAGAAGATGTCCCTTCTTGCAGAACAAGATTGCCCTGTGTCCAGTGCTCAAGTATTCAGACAGCATCCCACATCCCTGGGTGTGGCCACGGCACACCTGTGAGAATGGTCCACCCTATAATCCCTTGTTTGTGATTAACGTGTCTTCCTCAAACCTGAGTTCCGGAGAGCAAGTGTGTGTGTGTGTGTGTGTGTGTGTGCGTGTGTGTGCATGTACACACAATGTGCACATAAAGAGTAGATGAATGATGTATTGGCACCAGTGAAGGAAGATTTTTGTTGAAGAAGAACTCCTAAGAATTTGGTGCTAGGGAAATGATTCCATGGGGAAAGAACTTGCTAGACTAGAGTAAGGATTGGAGTTGGATTCTCAACACTCAAGGAAATGCTAGGGCTCGGTGGGTGTGACAGTCTGCCTGGAATTAAAATCAGAAATCAGATATAAGGGACCCCTGGAGCAAGCTGGATAGACAGACTCCCAGGATCTGTGAGCTCTGGGTTTAGTTGAGAGACCCTGTCCCAATGAATAAGTGGCGGGCGATCAAGGAAGACTCCCAACATCAGGCTGGGGACTCCACACATGTGATCACACCTGTGGACACACACCCGCACACTCATGTGCATGCACACCTATGCGAACATGTACGTACATCCACACACATCGCACACACGGATGCATGGATAGATAAGAAAAAGCTCTGAAGTATTCTGCAGTCTAGTTTCGTTATAATCTGAAGCTCACTTCTGAATTTGGCCTCCTAATGGAAGTTTATATTTACTTACAAATTTACAGAAAGGTGAAATAAAATTCTCAAATACACAGCAGTTTGACAGTCACTGAAGAACAGAAAGTTCCCTGCCTTTGTGTTCTGGTGATCAAGAGGGGGCATGTGTGTGACGTTGTATGTTGGGATAGTGTGCATGGAGGCTGCATGTAGCTGACAGGAGAAGACATTTATATACCCTGCAATCCTCTAAGACAGAATGGAAAGTTGTCCAAGTGAGGAGCGTGACCCCGAGGGAGGAAAGACAGGAAACACAAGGAAGGACTGCGGTGTGAGCAGTATCCGAGATGCCACATCCGTCAGCCCCAGAGCGGAACCACATCAATCTATTCTCCATCGGTCCCTGCTCTGAGGTCTGCAGGAGAAAGAGTTACAGGCACCTGGACCATTCCTGAGAGTGCAGGACACTGAGAACTCACACCTCTTGGGACATGGAGTCGGGGAGGCATTTCTTTGCCCCTTCATATAATTTTAAAAGATCTTTGTGTTTAGCAAATGCCTGGTATTCTTGACTTGATACATCAGTCCTAGAGAGAGGTCTTGGGCATGTGACAGGGCTTGCCTCTCCACACACAAACATTCATTTCACTTCAGGCGTTCCTCATAGTGCAGTGACTCTCCCGCCCAGAGTCAAATGTTCTGGTCTCATCAGTGTCCTTGATGTCTCAGCATCATCTTCCCATTGAATTTTGGTTGGCACTCCTTTGGTCTTTGTGAGTTTCGCATCACTATAACAAAGTATCTCAGGGTGGGTACTTTTTAAAGAAAAGAGGGTTATTTGATTCATGACTTTAGGGTTTATAAAATTCAAGCTTCATAGTGCTCCTGTCTCATAAAGCTGACGATGTCATAACACTACAGAGAAGAATCAAGGAAATGGCTAAGTGTAGAAGGGGCAGGATCGCTTAAGCACACTATAAAGTTGTACTATAACTCTAAAGAAGTTATAATAATGTAGCCATATGAGAACTGCCTTGTGCCTGTGAGAATGGCCCATCCCTTTGGAGGGAAGAGCACTCAAGACTTGATGCCTCCCAGGATGCTCCACTTTTTAAGGATTCCAACAATTCTAAGTGGTACCATACTGCTGACCCATCTTCCAGCACACTCATCTAGGGGACCAGCCACACCCTAGGATAGTACAGAAGCCCTTGATCTGCAGACCGGTTCTAAGCCTTGCTTTTTCCCTATCTTGACAATATCATTTCTCCTCTTTATTCAGCTCTTGCTTATTTTGTACACGACATAGATCACTCAGGGGTTGGCTATAACTGTTTGCTTTTCTCTCTTCTCATTCTCTGTCTATAACCCAAAGCAATAGGTTCAATTGCCCACACACTTACGTGCATTTAAATTTATAACACCCAACTCTACTTAAAACCATCTGATAGGATGCATGGAGTCCCATTATGTTCAAGCATTTATTTGCCAGCGGTGGAGATACAGTTCCAAGCAGGACCAGTCCCTACCTGCTTGGACCATACACTTTGCTAGGAATAGGGAGGGGTAATTTTCTCAGGATGAATAAGACAGGACAATGAACTGGAGAGTGATAATGTTTCAGCCTGTCTTAGAGTGCCCAGGCAAGGCTGCTCATAGGCAGTGACATTTGAGCATAGCTCTGAGCCATCAGAAAGAACGAACCATAGGCAAGCATGGTGCAAGAGCACTCCATGCCCTCATTATAGATGTCTCTCTAGTCAGGACCGCACATCACAGCTTATCAAAAGAGCTTCCGTTCTCCAACTTCTCGGAGCTACTAGCTGTTACTAGTGTCCCTAGAGGAACAGTTCACCTGAAACCCGAGCCCACCTTCTCACAGAAAAATGGTTGCCATGGTTGGAAATTGATCTTTCACCAAACACTGCCAGTATTGGAAAACGGCGGGACAATAAAGAGGCAATTACGTCACTAGAGACCTGCCCTCATGAAGTGGTTGATGTTGCCTTGATGGGATAGATGGGTTTCATTCTCAGGGGGCTGCTTTAGAGACCATGGCAGTGGTTCTGGATCTAGGCTGTCCCTTTGTGTCTTCTCCAAAGCACCAGGCTCTGGCACGTGCCAATCTCTAGCCCCATGTGCCCAAATGAACATTTCCTTCCTAAACCACTCAGTCTCAGACACACCAATAGAGCAACGGAAACCAGAAAGAGCATTGGTTCTCTCTGTCCTGACCTTTGCGTTTCTAGGCAGACTGGAAAGTCTGCTCGCCCAGCACATCCGGTTCTTTCCCTAAGTCTGAGTGTGCTTGTGAAAGTTCCCATAGCCCTCCTTCCCCAACTCCACACCCCTTCCTTGCAGATCCTGTTGCCAAGTTCTTCCCTAAACAACCCATCCCTTGACCCCCATGAGGGATGATATCAACTGGATTCTTACAGCATCGTGGCTTGCCCTTGGCGTGTGACAAACAGGCACATTCTCTCTCAAAGGCACTATTAATATCAACTAGATGCAGAGACCAAGGCTTTGATATCTCCCAGGTCATGACCGGTCAATGACATTTCTTTCGTTTTCCTAACTTAGGCTTCTAGTGTTCTTCTGAATTACAATCACCTTTTTCTTCCACCACCAACTCTCTGGCTCTGCAGAACAGTAAGTCCGTTTTGCTCCTTTGTGCTCTGCTCTCTCTACCCACAGTGCCCCTCCCTGCCCAGTTATTCAGGTTGTCCTTGACCTTTGCTTGGCTTAGATCACAGAGAGCCACATTACCTATCTTAGGAGAGATACTTTTGGCTTCTAATCATACAATTTTTTTGTGGGGGGGGTCTTGTAGCAGACCATGCTGTTAGTCATAAACATGGGCTACTGAGATAATGCGAGGGATTGACTGCATTGCTTTGTGATTTCTGAGACATTACTTCACTGTCTTTGAAATAGGGTTGATGATAATGATGCTGACCTCCTTGGTTAGAATGTGTGGCATGTGGTAAGGCTGGGGTACGATAAACGTTCAGCACATGTATTTTTCCATCTCTGCCCTGCACGGTATATAGGAATACCATGGCTCCAAGGGATAGCCTTTTAATTGAGATCCAGTCAAATCATCAAGTAGTCTCCTAGGTATCACCAATGAGAAAGAGCAGTCCTTCCAAATGATGAGATAGGCGAAGTGGACTAGAGCCATCCCTGTTATTATTTGTGAAAGGGGATTGACACGTTGGAGAGGGGATTGTGGGATCACACTGCCTAGGTCAGATCCAAATACAGGATCCTGATGCTGCTTGGTCTGGTCTTCCACCAAGTGGACACAGTATCTTCTGATCAGAGCGTTCATGTGAGGACCGAGAGAATGAATGGAAAATTCCTAACATCCACTAAACGCTGGCAGCTGAGACGCCTGTGTGTTGACTTTGGCCTGTTCTCATG
Organism: Microtus ochrogaster; assembly: GCF_000317375.1. Lineage (NCBI taxonomy): Eukaryota > Metazoa > Chordata > Mammalia > Rodentia > Cricetidae > Microtus > Microtus ochrogaster. Next base: position 46,719,963 of record NC_022018.1, on the reverse strand, counting down.
TCAGGTTCCAGTGGAGGTCCAGGTCATGTTTACATCATGAACGGAGGAAGGAGAGATAAGAACACGAACCTACGACTTCTGGAAGGTTCTGTATACCCCAGTAGAGTAGGGGATAGGATAAAGAAAACACTCCAAGGAGACTCCAAGGGTCAACCGGTGAGCAGATTCACAGGTTTTCCTTACTTGGGGCAACAGATTGACAGGCCAGTGGCCATATTTCCACTCCACTCTCTCAGTTTCCGCCTTCAGTTGGCAAAATTCCCTTTTCTGCCAGGTCTCTGTGCTTCTCGCCTGCCGCTCTGCCTCTGCTTTGGTTCAGAGTTACTCTTCACACTTCTGCTCAGGTGACGGTCACAGTCTCCCTGTGGTCTCCTCTATACCTGAACAGAAGTGAACCTGCTTGAAGGACGCGCCTGCAGGTAAGAACTGCATGACAGCATTGGAACTGTGTGCCATGTGCCGCATGTCCAGACTATTAACAGCCCCCAGGTCCTGCATACACCATCTCTCTGTAGTTGACACAAGCCGAGCTGGGTGAGCTTCTCAATGACTGGCAGATTGACGGCGTGAACCCCCAATTCCAAGAAAGTGCCCTGAGAACACTGCGTTGAAATCTAATGCTTCTTTATCCACCTCCTCCTCTATTTCACCACAGAACACGATAAGATCCCCTCCAAGATTCTTACCGCCCCCCCCCCTTAATGTCTGTCTAGCTTGCATTTGATACACACTCCTCAAAGGCCTTTTCTTTATCAGAAAATCTCTATAGTCTTAGGTGGAAAGATACGATTATAGCCTCAACGAGCAAACACAGTACAGACTATAGTAGAAAGAACAGGGAATCTATCCCTGAGGCCTTCTAAGTTTTAAGTGGACAGGCACTAGCCTTTACCTACCATGAGACGGGTATGCGGAACATCCTCATTTGAGGAGACATTCCCATAGAATTATGCACTTTCATGAGTGACACACAGGGTATGAGTTGTCTTGTGATTACATGTGTGTGTTTTTTTTTCTTTTTGTTCCCCCAGAACATCCTGGGAGACCGATACAAGCCAAACTTGCTTAGCACGTTCTTCATGTACCAGAAAGACTGAAGCATTTCCATTAGTGCACAAGGACCCACCCAAGTCTCCACACTAGAGAAATCTCTCTCAGTTTGCATGCATTGTATTGTATATATGTGAGTGTGTGAAGGTGTGAATGTCTCGTATGGACACGGGGGCCAGAGGAGAACATCTCTGCCTCATTTCTGTGAGATGGAGTCCCTCGCTGAACTTGGAATTCACTGTTTTGAATAGAGCAGTGATCAGCAAGCCCTAATCCTTCCACCCCTGTCTTTCCTGTAACGGGGTTATAGGTGTGCATAGTTGTACCTAGCCCTTTGTATGAGCTCCTACCTTCTGAACCATCTCCCGAGCCCCCAAAACAGCGATTTCAGCCAGGAAAAGCAGTGCAGCGATGGGACAAGGCGGGAGGTTTTACATCTTGGTCACATTGGGCTGGGCAGTTCTCACTGCTGTTCTTTTAGGAGGAAGGTGGTAGAGGGCGATTGTGATTGATGGGGCGGCACAAAAAAAGCCAGCAAGGTGACTCTTGGCTTTGAGTAACCTTGGGCAAATTTTCTGGATTCTATTCTTAAGAGCAGGGAACTCTCAGTCCTTATTCTTGTGGTTCATTGAGGAACAAGAACTGTCTGGGGTCATGTAAAATAAACTTCCACGTTGACTGTACCATGCACTCTGACACATTAGCTATGAAGTCTGTGTGTAACATTTCCATGGAGGGTCCAACTTCACATCCTTCCCCATTCCCATTGACGCTGAGGTGATACCCTGACGAGGGCTCTTGGTACCCACAGTGCCTTTGAAAGAGCGATGTTTTTGAATGTAAGTACTTGCTTATTGTTTACCTGAATTTATGTATCGATTTGATACAGCACCAGATTGTTCTTTGCCAAGAATGAATGCACTCAAACACCCGAGGATTTAAAATCGTTCTCTTGAATTCAACGTCTGCCAAACCGAGTTAGTTCTACCCTTCTGTTTAAAAATTAAAAGAGAAAGGGAGGGCGAAGGCGTCCCCAGCTCCAAATTTCACAATGACAGTTTGAAACACATAGAATGTACCTTAAGTCACTTGACTGTGTGTTCTTACTTCACTGTGTGTGATGTTACGAGGGTTTGGGGATGGTGAGTAGAAACTGGCATGGCTTCTAGGGCTACAGTTCATGGTGGAAACCCGAGGAACTGACTCTCCGAATGTTTGATGTGAATACCGTTTAGCTTGATACAACATTTGTAAACCTGTTGGATTACCAAATAGCCGTCGACAAGAGAGGTACGTTGATGTTAATCAGTCAGTGGGGATTAGGTACATGGAAGAGATGTAGGGGGAGGACTAAGAGAACTTTGGCTAAAAGGGGTAAAGATGAAGGCAGAAAACATAAGCAGCCTCTAGCTTGACTTTGGTAAATCTTGTTTTGAGGAAGGAAGGTGATTTTCACTGTGACAGAATGCCCTACAAAAGCAGTTTAGGAGACGAAGGGCTTATTTTGGCTCACGGTTTGGTGGGGATGAAGGAGGTGGCTGGTTACTTGCCCTCATAGCCAGGTTTTCAGCTTACTTTCTCCCAGTCACCCTTTAACCCAGTCTAGGATGCTGGTCATGAGATGGTGCCTTCTACATTCCTGACGAGTCTCCATTTCTGAGTTCAGACCCTCTGGAAACGCCTTCCCAGGCACACCTCAGGACTATCTCCTAAGTGATTCTGAATCCAATTTGATGATCACCATTGCGTTTTTCTGTCCATTAACATACCGGTTTTCTCTGCTTCCTGGCCATGGATACAGTGTGACCAGCTGCCTTATGTTCCTGTATCCATGCCGTCACCACCATGCTGTGAGTTTCCAGAAGCCCCTTCATTCTTAAGCTGATCTTTTTTTTTTTTTGTCCAGATACTTTTGTTACAGCAAGGACAGTAACTTGCACCAAGGGTAAACATTTCCTCTCTCGTATTTACAATTACACTGATTCTAAAAGAGTGAGATGATGATTCATAAAAGAAAGAAAACGAAAGACTTTAAAACTCAAGAAGAAAAGATAAGCCACTGGAAATAAATCAGGTTTTTAACTGTTACTGGTCCAAGGATGCCCGAGTGCCTGTTCACTTTTGGATGAAGGGGAAGCAGGAGGAAGGGCTTCGGAGGGCTGGTGTACTCAGAGTGGACTTAATGTCCTTCTACGTGCAATAGAAGTCAAACCGAAGCACGTATATGGTGCATGCCCACATGCATCATGGATGCATAATGGCAGATGCGTGTGAGGAAGGTGTTTCTAATGAAATTTCCAGGCACTCAGCCTCCAGGGTATTTTCTGGATGACTGTAATTTTAAATTTACCAAAGACTGAGATTTTCTAATAAAAATCAGCATACCAAATCCCTCCGTGAAGGGAGAGCTGATAAAAGCCCTTCAAAAAAACATGTAATCATACATTCATCAGTCTTCCTGGTAGAAGAATCGAATCAGGTTATACAGCGACAATCTGGTAAAAGAAAACTTAAAAAAAAAAAAAAGCAGAAGGAAAGCATCCCAAACAAGATGTGCATTTCCTGTTGAATACTCTCAGCTTGAAATTAGAGCGTCAGAGCGTTCTCTGAGTTGACAGAGCCATGTGCTGCTATGCCCACGTGCACCGCCACCTTCTCTGACGTATTACTGAGGGCAACGTACTGTTTGCCCCGGGCTAATCAAGGATGCCATTAATGTAAAGGAAATACTGGTAGCTTTTTTTTTATTTGTTAATTTTGTCAAGCCCCTTTCCTGCCATAGTAATCATTCAGCCAGCTAATTTGTTTTTTTTCTTTTCATTCCCTGGGGAAAAAAATTACCAAGGACCTTTAGTAGGCATTTTGCCCAACATTGTTGTAGCCTGCCAATAATCAGACTGTACAATGAGGTCTTGTAAGACCATAAGTTAGTGACCTTGTAACCCTGGCACCGAGGGTGAAGAGGAAGACTTCGGGATTGTCAGTGAACTTGGGCCCAGATTCAAGGCATAGCGCTCAAGGTCACTGACCTTGCAATTGTGCATGAACTTGGGAAAGATATGCATGAAGACGCACCTCTCATCCACTCTGGGTTTCTGTTCATTTCCTGTCATGTGTCCTGGTGCTGTCTTAAGCAATGATGATCAGAAATTCCCGATAAACTCATGAGTCTCGGTAGACTGTACTTTACCTCCTACCCTCCTTCCTGATTCATATGTCCGGCCTCCCTTTCCTATGGCACAAGACTATCTCTAAGATACATCTACAGATTGTCGGTTCAGCTATAACCACACACACACACACACACACACACACACACACACACACACACACCACACCACACCACACCAGGAGAAAGATGGTTATTATCCTTTAAGAAGTTTATAAAGACATAGAAGAGTCAGAGGTCCTGATCAGGATGCAGACTTCTCTTTCCCAGAGAAGACGGCAATCATGATCTAACCATGGTTGGTGTGGCAGTGTGAAAGCAAGCCCTGCTTTACAGACTCGCCCACACCTCTGCCCACAGAAAAGCCATGGACCAGTTTCTCCCACTCAGAGATGATTAGATAGTCAGGATTCTGGCCCAATGAATGACCTGATGGATACATCACCCGATAGCATTATTAGGAGGTGGAAAAGACAGGAGGTTGGGGCTAGCTGGCTGACATCAGGGTGTATCATTGGGGCTCTATCTGTCCTGAGCTCTTCTTGTATTCTTTTTCTCTGCTCCCTGGCTGCCACAATGTAGGCAGCTTTGCCTTGACATACCCTCCTCGGCCTGAAGGACGGTCGCCTCTGAAACCACAAGCCAAAGTGAATCTTTCCTGTTTGAAGTTGTTCCCTCAGGAATTTGGTCATAGACACACAAAGGCGACTAACATAACATTATTTCATCTGTCACAGCTCATGGTCAAACTATGTTATCATCTTTATATCCCATGTTTCTCTTGTTTGATACCTGTACGACTCAGGTCCAGTGTCTGCCGGTTCATTCCAACCTCATTCTGTCCAGATGCCATTTCCAGAAATGTCAGCTTATAGCCCCACAAAAAGGGAAATGTGTGTCTAGTCTTCCCTTCTCCTCTCTCTCTCCATTCACCTCCTTCCTTTCTCCTTTCTCTTCCTGCTTCTCTGTGCTACTATTTCTGAACCATTAGCTAAGTTTAAAATTTAGCAAACATAATAAACAACGGTGGAGCACGGGGCGGGGGAAGAGGAGGCGAGAAAAAGCATTTTTCAAATTGGGCCCAGAGCCCAGTAACAAGCAAGGGACCATGTATTTTCTTTGAAAGCTTTTGTTTCAGTTCGGCAACAGCAAGAAACAGAAAGGCTGGCGGGGCCCTTTCCAGCCCCTTGATTCCTGAGCACACAAAGCTGTTGGAACACCTCCTGTCTGCCCATTGTTGACAACTTGTTTGCAGTCAGAGACACCCAGCATCTCTTCTCAGCAAGGGAACATACCTAACACTTCACTTTCAGAGGGAGGCCAGAGACCCTGCTGAGGCTCTTTACCCTCTGTGAACATAAGTGGTCCATTTTGAATATGCCTTCTCAATTACCCCCAAAATGCGGGCATGTGTGGGAGGAAGGAAGATTGAGCAGGCTGACTTTAGGTACCAATCCTTTCTGAGAGAAACAATAGTAGTGCTGAGCTGCAGAGGGAAAGCTCTGGAAAGTTTCCTGTTCCTCTCAGGAGGGAGGGACAGGCGAGGGAGTTGCGGAATTGCTGGTAAGTGCTTTCCCAGCATGTCAGCCTGTAGGTGCAGGGGTGGGCAAGGGAGGAAGAGGTTAAATGAGACTTTTAAAATACAACCTCAGTATTTCTCTGTGTATCTTTCCTCTGACCAGGAAGACCTTGGGTCCCGTGGTGCATGCAACTCTTCACTTAGATCTGTCAATCACATTTGTTCTGATGGGGGGGGGGGGCACAACGAGGTCCAGAGGTGCAAGCATGATTGCCACCAGCAGCTTGCGTCTCTTGGGCACAACCAAAGATTAAAATCTTCTGGCTTGGTGGTGGTGCACACCTTTAATCCCAGGACTCAGGAGGCAGAGGCAGGTGGATCTCTGTGAGTTCGAGGCCAGCCTGATCTACAAAAGCGAGTTCCAGGACTGCCAAGATTGTTACAGAGAGAAACCCTGTCTTGGAAAAACAAACAAACAAACAAAAAATGAATAAAAAACCCCACCTGGCAATGTTTAGCAGTTGAGAACCATGTCTATCAGGGACAGTAAACACAACCGAGAGACCTATAGGTGTCCTTCTAGTGCTACATTGTCTATCATAACGATGGTCACTAAGAGACTCCTTCAGACATTTCTGTTGGAGGCAGGCGCCTTCGATGGGGATGAGAGGGGCCAGGTGAGGTGACCGGAAAAGAAGAGCACAAGGGTCTGAAATCTTTTTCTTTCACAAAACTTCACTTCTGGATTTTTTTTTTTTTTTTTTGTTTTGGCCAGGAACAGAACCATAAGTTTTTACAGACAGAAAAACAAACCATAATATCAAGCCTTCTAAGCTCCTACTCCCAAATGTCTCGCTAAATCACACAGAATGAAGGACACTTTTGCAGGCAATGTAACTGTTTTGTAGGATCAAGAATGCAAACCTATAATTTGACGGCTTTGCAATAGACTGCAACGGAACAGTGCTAACAAATAATCAGAGCATTAGAGGTTCCTTGCCACAAGACTTTATTATAGATTTAGACTGTGGAGCAAATAGCTTATACTAACAGCGTAAAAGGTACCCAGGAAAGAGAATAACAAGATGGAGGAACTCAAGTGAATAAAGCTTATTCGGGAGGGCTTGCACACGCATCCCTCATCCACCAGTTCTCTGGTTTCTAAGCAATGGCTACATGCTGAAGTCTAGTCATACTCTTGCCAATATTTGTCCAAGCAATTCATCAATATTGAAGGATGTTTCTAGGCTCCGAAGATGCCTTTGTCGTCAGGGGCACTTGCCAGTCTGAATCAGCAATGTTAGTGTAAATAGCGTTATCAGTAATAGTCACCCTCCTGTCTCCAGTGTCCCACAAGGTCACTAGCAAGCTGTCCTTATCCCCGGGTGACTAACTGTCCTGGTTTACTTAGGGTTGAGGGGGTCTCTGGGGAAGGGGAACTTTCAGGTTTACCTGGTCACCCCGTCTCTTGTCTCTTCTCTTCCTCTCCCCCACATCTTGCCCTTGGCTGTCAGTAACTAGCATTAATTCTCCAATCTTCACTATATAGATGGAGCTGAAGAACATTTAATCGGTGACACACAGGGAGGAAAGTCAAGAACAAAGAATGAAGCTGATTATAAATGCTAGGCTGTAAAAGACAGAATTTCTCAGTATGCTGCTGAGAAATTCTGCCATGGAAACAAAACTCTGTGTGCTAGCTTTTGGGAGGCTCCATGCTTACACTTCATTAGAAAACTTCTGGTCTGTTTGAAAGGACAAAGTAGCCCAAATAACAACTTCTAAGAATTTATGACTCACTGCTGGGGTGAGATTTTTCATCAAATTACAAAGAGTTTGCAGGAGTTTCAATATGATCTAAGAATAAGTTCTAAATAAAAACTTCCATTTTCAAATTAGAGACTCCGGGTGGGGGGTGGGGGCGACACCCATCTCTGTCTGTTCCACCTCTCCTGGGAATGCAGGCATACACGGGAAATTTGAGAACCGCTGGATGAAGCCACTCACATTTTCCTGCCCCACTTGTGATTGACACCCCTCATTCCTTATCAAAGTGGGGTGGTGGAGGATGGGGTTCCCACCAGCAGCAAATGTCGCACATGGTGCCAGACTGAAGATCCTTCCTCAGTGTCTCTGCAACAACCATGGTCTCCTCCATGATTCCCACTTACCCCTCCTATCTGCTCAGGAGCTAATATCAATTATGAACTGGCACAGGACTTCACTGAATTCACCCTCCGCTCTGGGTTACTGTTACAACTATGCAAAAATGACCTGGCGTTTTCCATTTATTTTAGCATCATGCCCAAAGGTATTTTATTCCTTTAAAAGCAGGGAAAGCATAATTTTATGAGGAGGGTAAGTACCACATGAATTATCCATTATCTCAAAATGAAATCATCATTACTCAGACTCCGAAACTGGATTTTATAAGCACTACAACTTTCCTAGGGATTCCTTTACAAGGGCTGTCTGTCTGTGGTGGTCAGGCAAGACTCGGGGCTGCTGGCTTCTGCCTGGGAAGAACTCCTTCAGATCATGTCACATCGTCCCATGACATTGCCTTCCTGCCAATCTACTAAAAACAACCATCATCTCAACATGACGGGGTTGTGCTCTGGCCCTTGATGGGATGGGAGGTGGAGTGAATATGGAGTGGTCCTTTGGCGGATAATAACATTGAGATGAGATTGGGAGAGGATTCTAGATTCCTTCTAGAATGAAAAAGAAACCAGAGTTAATCCTCTTTCCATCACATGAAGACACAGAGAAGGTCATGGTCTACCAGCCAGGAAGGAGGCTGTTGGGGTGGTGGGGTGGGGGAAATCAGCACCTGATCTTGGGCTTTGAACTCCAGAACTATGTGGGGGAAACCGCTGTTTGAGCAACTCTGTGTGGGATCTTGCTGTACCAATTCAAACAAATATACATAGCAAATCCTCCAAATTTCTAGCTTCACTTCCTAGTCCATATGCGGGTGAATGGTCTCGACAGTGGAGAAGTTTTAGACTCATTAGGACCTTCCATGGAGTACTATGAATAACTATCAGAGTCCTTGTTTAAAGGTGGAAAACTGGGGTTCTTAGTGGCTTAATATCTTGGTTGGTAACAGGAGTAGCTCTAAGGTAGAAATCCTATCTTCTGGTTCTGTTGACAAAACGTGGTTGTTCTGATGGCACGAGTGTCTCTATAGATACTAGAATGTCATATAGAATCGGATACAAGGTGGTTTACCCATGTGAAATTACTTGAATTAATTACTAATAGAAAGCACATACTGTGTGTTGTTCTGGGATCAGTTGTTCTGACACATTAGGTAAGATGGGACCTTTACAATTTATTTTCTTCCCTGTCCCCAGACATTGGTGCTTCCAAAGGCACAGCGCACAGTGCCCTCTGCAGCACATGCTCATGAATGAGATGTGAATTTGAACCCCATTCAGTTCCCAATAGCCACCCAGGTGATAATTTATGACTGTTGCTCTCTTCCTGTCTGGAGCTTAAGAGTGAAGGGAGTGTGGTTCTCCACATCAGTGTCATGCAGACCACTTCACATGGGTCAGCAGCACTGAAGAAGATGGACAAGGTGCTTCGCCCTTCTTCAGGGCCTTCCAGTCTGGTACTTTCTAACATGCATGGGTTATGATATCAGAGTTACTGCTTTATGATGACTCATTTGTTTTAGGGTACAGCCACCCTTGGCTTTAGACAACAGGAGACTCACTAACATTAGTCAGACAGTCTCTTCTGCCTACATCCCAAGATGAGTGTTCACACCTGGGATGCTGAGACTGGCGGCTTCACAATATCTGCACACAAGCCTCTGCTCTTCCATCTGCTTCCCTCAAGAATACCCTCGTATTGTGTTAGAAGTCATGCTGAATGCGATTCCATTGTGTATATGTACCATGTGTTCCTTAGCTATTCTTCTGATAGACATCCAAACATGGAAAAACAGTGCACATAAGAAATCCTTAACTTACTTACAGACTAGAAACTTTACAGAAAAGTCAATGATTCCCTGGTAATAGTGGTGACTTCTAGCTGTAAGTTTACTTTAAAAGTTCTTCTTGAATGTATTTTGTGTGTGTGTGTGTGTGTGTGTGTGTGTGTGTGTGTGTGTGGATTTTGAACTGACCCCTACTGTCCTTGACTTTATATCCTTGCCCAAACTGGTTTATGACGGTGCTTGAACACATTGTTACTGAGCAAGGGTAGAGAGGAATGGCTGATGAGACAAAGTCCATGAGCAAGGGCAGACTGAGTAGCTTTTAGGGGATAGGCAGCTATGTGTACAATGGCTTCATTCATGGCTCCAAGATTGAACTTTGTGTACTTGGTTGTAGAGGTGTATTTGTTGTAAACAATAAAAAGAGGGGGCTGGGGAGATGGCCCAAATGGGTGACATCCTTATTGTAAAAGTATGAAACCTGAATTTGAAACCCTAAAACCATGTAGATCTGGACATGGTGGTACACATGTGACATTCTGGACGTGGCAGTACACATGTGTCATTCTGGCACAACCTCAGTGGGATGGGGGACAGATGGGAATCCCTGGGACTTTTCTGGCCAGATTACCTGGCTTACTATGTAGTCCAGGTTAGCCTTTAACATGTGCTATCATGTTTTCCAAATGTGGACTACAGGCCCATGCCAACACGCGTCCCCCTCCAAACTAGTCCCAGTCTCTGAAGGACACACTATTTTTTACTATCACTATTGCTACGCTGCCAGAGGAGAAATTGAAGTCCAGCATCCTTGAGTGGACATGCATTTGTCTTTAGATTAACAAATTAGTCTTGGGATTGATATACTTCGGCCTTCTCAGAGTATAATAAACACACGTTGGCTTCCTCATCTGACCCAGACCAAAGAGGATTTCTAAGGTGGGAACATTAAGAGTCACATGTTGGACCAGGGGAGATGGCTCTTTCTAAAAGAGCACTGCCGTGCCTGCATGAGGAGAGGAGTCTGGATCATAGTACTCACCTAACAAAAGCTGGACATGAGCAGGGGAATACAAATCAAATTGACTCTGAAATACCCATCATACGTCAGTCAGAATGGCTAATATCAAAACTGCTGATGATAGCTTATGCTGGAGATGCATAGTAAGAGGATCACTGCTTTACTGCTGATGGGAGTGCAAGCTTGTACAGCCTCTTTGGAAATCAGTATGGCGGTTTCTCAGAAAATTGGGAATCAACCTATTTCAAGACCCAGCAATGCCACTCTTGGGAATATACCCAGAGGATACTCAATCATACCTCAAGGTCATTTGCTCAACTACGTTCATAGATACATTATTTGTAATAGCTAGAACCTGGAAACAACCTAGATGCCCCTCAACCAAAGACTGTATAGAGAAAATGTGTACATTTACACAATGGAGTATGACTCAGCAGTAAAAAACAATGACATCTTGAAATTTGCAGGCAAATGGATGGAACTAGAAAAAAACCATCCTGAGTGAGATAACCCAAACCCAGAAAGACGAACACGATGTGTACTCACTCGCAAGTGGATAACAGACATAAAACAAAGGATAACCCGCCTATAGTCCATGACCCCGGAAAAGCTAGGTGGCAAAGAGAACCCTAAGAGAAGCATACTTGGATCCCCCTGAGAAGGGGAAATAGACATGATCTGAGAAAATTGGGATTGTGGGGGTGGGGGAAGGAGGGATTGTGGAAGGGGAGGGGGGAGGAGAAGGAGAGGGGGGAGGAGAACATGAGTGAATGGGATGACTGAGATGGGGGAGGGGAAGAGAGGGAGAGCAAGGAAAGAGATATCGTGATTAAGGGAGCCATTATGGGGCTAGCAAGAAACCTGGCACTAGGGAAATTCCCAGAAATCGTCAAGGATGACCCCAGCCAAGACCCTAAGCAATAGCAGAGAGGGTGCCTGAACTGGCCTTCCCCTGTAATCAGATTGATGACTACCTTAATTGTCATTACAGAGCCTTCATCCCGCAACTGATGGAAGCAGATACAGAGATCCACAGCTAAGCACTGGGTTGAACTCCCAGTCAAAGAGAGGGAGGATCGATAATATGAGCAAAGGACTCAAGACCATGGTGAGGAAACCCACTGAAACAGCTGACCTGAGCTAATGGGATCTCTCTGACTCTGGACTGACAGCGGGGAACCAGCATAGGACCAAACTAGGCCCTCTGAATGTGGGTGGCAGTTGTATGGCTGGGGCAGTCTGTGGGGCCACTGGCAGAGAAACCAAGATTTATTCCTACTGCATGAATCGACTTTTTGGAGTCCATTCTCTTTGGAGGGATACCTTGCTCAGCCTGGATATGCGGGGTAGGAGGAGAGCTTGGTCCTGCCTCAAAGTGATGTGCTAGACTTTGTTGATTTCCCCATGGGAAGCCTTATGCTCTCTGAGGAGTGGATGCGTGGTGGGGTTGAGGGCAGGTGGAGGCTGTAGAAGGAGGGCAGGGAATAGGAACTGGGAATGGTATGCAAAATGAGAAAATATTGTTTTTGCTTTTGTAATTCTGGGCATGGCTGTGACACCAGTGGGTGGGGAGAGAGAAAAGAATGCTGGGGCTTGTTGGCCAGAGATTTTAGGGGAAAAGTTACTATTATTCCTCAGCACTCGGGAGGCAGAGGCAGGCGGATCTCTGTGAGTTTGAGACCCGCCTGGTCTACAAGAGCTAGTTCCAGGACAGGCTCCAAAACCACAGAGAAACCCTGTCTCGAAAAACCAAAAA
>NC_022018.1:46699024-46707114 GCF_000317375.1 Microtus ochrogaster | reverse complement strand
GAGAGAGAGAGAGAGAGAGAGAGAGAGAGAGAGAGAGAGGATATCATGTGAGAAACATTTTTCTCCTTCAACCACGTGGGTCCCAGTTGCCAAACTCAGGTCATCAGGCCTGTGGCTACGGCTACCCACTGAGCCATCGTATTGGCCCGGTACTTTTCTTTTTAGATAGCCCAAGAGTAAAGTTTTGGAATGAAACCTCAGAATAACTTGTTGCCCCTGTCATGACAGGGTTGTTGGTCACATTCAGAATGTCAGGACATTTCTACCGCTAGTCTATCTAAAATTCTGCCCCTCTGGCCTTCTGGATAAAGATCTTTTTGCCTATGACTCTTAGTATAAAGTCCATATGCTCTGGGCTATGGTGCTTCGGAGTGAAGAAAACCAAGAATTCACTGGGAACCACTGTGCTGGGAAGTAACCTGTGGACTAAATCGTTTACTGTTGCTCCGCTCTCACACTGCTTTCAGGTTCTGAGTCAGATCTTTAAAAAGTAGATAATCAGGAAGTTCCTGGAGAAAACCCATTCACGACAGAGTAACATTTGCAGTTTCCTGGCCAAGCATGCTACCAGACGGACAAGAATAAAACAATACTGCCAAGGTGCACACATTCTTGGACACAAGTAGTTCAACCACAAACACAATCCAATCGCCTTGCTTACCACCCTACATCTGAGGGGGAGGAAATAAAAAAGGAAAGCACGTTTTCAAGAAAAAGTAGCCTTTCCTTTAATTTATGAAATTGGATTTCTTTGTAGAGTCTCACTTTGTAGCCTAGGCTAAGTGAGAAAGTCTGACCATTCTGTTGCTGCATCGTGAGTGGAGGAAGGCTTTTCGCCTTGATGGCTTGATCACCTGGAAGATGGCAGACCTTTTAACACTGCAGGGAATGCTGTGGTTCGTGAATATAATTGTTGGTGTCATTGCTGGTGAAGCCAGAACTACTCCAACCGCACCAACTCTGTCTGGCAGTACAATCACAACATCACGAAACCTCAGTGTTCACCGTTTCTTCCTCTCTTCATGTGGCATCTGCCCAATTTCTAAACCTTGCCTTCACATTGGCGGTCCTCCCTGTCAGTTATAGTTATTGTGTGATTCCTCTCCTGCCTTTTCTGCACACCTGGCCATCACCCATGTCCCCACCAAGTTCTTTCTGCCTGTGGCCCCTCTCCATGGGGGACTTCAGAACACCCCGAGTCCTCTTTACCATCCACCTGTCAGGTCGCCTTTGCACCCAGCATGAGTGAGGAGGCGCTGATGGACTGAATCACCTGCATAACTCAGGCATTATCACTCCTTCCAGCCCTCCCACGAAATCTTGCAGAACAATCTGCCACGTGGCCAGGCTTTCCTAATTGACTTTGGCGCTCACATATGCCCAGGGAACTCCTTCCTATGAGAGCTCAAACTCAGTTTTCCTCACCACCACTCTGGAGACTTCCAGCTGGGGAAAAGGGGCATCTGCTTCACCTATGCAAGCACCATCTGCCAAGTCATTTGACTTGTAGCTAAAGAGCATCTTTCCTTTCTTTGCAACCCTAGCTGGAACAATCACCGGCAATTAGAGGCAATCAGATTAAATGTGCTTTAAGAAATGAATGCAACAGGAAACAAAAATGTCTTATTTCCTTCGCATTTTAGTCGCTGTAATGAAGTTTCTATGGTTTTCAGCTGTTATTCCAGAAAGTTAGAGAGAGGGGGAGAGAGGATTGGGAAGAGGGAGAGAGAGAACTCCAGCTGTTGCTTTTGGGTTGAGGTGAAGGATTTCTTTTCCTGGGGGATTTCCTTATTGTTCTCTGACAGCAGAAAGCCATTTGAAAATAGCTGAGAACAAGAAACCTCATTTCTGCTCAAATACCCATGTCTTGTTTTCAATGTGATCAGTTACACTGAAATGTTTATCAGTGAAGTGGAAGAGAAAGCTATTAAATGTCATTTAAAGTGAGATTGTCTGCAGGCACATTGCATGCCAATTGTCTTAGGAAACCTTTTATCAAACACCCCCTCTTCTTTTGGTGCTTAAATTTCCAAATAAAAGTATTGCCTGTTTGCACCAGATTTTTTGTCGAAATGAGAAAGGTGCCTTGATTCCATCCAGTGAAACCTCAAGAAGCTTGGGAGAAGCAGAAAGCAAGAGAAGAATAGGAAGCCAACCCTTATGCATATCTGAATCAATGCAAAATCTAGTCTATTTGATATTGGTACATGTGCAAGAACACAGAGAAAATGGATATGTTTTGATCTTCCACTAATGATGACCATTTTTGATAGGTTAAGGATAAAGATGGTGTCTTAGTCACTACTCTATTCCTGTGAAGAGATGCTCTGACCACAGCCAATCTTATAAAATAAAACATTTAATTGGCATTGTTTACAGTTTCAGAGGTATAGTCCATTATCATTGTAGTGGTAGCATGCAGATAGGTATGATGCTGGAGAAGTAGCAGAGAATTCTACATCCTGATCCATAGGCAAAGCAGGAAGGAGAGGGAGAGAGATAGAAACTCTTGGCTTGGCATGGACTTTTGAAAAGTCAAAGTCCATCTCCAGTGACGCACTACTCCAACAAGGCCACACCTCCTAATCCTTCTAGTCCTTTAAAACAGTGCCACTTTGTAGTGTCTAAACATTTAACCATATGAGCCCATGGGGGCCATTCTATTCAAAACACATGATCTCTATGTTGGTTGGTGACTCCACACTGTCTATAACCAATATGTGCCTCTGGTCCACCCTAGAGCTATAGATGGAGGGGAATGCAAATTCAGGTTCACTAGAGCATAGATAGTCTTTAACTGCTATTGGGTACTTAATATACGTTTCTTTCTTATGAATATGATGGCCCTCAGTTCAGCTGTTGTCCCAAGGGATGCTTCCCTTTAAAACACGTCAAGATGGAGGTCTGTCAGAGTTCAAATAAAGAATGATTGATTGTAAATACTATTTTCCAAACCTCGCCTAAAAGGTGTCATAAAGGATAATTTTTAAGAGGCAAATCTTTAAAGGGGAGTATCATTTTTAATTTTTAAAATTCATTTTGGAAGGTAATTTGTCAAAACAACGAGCTCTTTTTTTTTTTTTTTTTTTTTTTTTTTGGTTTTTTGAGACAGGGTTTCTCTGTGGCTTTGGAGCCTGTCCTGGAACTAGTTCTGTAGACCAGGCTGGTCTCGAACTCACCGAGATCCGCCTGCCTCTGCCTCCCGAGTGCTGGGATTAAAGGCGTGCGCCACCACCGCCCGGCTAACAACGAGCTCTTTTCCTGGCTTTGGAAACAGGCATCATGAATACAAAGAAACACTTTTTGAATCGCTTATCACCATAAATCTTAACTAGCATCCAGCGCCACCATGGCATCCCGGGATGGGCTCAGTAGGTCTTTCCTGCCGATTAGATGATGCTCCCCACCTGTTGTTGAGGTTTTCATTTGTTTGCTTAGACTTACTTTTGTTCTTTGAGTTAATAGATTCCAGCCTTTATAGTATCATGACTAATGCCAATGTCAGCACCTAACCAAGTGGTAAAGCAGACAGAGGATAAGGTTGATGGGTTCTATATGGGTACTGAGAAGTATTTTTCACAACGAAGAGTCAAGAGCTTTGTGTTATTTAGGCTGGGGAGTGAGAGCTTCTTGGTATTAGTTGATTTCTTCCATAAGAGATGAGGTTGTTTGATTTATAGACTAGCTAGGATTCACTGATTTATAGATAAAGTAGCTATGGTTTATGATCGCCACTTCTCATCTATATCAGTATATCTGTGAGTTTTTTTATAGGTGTATGCACTGAAATGGGGTCCCACTTTGATCACAAGCTAACTACGTAGCTCAGGCTTGCCTCAAGCCTGTCATCCTTTTGCCTTAGCTTCCCTAGTAGTGAGATTTTGAATGCACCAGGAGCACAATTGTTTATCATCTTGCCACTTATATGTATATATTGGTTATAAGTATACATGTACTGCATGTATGAGTGTGTACATGTATATATCATGTTTAAAATGATATCACTCTTGAAGTTTTTTTTTTAAATTTTGTCTTTCTTTACTTTTGTCTGTTTGTGGTGTGTTGCACGCCTGTGAGTGTGGAAGTCTGAGGCTGATGTTGAAATTGTCTTTGTTTTCTTTTTGTTCTTTGAGGCAGGGTTTCTCAAGAAAACCCACAGCTCACAGATATGGGTAAACTTTCTAGCTAGCTTGCTCCAGGCATCCCATGCCTCTGCTTTCTGAAACTGGAATTGCAGGCAGGCCACAACACCAATTTGACTTTTTCCTGGGCTCTGGAAATCTAAACTCTGGCCCAACTGCTTGAAACAGCAAGAGTTTTAACTGCTGAGCACTGTATATAAGTTTCCTCTAAAATAAAATAGTCGCCCTTTTTCTGGGGTGAAGCACTGTGTGTGCGTGCGTGTGTGTGTGTGCGCATGTTTGTGTGAGTGTATACTGCATCTCCCCAAGCAAAGTGTCTCACACAGTACTGGACCATGTTCACATATGCATGCACAAGAAAGCGTACCTTCTCACAGTGCATACACAGTCATACACTCCCACTCAGAATTAAATATGACATCACTATGTATGACTGTATCAGATGTGGAATTAGCTACAACTTAAAGACCTTGCAGAGACATGTGCTACTCAATCCTGAAAATTATCTTAAAAAAAACAAAAAACAAACAACCCTGCAAGAAGACAAGCATGCCCATACCACAGCTAATTGTTACATGTTCCCTACAGCCATGGAAGAGAAGATGCTTGGGACCTTACCTGTAGGTGAAGGTGGGTACCACTATAAGGTTTTTCATTTTCATATTACTCTATATTTCCAAAGTTTCTATGAGGTTGGCATTATTTGACAAATCAGTAAGCAAAAATATGACTAAGTAGCACAACAAAATTTCTATGTTCACCCAAAAGGAATTATTTTTTAAAAAATAGAGAAATGCTCTTTATGAGCCACAAGTGCCCACCTTGCACATCACAACTGTGATGTGGGTTTGGATACCTAGTATTCTATTAAGATTTTTTTATTTCCCAATAGTTAGGATTAAATTCTTCTCTGTGAGCACTTAATAATGACTTATCCGGGTTAAGGTCCCACTGTGTTCAGGTAATACTCTGGACACCAAGTACAGTAGGCATTCATTGTGGGGTTGAGTTCTTCCAAAGGGAAAGGAAGGGGTCTTCATTCTGCAGTGTTCACAGTCGCTGGTTACCTTTTTAAGGCTTCAAAACGAGTCGCAGCCTCCCGACACTCTTTGTTTTTACTACCTACAAGTGAATCACACGTAAACTGCTTACACCTGGCTCGAGCCAGGGACAGGGTAAAGGTGGGAGGCCTCCTTTCGCGGCTGATAGCTAGTTACTTCTTTCAGTGAAAGATTAAGGACAATGCAAGCACTCTTTTAAACACGGGAGTTAAAGCTCTTTTTGCAGAACCCTAGAAAATGCTGCCTTCTATTGAGACTAATCATCCTTGAAAGGGAATAAGATAACAGACCTTGCAGGCACGCACGTGGGCCACTCCATATCAGAGCCCACAAAAGGAACATAATACAGCATGGAGGTCTGCTGCCCAGACCAGGAAATTAACCTCCGTGGTTATCTTCCTTTCAGGACTTTTTTGTTTTTGGTTAAACAATGCATAAAAGCGTATCTATGATAATAATCTCAGCACATTGGACCGTCTCAGCCCTGAGCAGCAATGGTGATTCCCCAGGGACCATTATAGCTGTACTGTGGCTGATAAACGGAAGAATGTCAGCATTCAGAGGGGCTTTGCACGATGGCATTTTACATTCTTCTCTCTTCTCCCTGCAAAAGAATGCTGGAGTGCCTGGCCGCGGAGACTGAAGGCACAGGAGAAAGCGAGCAAGGACATAGCATGGGGTGGCACTTGTGCATCATGGGATCTGGTGGAGAAGAGACCAAAATAGCTTACAGCATTTCTTCTCTTTCCCGCTCTTAAATCGTGCAAAGATTTATCAGCACACCAAGCACATAGTAACAGTGTAAATAAATAGAAGGCTCAATTTTGAAAACACATGTCTACATGTGCATAGATACATGTGTAAACACATACATCATTGTGGGATTATTTGTTCTTCAGAATCTGTCACAAGAGGAGAAATGAAGCAATCCGTTGTCCTGTTACCCCGAGGTCATTGAGGTTATTGCTTATTCTTACCACTAGAGGGCTACACATGAAGGTGAGCTCGGGGCTTCTTGGTCCACATACTGTTCCAACTCTTCCTTGATTCCCTAGTGGTACCTTCTGTGGTTTATTTTCCCTATCTCACTTTCTATTTATTTATTTATTTATTTATTTATTTATTTATTTATTTATTTATTTATTTATTTATTTATTTATTTATTTATTTATTTATTTATCTATTTATCTATTTATTTATTATTTATTTTTATCTTCAAACACCCGTTGAAACACTGCAAACGCCGCCGGCTTTTGAAGCACAGAGCCCCATCTAGTATTTCTCTGCAATCCACAGTGGAGTGTTTGCATGCATTGAAAACAACTGTCATTTACTGAACCTCGAGAGTGACAGGGCAATATGTTTTGCCTCAGTGCCCCCTATGTGTAGAACAATGCCTGGCACATCTTAAGGGCTGCAGAAGCCAGCTCTGTTATCTTTGCTCTGCACAGTGAAGAGGCGACTTCATTAGGATTTCACATTTCAAGCTGCTTGAGAGGAAACTGAGATTTAGAAATGGCAAGCAATCATACAGCTACAGAGTTAAGATAAACACTCGTACCTGCTTAGCTGGGACGCTTACTTCATTATTTCCTTATTCCATAGATGGAAGACAGGGAAGGTCTTTATGATCATAATTAATGATATATGTTAAAATATTAGTTGGACTTATTTTCAATTGCCCACAACGTGGCATTCCCAGGAGGGGGCTGTTCTTCCTGATAGCCCCTTTGCTAAATGCCAATCTGCTAACTGTCTCTGAACCGTGCAGAGCTCTGCTGCCAGTGTCCGTCTGTGGTGGGGAAAAGGTGTTGACCTCTGATGTGTGACCTACTATTTCATCTAAACAATTGGTGGTTTCTAATCCACTCACTGGCTTGTTCTTCAGAGTCAAAAAGGAAACAGGCATTTCTAGGTAAGTCAGTTATTTTTGTCTACCTATCCATTCATCCATACATACATATACACATACATGTGTGCACATAAATGATAGTTCTACTTTCTTGGCGTCTGCTACTTCCCCGATATAGTATCTTCAATAGGTTCTATGACTCACTATTTCTGTTTCTTCTTTTCTCCTGGGATGTTATAAACTGTAGTTGAAATGGACAGCACCAAGAAGATAACTCAAAAGACTAGGTATCTGTGGTGTCAGCTATCCAAAAGCTCACAGCTCAACTTCTACTGGAGTGATAGAAGTGATTTTTTATTTTATGTCTTTAAAGATTGTTTAAAAAATCAATTACTGCTCCACCTGGTAATGAGAAGGTTTGCAATATCCTCCTAACTAGAAGAGAATTAAGATGCGAGTAGTGTTGTTTCCAAGTGAAGAAACATGGACCATAGAACATGTACCCCAAATCCTTCCACTTTCTAATAGGGAACTTCAAGAAGCCATTTAATTAAAATAGTTTATAAAAGCAAGACAGGGTTTCTTATTCGATGCTAGAGACCTGAGGCGGAGTTCTAGGATTATTCTTTTATTTTTTTAAAAAAGGTGTATGACTCTCTCAGGTCACCGATGTAATTAGCTCACTCAAACGTATCCTGTGCACCCTTTCCTTGAGTGTTACTTTAATGAATTGCACCTTTCCACTTACGTCACCATCTCAATGCTCAGTGAAGTTCACTAACTTGCCCAGCAATATATAGCCACCTTAAAGGAGGACTGTGACTCTCAGAGAGACAGATATTTTGTGATTTGTTTGTCCTTTGGCAAATGGTAATGGGTTAGACAAAGGATGTCTCTATTTTCTTAAATAAAATGAGATAAATTAAATACCCTTTTCTGGACAGTGAGTTTATAATTCGCGATCCTAGAGAAGCTAAATTAGAAGGTGAATCCAAAGACAAACATATAGGCATCCTCCTGAATATTAACCTTCAT
>NC_022018.1:46695405-46698394 GCF_000317375.1 Microtus ochrogaster | reverse complement strand
AACTGGGAGAAGGACAAGTGCTAAGAGGCTCACTAAGCATCCCTGAGCCAGCCAATCCTCCCTTTCCAACTGACTACCCATGACCAGCCTGCCAGTCAAGCTATACCTGGAGTGTAAGGAGGAACAGAAAGAGACAGAAAACATGTCACAGTCCCCAGATTTGAAATACCTTTGTTCATATGACCGAAGAGAGCTCGGAAACCCTGGAGCACAATCAGGCTATGGAGATAGCTCAGTCTGTAATGTGCTTGCCACAAAAGCAGGAGGACCTGAGTTCAATCCCCAGAACTAACATAGGCAGCAGGGCATGACGGCATATAAGATGGAGAAGCAGAGATGGGTAGCTTCCCATAGCTCACTGGCCAGCCAGTCAGATCCTGCCTCGTAAAACAAAATGGATGATTCCTGACTTCTGAGGAGGAATGACACCAGAGGAGTCACCCTTGCATGGACCCAGAGGTCACCTCAGGGGTCCTTCTCATTTGAGACTAGAAGATGCCCACAAGGGGTTAAAAGACAAGCACTTGTTTGATGACCCCAGCTCAGCTCTGGTGCAGAAGGCAGTGGGGACCAGGCAGTGAAGTGGGTTGCTGAGAATGCCCATGAGGCTCATAAGAGCTGGGAGCTTCCCATATGTCATATCTATAATGTATGGACAATTATTTTTCGCTGAAAAAAAATAAAAATAAAAAAAAATAAATACCCTTTTCTGGTTCTCTCATGACCTCAGAATGAGGAAGGCTGAGGAGACGTCACTTTAAGAAACCCTTTGCTCCCTGGAGAAAAACTTGTTAGTGCAATTAATATTTGAAAGGATCTTAGAGATGTTAAATTATGAGAGAGTTAATGAGGGAGTTATTGCTTTATAAGAAGTCTTATTCTCCGTAACGAAAAGACAGGTATATTAAAAGGCATATAATTTATGCCTGTGGCAATAATACAGGGGATATTTCAATTCTCGTATCTAGAAATGGACCCCAAAGCTAAATTAATCCCTCCCCACTCCCGGGTTTGTAATTTGTCTTTACATCATTATTTATGACATCTGTTCTGGAGATTTTGCAAAGATGGCAGCAGCCGGTATGGGAAGATGTCGCTTTAGCTTCCAAATTGTTAGAGGTTCTCCGCACTTGTGTGATGTGGGAGGCCTCAGAAACCTCCAGTTCCACTTGCACTCGGTCTATGAGCTCCCACGCTAGACAGATGCTCTTGGTTTCCAGTAACACAATGGAAGGAAGATGATTGCGGCAGCTGCCCAGGGAGATCATCTTAGCTCCTTCCGTAGCTTCATGGCACCCTGTCAACACCCCAAACGGTTGCTATAACCAATAGCATAACACCAAACCAAGTTCCCGAGTTGGCAAGTTATTTGTTTATGTTTCTTTTTAATATTTACAAAACTGTGCCACTAGACAAATGCAGAGAAATTGCTTGACCAATGGAAAATGGACTATGTTTTTTTTTTTTTTTTCATTTATCTGGAAATGAAAACCGTGTCACGGGGATTCAGGGAGAAGAGAGGCAGAGTTGGCAGGAGAGGAAAAGAGACAGCTAAAATTCAGAGGCATCTTAAGTGTCCTCTCTTGTGCCCCTGTGGCTATACTTTGACACACTGTTCAATATCAGGTAAGCCTGGTGGCCTCCTGATGCTTCCAGAAGGTAAGCCATGCTGAAACCAACACCTTCATGTTTAATTTCTAGGCACCATGGTTATCATTACTGTGGCTTTTATAGTATTAAAGAAAACACTATTACAGATTGCAGGGTTTTTTTTTTTTATAAAGAAACATTGTAGACATATTGGTAGGTTCATTTCCTTTCCTATTTTTTTGTTTATGCATTGAAAGGAACCTAAAAAAATCTGTTTTGCAGCATTTAAAAATCTGTGAATAAAATTGAAATCGCAGAAACTCCATTTGCAGTTATCACTACTTTATTTTCTTTGCATCTAAAACCTTGGGTCTTACTTTAGACTTTTTTTTTGGCAAAAACATTATTAAGTTTTGGTTATGATACTTAATGAGGCCTATTTCCTCATAAGAATAGCAATGCAAGAGCAGTGTTATCCACTTCCCAGGGCATTGACAGAATACTGTGACACTGTGCCAAAGAACAAGCTGCTGTTTCTGTGCGTTATCTCAGCACCCAGAAGGCAAAGGCTGTGAGTTCGAGACTAGCAAGTTCGGGCTACTTAGCAACACCCATCACACAACAAGTTTAGTCATAAGCCACTATATAAAACATAACACTACTATCCCACCTTCTTTAAAGTTTTTTTTTTTTTTTTTTGGTTGTAACTTCCATTCATGGGAAGGGGATTTTTTTAAAAAAAATTTCTTATATAGCTTTTTGAAGCTTTTGAATTTTGACCTTAGATTGAACCATTCAAATCCAGGAGCCAAAGTAAATCCTTCCTTTTTTTCTTTGATTAGCTGGAGTAGTTTGTCAGTGATGAAGACTGATTAACACCTGACGTCACAACATTTTAGAGACAGCAGGGACCTCCAAGTTTACAAATTGAATCTGGAAGTTAAAGTGGCTACTTTAGGAACATAAAATTAGCAGTCTCCAAAACCTTGATCAAGTATCATAACTACCCTACTCCATGTTCTCAAGCTAATTTGGACTTTGCCTTTTGGGTTGTATTATGGCTGACTGTCTAAGCTTTCAGGATCCTTAGAGATCACCTTAAGAGATTACCTTAAGAGGGAGTGTTTTATGTAAGTATAGTTGCCTCTTCACGTTCCTGGGGCATCAGTTCCAGGGTCCTTCAGAGACTTGACCCTAGAGTGGTTCCCAGGAGCCCATGGTGATGTCCCCAGTTAGTCCCTTGGGCAGCTGAGGATAGGCACCGAAATGACCCTATCCTATAGCAATACTGACGAATATCTTGCATACCACCATAGAACCTTCATCTGGTGATGGATGGAGATAGAGACAGAGACCCACACTGGAGCACTGGACTGAGCTCCCAAGGTCCCAATGAGGA
>NC_022018.1:46685001-46694950 GCF_000317375.1 Microtus ochrogaster | reverse complement strand
GACCAGGCTGGTCTCGAACTCACAGAGATCCGCCTGCCTCTGCCTCCCAAGTGCTGGGATTAAAGGCGTGCGCCACCACTGCCCGGCTTTTTTTTTTCTGAATAAAAAAAAAACAACAAAAAAAAGATAGTGTCCATTTGCACACAACTTGTACACATCTTCCTACATACATTAAATCCCTCCTAGACTACTCATAACACGTGGTGCAATATAAGGGTTACACGAGGTTTTGATATTGTGTTGCTTATGGAATATTGATAAGGAAACTGTTAGCATGCGGTTAATATAGATGCAACCCTCCCATTTATCTTTGATCCACAGTTGGTTGCATCCACAGATTCAGAACCTATCCACAGTTGCAGGGCCAAGTCAGATGTCCTAAGACATTGATTGAATGTGATAGAAGCCCAATGTCTTGGTGTAGAGAGCAAAGACACTTTAGCACATCCTTCCCGTCTCTGAGTTTAACGCTGGGCTTTTTATGTGCCTGACTACACAAGAACAAAGGATGGAGGGATTTTTTTTTATTATTCCAAATTACAGTTGAGAGATGTGAAATAAATTCTTTCTGGAGGTGGAGGACTTTAAAATAAGCAACAGGGCAAATGAAATTGTAGGCATTACACTAAATTTAATAAAAAATGTTTCAATTATGTTTTGAGAGTTCATTAGCAATTGTGGAAGAAGTTCTGGACTCTAAAGCGTTTATTTACATCCCAATTACCAAGGCCCAATTGGGAAGCCAGCAGTGTTTCTTACTTAGAAGAAATGAATTGTCTTACTATTTGAGGCATGCTATATCTATCTATGAGTGTGTGTGTATGTGATTATCTTTTTGAGTTAATAATTCTACTGTTAGACCACTAGTCTAATACATTATTCACCTCAGCTACAGGTAACATAGTATAGGTTTCATGCCAGACTCATTCATAAACAAAGTAATTTGGAAATGTTCTGCTAGCCAACAGTGTGGACTGGTGTTTCAAACTGTTTCCCTCAGGAACATGGGACCAAACTTACAAGTTTTACCATGGACATGAGAGAATTGAATATATCATTCTGGCCTGACCAGATTATTTCTTCAGAGATTTCTTTCTTTACTAAATTAAAAGACATAGTCACTATGATGAAACTCTCTCTCAAAAAAAAAGAGAAAAATTATAAAATAAAAATCCACCAAATGGTCCTTAGGAAAAAAACAAAACAACTTTAATCAAACACAAAAGCCATTAAATAGCCACAGAGATGGTTCAGAGGGTAAAATAGCTGTTTTGTAAATGTGAGGATCTGAATTTGGGTCTCTGGAACCCATGCTCAGGACCGATATTGGGACGGTGTGAGGCTGAGACAGGCGAGCACTCAGAAATTCCTGGGGCCGCTAACCTGGACTACACAACTGGTGGCATGGGGTACAAGAGGCAGTGTTTCAAACAAGGTGGAAGTGGAGGAAAAACACTTGCGGTGGTCCTCTGACTGCCACACACGTGCCAAGGACACACAAATACACCACACACACACACACACACACACACACACAGAGAGAGAGAGAGAGAGAGAGAGAGAGAGAGAGAGAGAGAGAGAGGAGAGACTTAAAAGGGAGCTTATTAAAACTCATGAGTACCAAGAAAATTCAAGGCTATAGTCACAGTGAGCATATTTCCCACCCTGGCCTTACACTTGCCTTTCCTTATTTCTACAAATTCTCAAGCCAAGTCAACTTCATTGCTGTGCAAGTGTTAATGACCTCGGATGGTCCCAAAGCAGCGGTTCTCAATCTGTGGGTGGTAATCCCTTTGGGGGTTGAATGACCCTTTCACGGTGGTTGCCTAAGACCATCCTGCATAGCAGATATTTACATAATGATTCATAACAGTAGCAACATTACAGTTATGAAGTAGCAATGAAATAATTTTATGTTTGGGGGCCATCGCCACATGAGGAACTGGATTAAAGGATCACAGTATTGGGAAGATTGAGAACCACTGTTCTAAATCGCGTCTCTGAAAGCTTTCTTGCTATGCTTGGCAAGGGATTTGGCAGAGTGTAGAAAAATATAGGAACAAATGGCTAGAGTCTCCTAAGGAGTAGGAAACACTTCACTGTAGTCCCTCCTGGGGTGAGCAGTGTGATTTAAGCAAGGGGAGACTTCAAATCCATGCCACGTGCTCCTATATCCAGGTAAGGCTTCTCTATCTGTTACTCAGTTATAAAATAATCAATGACATGTCTGTCTTAAGGGTTCTCCCCACGCTCGTGGGTCACAGAAGTTCAAGCTACAATAAATATGCGCCCTAGGTAAACCAAAGGGAAGGGTACTTTTCTGGATGATTTCTGTCAAGAGTCCTGATATTGAAAATGCACAAAAAATGCACCGGAAGTTCAGTTCTCCATTCTTATTTGTTTAACTCACTTACAATGCATATGCGTTGAACAGCGACTATGGGTTAGTGCAAGGGGATTAGTACAAAAGAGTAACACGGAGGAGCATTCCAAGCACACTTTCCTTTATTGGGAAAAAGTCAAATGCAATAGTTCTTTGGCAACTTTAAATGTTTAAATTTGCACAATTCAACTTCTTAAAATGTTTAATTTTGACTCAGAAATGAGCCTCCATTTAATACATTCTGTTATTAGGCAATGACGAAATAGTGACCTAGGTGTTCAAGTTCTTCATATCCTGCCCTTCACTCTCTGTCTCTGTCTGTCTGTCTGTCTCTCTCTGTCTCTGTCTCTGTCTCTCTCTCTCTCTGTCTCTCTCTCTCTCTCTCTCTGTCTCTCTCTCTTTCCATGTCATGATACCTCTAATTAAAAATTCAAATGTGGGCGCTGATGCATGCATGCATGCATGCATGTGTGTGTGCCTCCGTGTGTGTGTGCGTGGGTGGGTGGGTGGGTGTGTAAGCTAGAGCTTAACCTCAGGAATTATTCCTCAGGTGTCATCCATCTACTTTGTTTGCTTGGTTTTTAAATTTAATCTAAAAATCTCATGCAGATATACAATTTATGTTGACCATAGCCACTACTTATTCACCCCCCTCCCCTCCTCCCATGTGGCCGTCACATCTTCCCTCCCAAGTTCATGTCCTTATTTATTTATTATTTCCTACTGAGTTCAGTTAGTTCTGTCCACATGAGCATGGGCATGGAGTCACCCGTGGGGCATAGGGAGCTTACCAGTGGCCAAGCTGATGAAGAAAAGGAACTCTGCCTCCTTTGTTTTCATTTCGTTGCTGTTGCTTGCTCGTTTGAGACAGAGCCTCTCCCTTGCCTGGAACTTGCTAATTCCACTATGCCGGCCAGGGAGCCTCAGGGATCCTCCTGCCTCAGCTTCCTAGTGTCCAGCTTCTCAGAGAACGCCACCTGGCAGTCATTTTTACTCTGGGTCTGGGAATGACACTTGGGTCCTCATGCTCACACAACGAGCGCTTTGCCGATCCAGCCCCTTAAAAGCTAATCCTTTATGCATGCTTCTCACTCTGCTCTTAGAACTAAAAACCACTTCATCATCACATCTGGGTTATTTTGAAGAACCCTCTCCCTTCATTTGTTCCTCTTTCGTTTCCATGCCCCAAGCCACTTACCCAGGACTTTTTCTACAAGCACAGCAATCTCATTACCTACCTACTGGATGGATCAGATTCCCATCACCCAAGCTGAGCACAGCACTCTGCTGTTCTGTACCCCAACGCAATAAGGCATCAAACCACTCTCCTGAGAGTTCCTCAGTGTCTCCTGAGGTTGCCATAGGTGTGGTTCTACTTCATGCGTTCTCTCTGCCTGTAAACTCTTCTTAGTTTGGTCTTCTTCCTACTGAGAAGTCCTCTCTGATGCCTTCAAATCAGCCATCTGTCTGCCTGGATCTAGAATGATATTCTTGCTCAAGCACATTGTGCCTCCATTGCAAACTACACTTTTAAAGACAGTGTATGTTGGGGGTGGAGAGAGAGATCAGCAGTTAGAAGCGCTGGCTACTCTTCCAGAAGATGCAGGTTCAATTTCCAGCATCCACATGGCAACTCACAATTAGGGGTAACTCCATTTTCCTGGGGGGATCTGACACCCTCTCCTGGCCTCCATAGACTGCACAATTATATTCTTCTCATTCTTGTTTTCCTGTATAATAATGCATCGACATAATAATTTCACAACCTTTTATGCCTTCTAAATTTCCTTTCGTGGCTAGGTCCTCAAGTGTAATTTTTTTCCTTGTACTGAAAATATATGAAAATGCTTTAGAAAATGACTCTATAAGATGCTCTTTAAGTAGGTAACTGCAAATGTCTGTGACAGTTCCTAATTAGCCGGAGAATAGAGAAGCACAATGTTCTACTTTAAAGCTGAGAATTTCATGATTTTCTATAAATAAATCCCTTTGACGCACTGGCATCATGTGCATGGAACTCACGGAATGACAACTTTATTACCAGCCCACTCGGCCCACTGCCATTGGTGAGGTTAGCAGGTAATCAAAAACCCACAGTTACCTCTTTGTCGAGGTAATTCTAGCTCTGATTAACCTGACAATCACATTCCAAATCAAGCCTTCTATAGGAGAGAGGGACATTCAGCAGTGGATGGAAACCGAAATGGCTAAGAAATGTCATGAAGACCCAGCTCCCGCACTGGAAGTGCTCACATAGCCTATGCATCACAGAACCCTTCCTTCCCACAAGAACGAAAACAACACCCATAATTCCTTTTTGGTTTTTATGAGACGGGGTTTCTCTGTGCAGCCCTGGCTAATTTTCGTGTGCTTCCTGGAAGAACGGTGTGTCACGCTCAAATACTCCTCAGCTTTCTTTATGCCATAAGGATGGTGGCCTCTTAGGAAAGGTCGACAATTTTAAGTGCTTGCTTCCATGAAAATACTAAATACTGTTCATTTCAAGAATAGTTCAGTCATGGGTTACAGGATTCTGTAGATCCTGCTAAGTTGAATCTGTGTCTATAGAGGTGGATTTATATTGCTTTTTCATGAAATAAAATACTTTCTTTGACAGTGTATATTGACACTGATGTGGTCTTTTCACCTTATGTCCTGAAGGTATATTTTTCATAGATCTTACGATACCCAGAGCTGAGCTGGTTAGGTCAGAATGAATGGCATCTCTTGGATCAAGGGTCATTGTGCGTATGGCTTTTAGCTTAATCACATCTCTGAAACAATGCATTCTAATGTTATAAATCTTTGCACATCTCTGTGAAAGGAGCCTACAGATTTGGTTATTTCTTCAATTGGTTTGTCAGTCCATACACTGTGAGCACTTGCTTTACACTGAAGAGAATAGGGTACATTTGCCTTCAGAGTTACGCATCACAGCAGACATTTACAATCCTTACAATCTGGTGGCTAAGCAGGAGGCAGGAAAAGTACTTTCCAGAAAGCTCCTAGAATATTATCCAGGGTCACTAGTTCAAGATGGGCCGTCGGTTGAAATAATCAGTGTTGTAATGGAAGTCAGTTTTATGCACAGAAACATTTAGAAAGAATGGCAGTGAAAGGGGGGATGTTTTTAATCCCACAGAAATTTCCTCATTTGGTGCCTATTAGGATGTTATCAGCAACCCTTTCTAAAAGCTGTTAGAAATAAGCAGTCGGTGGAACTCCCTGGTATTTCTCTCATTGGAGTGTCAAAGAGGAAGATGCCTGCCGCACACAGTGTGCTCCCAAAGAGTCCCATGAGAACCCCTGCTTGGTGTGCACAGCAAGATTAATTATCCTTACCCAGCGTGATCCTTTCCTTGTATTGATTTATGGACATGGTGAGTTGTGCACACCTAGAAGGCTCCCCCAGCACTGTCAGCTTCAGACGCACTATGAGTGATTTTTATTATGAATATGAAGATGATGAGGTTTGAAAATTACATACTAAAGAAATAGACTAAAAAGGATTCAAGATATCCCATAATAACACCAGCAATTTTCACCGTCAAACGCGTTCTCTTTGAGTGGCAGGGAGGTAAAATACCAAGTGGCAGGCTGGCTGCAACTGGGCTCTGCAGAGGGATTTACTCTGCAAAGTCGTCTGTCCTGGAAGGTAGAATGGAGAAAGTACTGGGGATTGTTACTAAGTTGGATCAAGTTTTCCATTTTTCTAGCCAAGTAAGTATGTCATCAAATATATATCAAATATATAGTTTCATATGTATATATCCTTACATATGATTCTTTTTCTTTGCAGAAGAAAAATATAACCACTGAGATCGAAAATTAAAATAAATACATACTCTATTGGCCTTCTTGACTCTAAATCAATCAGCAAATTGGATTTTCAGCATTAGACACATGAAAAATTGCTTTTATTCTTGGCGTTACAGTGTTTTGCAGTCTATACCAATGTACAGAGCCTGACTGAGAAAGACTTCATTGATTCAAATTATTAATTAAAACTCAAACAAAATTTGAGCCTGGAAGAAAATCTGAGCAGGAGTCTTTTCAGTTATGAAAAATGTCTGAAGTTCTCTTGTTCTGTTTGGTTTTCAATCCATATACTAGGACTCATATCCCTGTGGTTGGTTTTGTTGCCTACTAAAAATGGTTAGGCTGTTGAACATTCCACATTCAAAAGTTTTGTAGGGTGGTGAAAAATGGGGAAGCTTCAATGTTTATTTTAAAATAAATAAAATAAGCTCTCAACTTTTCAAAAAAAAAACAAGAAGGGCACATAGCCTCTTATAAAACTCCTTAAAACTACAATTATGTGATCTATGGGTTTTTAAATCCTGTTTAAATTTGTAATGTAATTATCTTTCTAAATAATACAAAGAGAAATAAAAACATCAACAGCTAAGATTTTTAAGAGTCACTTTCTCTGAGCACTTGAGATGTATAAATGTGCCTTCTGCTGGTCTTGCAGGTAAGGAAGCCAGGTCGAGACTCAGAGCACCCGCCCAAGGTCACTGTGCTGGTGAAGCTGCAGCTGAGTTTAATACTCTAGTTCTAGATTCCTTGCAGTTAGTCATGCATTAGCTCAAAGCAATATCAATGTTAGTCATTAGCAAGGCAGAGCATCTATCAACAGACTTAAGAGAATACGGGTGCAGGGAAGCAGAGCTAGGAAGTAAAGATTATCTATTTCCCTGCTCCTTCTGAACGTCCCAGATTTCATCCCAAGTCTTCTTGCCAGAGAAGTAGATTGAGAATGAAAATAATTTACAAGCCAGTCTAGTGATGGTGACAGCCTAATGATGGTACATGCCTTAAATCCCAGCACACTGGCGGTAGAGGCAGGCAGATCTCTGAGTTTGAGGCCAGCCTGGTTTAGATAACCGAGGCTACACAGAGAAACTCTGTCTAAAAAAAACCAAAAGCAAAGAAAAAAAGAAAGAAAAAAGAACAAAGAAAGGAAAAAAGAAAGAGAGAAAGAAGAAAAATTATTTACATGTCTTTCCCCTTATTGAAAGTAGGTGTATATAATCTCACTAGGAATCTAAGGCAAACCATTCAATTTTCCTTTTCTTGGAAGGAATAAATTGGAAGTGCATCAAATCAATGTAGTCACACCGAATGGAATGGCAAATGATCCCACTTACTGATGAATTCCAGCTTATGTGTGTTTGCGAAACAGGGTTTGGGGGATGGTTGTAACAAACAAACATTTGATAGAAGCTTCTAGACCATCAGGAAGTGACTTCTGCCCTGTTCTTAGATCAAATCAGAGAATGAAGCAAAATAGAATATGAACCTGAACTTCCAGATGACAGAGGGATTTTAGTAAAAACAATCAATTAGTGTAACTCAGCATAACACTAGGCTCTACAAACCAAAGTGGGCCATCTACTTCCAGAAGTTTCTTATTCCATACACACCCCAAACTGATGAGCAAACTGACATAGCAGATCCATCCAAGTCCAGAGATGGGCTTGCTACGCAAACACTAATGGAGAAATTCCACTTAACTACCTCCTTATAAAAGAAAAGCAACATGGACCAACTTCTGATAGTTGCAACACTCTTTGCAAGTTATTGTTTTAAAATTCACTTCTCACTTAACGATTTCAAATTAATTGCTTAGATTCACAGGGTTGATTTTAATAAGGTTCATTTAAAAGAGCAAAAGTTTTCTAAGCAGTTATGATTGCATTTACCACCCTTCCCAAATCAGACATTTTTCATTTTGCAGTATGGAAATCTAAACATAGAACATATATGTGGCCCACTCAAGGTCACATGGGAGGTGGCAGCCTGTGTGATTAGTGATTAGTTGAATTAAGGAAAGTCAAGTCTTGGAGTTTGCCTTGACATATAACCCTGCCTATAATATCATTCCGTGCATCTATTAGTCCCCCCACGATATCTTTATTGGTTCCTGATAAGTCTCCTGAATGCCTCACTCAAATGGCATTGTCAAAGAGGACCCACAGAATAAAATCAAAACCATCAATTGTGATTTTCATCCCCTTCATTTCTCTGTGACTTTATGTTAAACCGTCTTCTCAGAAACAGTTAAAAGCAAAAATGAAACGAAACAAAACCCAAACCCACAACCCCTTTCTTACTTTAGTCCCTGACTGAGTCTCAACTCAGTCTTTGATATGTACAGTTAGGTTTATTATCCACTTGCTAAATGTAATTTGATGGTGAATTTCTAGGGTAGGCCTCCTAGAAAGGTGGGGAAGGAAATGGCCCATTTCTTTCACTTCCGGCTTGAACTTGCTCTACCTCCAGCCACCACTCACTAGCTTCCTTTCCTCTTCTGAGGCTTGAAGAAAAGGAACTTGTCATGCAAAGGATGTCATAGTGGTAAGCACAACCGAGAGTTGTCCGAGGATTCTGCTGGCCTTGGGGAATGTGCTGTCTTGTTTTAAGTCAACTTGACGCAAGCTATTAGTCCTCCGATATCGGAGGAAACCTTGATTGAGAAAATGCATTTCATTTTTTCTTTTCTTTTCCTTCTTTCTCTCTTTCTTACTTTTTTTTTTGAAACAGGGCTTTTCTTCCTGGAATTAGCTCTTGTAGACCAGGCTAGCCTCGAATTCACAGAAATCTGTCTACCTCTGCATCCTGAGTGCTGGGATTAAAGGCGTGCACTACCACCACCCAGCCACCCCTCTCTCTCTCTCCCTCCCTCCCTCCTTCCTTCTTTCTTTTCTTTTTTCTTTTTTTTTTTTTGAGACAGGGTCTTTCTCTGTAGCCCCAGTTGTCCTGGACCTCTTTGCAGACCAGGGTAGCCTTGAACTCACAGAGACCTTCCTCTCCCTCCCAAGTGTTGGGATTAAAAATGTGCACCACTACTCAGGATTTCAAGAATTTTCTTAATTAGTAATTAATGGGGGTTGGGGCATTGTGGGTCGTGCCCACCCTGGGCTGATGGTCCTGGGTTCTATAAGAAAGCCGGCTGAGCAAGTCATACGGAGCAAAGCCAGTAAGCAGTACCCCTCCATGGCCTCTGTTAACTTTTGCCTCCAGGTTCTCGCCCTGTATGAGTTTCTGTATTGACTTCCTTTGATGATGTACTGTGATGTGGAGGTGTATACTGAAATAAACCCTTTCCTCCCCAAGTTTCCTTGGCCATGGTGCTGCATCACAGTGACCCTGACTAGCAAAGGGAGCTTCTACAGCCACTTCTTTTCTGTGGAGGTCTTTGGGGGTTAGGAAGACTCAACTCCCCACCTTCCCTGCTCCTAGTTAATTAGGTCTCTCTTACAGCTGTGACGGGGCAGATGGCTGCCTCCTGGTGCTTCCCAGGGGCACTCTGAGTCTCTAAATCCATTATCTCGTTGGCTTTCCCTGTTGGGGTCTTTTGCTATATCCTTCCAGCAAGGTGCCTATATCAAAGTCCACTTTAGAGAGTTCTAAGTTGGCTTTCTATTTCTGCCCAAATCTCCTCCACTGGAAAGATGTATCTTTGACCACCACCCAATAGGAATCCAGTGCATTGCAAACCACAGACCACCCTTGTGATGCTCCAGATGGGTTCTATCCCTCCCTCCCTCCCTCCCTCCCTCC
>NC_022018.1:46682567-46684901 GCF_000317375.1 Microtus ochrogaster | reverse complement strand
CCTTCCTCCCTCCCTCCCTCCCTCTCTCCCTCCCTCTCCTTTCCTTTTTTTCTTTCTTCCTTCTGTAAGTATACTTTCTTTGGACCACCAGCTCCCAAATGATGACATAGAGATTATTATAATTACTGATAAAATCTTGGCCTCAGCTTAGACTTGTTCCCAACTAGCTCTTATAACTTAAATTAATCTGTTTATATTAATCTACATCCTGCCATGTGGCTCATTGCCTCTCCTCAGACCATGCATCCCACTTCTCCAGAAGTCCTGTTTATTCTCTCCTGCTTAGATACTGGCTATTCAGCTTTTTATTAAGCCAATCAGAAGATGCCACATCTTTAGAGTGTACAAAAAGATTATCCCACTTCCTTCCTTTATTTCTTCCCTCCCTCCCTCCCTCCCTCCCTCCCTCCCTTCTTTCTTCCCTTTCTTTCTTATCAGAATCAGATAGCAGCCAATTGTTTGGCAAATCCTATGGGACACACACCAAACTCTCCTGTGATTTCCTCACAATTTGTTGCGTCAAAAATTTTGGAACCATAGCCTCCTTGTGGGGCTTAAAAGGAGAGTGATTTTCTCTAAAAGTTCCATGTTGAAGAATTTTTAGAATAATTGACTATGTCTACAAATTTATAGTAAAAATTTAAATAAAGTCATTTGCCCACGACTCTAGGTTTGAAATTGACCTAGACTGCACGCACAGTCATCAACAACTTAGTTAACTTCCCTACGCACTATAAATTGGAAGGTATTTTAAAAGTTGACAAATATAACCATAGAGTATTTAATCATGCAAAGGATAAAAAGCCCACATGTGAAAACAATTATTATTAAATTTTTCTCCATCTTCTCTATACACACACACACACACACACACACACACACACACACACACACACATATTCTCCATTAACATTGTCATGGAAATATGGACTGATTGACTAGGTTGGAGATCAGTGTGATAAGAGGTAAGAAATGCCCTGTGGTTTTTGTCTGTGGCTTAATATCCGAGCCATATTTATTGCTATTGACTTTCTCATGCACTTGGCCTCTATTTCTGAGAATCCCAGCTACACGAAATTGACTAGCCACAGTGGTTGACCTCAGAAAGATTGAATGTCTAGCACACACCTGTGCTGATAAAGAAAAAGCCTTTCTTGAAACCCCTGGTTCTCTGTGCCAGGTTTCCCAATAAGGAAAATATTTCAGAGTGGTTGAAAAAGTAAGGGAAGAAGAGGGGAGAAAGGCATAATTATCAGCTATTAGCAGCAGACATGGTGGTTTTCTCTTGTAGTTCCTCCTTTTGTGGGTTGTTTTTTGGGGGGAGAGGGTAATGACAATAGTAAATTCTTGTAGCGACTTATAATAGTTATTCTCATACTTTAGCTTTTAGTTTCTCTTCTCTGGGCTATTTGTTTTTTGTTAGAGGTGGGAAATGGGGTAAGAGCAGTGGGTGGGGTACGAGTGGGGTGGGAGTTGAGATCTGGTCTCAAGTAGACCAGGGTGGCTTCACATTCACTATGTAATGGAGGGTGTCTTGAACTCAGGATTTCCCTACTGTCACCTCACAAGTTGGGATTGCAGATGAGCTCCATCATGCCTGGTTTAAATTGAAAGAGAGTGTAATGTATTTTTAAGTTTGACAAAGACTCAGAATTCAAAATTCCTGTTAAATCTTTAGCTCTTTGATTTCAAATTAATCTCTAAGTTCTCAGGCCAAAGTGGAAGATGTGTGCTCATGTAGCTCTCCCTGTAGTGTGGCCTTTCTGTAAGGACACAGAACACAGCAAGAGAGGACAGGAGAGAGAAGAATAAGTGGGAGGGGAAATCAGAAGTGGGGAGTAGGGTCAAGATGTAAAGCATGCCAGTCTGGGCAACCCTCACATCTTGAATAAATAAATCATGGGAAGCTCTGCACCTTGGTAACTCAGGAATAAAGAATGACCTTGATTAAGAGAGCTGGAACTAGGCAGACCTGACCACTAGAAATGGATTTTCCTTTCCTGATGTGAGATTATTACTTTGATA
Source organism: Microtus ochrogaster (assembly GCF_000317375.1). Lineage (NCBI taxonomy): Eukaryota > Metazoa > Chordata > Mammalia > Rodentia > Cricetidae > Microtus > Microtus ochrogaster. The sequence goes on along the minus strand of NC_022018.1, from coordinate 46,682,876 downwards.
TCATAAATGGTAAAACCAATTTGTGTCCTTTGTTGCCTCGGGTAATTAGTGGCATGACTTTATTGCAACAATAATGATGATAAACATAATTCCATCTCTCTATATCAGTGGATCTAAATCACCCTAATGCTGCAGCCCATTAATCCAGTTTCTCATGTTGAGGTGACCACCTCCATAAAATTATTTTGTTGCAAACTCAAGTCCAAATGGATTAAAGACCTCAATATCAGTCCGAACACACTGAACCTGATAGAAGAGAAAGTGGGAAGTACTCTACAACACATGGGCACAGGAGACCACTTCCTACGT
>NC_022018.1:46626660-46681131 GCF_000317375.1 Microtus ochrogaster | reverse complement strand
TGCTAGTATTATGAACTGTAACGTAAATATCTGATATGCTAGATATCTGATATGCAGCCCTCATGGAAGTCATAACTCACAGGTTGAGAACCATTGCTCTAAGTTTTGTAAAGCAAAAATCAGTTTTTATATGTAATTTCATATGAACAACATCTTTTGAGACAGGCAAGAAGTTGGGGGAGGAATAGGAAGTTCACAGAAAAGGGAAGTGTGATGATGATGTACACACTTTTGTGTGCTTCCCAATTCTGTCATCTCACATTGTTTCTCTGGATTTGTATACCACTGACTCACAATATGAATTGGTAGTAAAGGCTTAGGAATAAGTATCGTTTATAGATTATGACACGAATACAACACAAATCTTATCTTGATGTCAATTAAAGAAACAACATTATCACCACAAAACCATCTCATTATAAACATGCCCACATCGTCTCTATATCTCTATATTCTTCATATATTATAAATTACAATTGTCTTTCTAGGTTGTCAAAGTAGTAATTTCCCTCTTCATAGCTAAACTCAGAGGGGATGACCACAGTTACTGTGAAGCAGAACTCGCAAACCCTGCCTGTGTATAAATATTATTTGGCCTTCTTTCACAGTACAGTCTCATATAGTCTTTGCCATTTGCCTACATCTACATCTGTCTGATCTGGCTTGTTAGTAGGAGACAGAAGATATTTTTACAACAAAAGAAAAGAAAGCCTCTCTTCTTACCTGTCATTATTGCATTTTATATAAACACAAAACAAGAATTAGTTTCTGGAAAAGTATATGGTTCTCTTATACTCATATGCTAGGATTTCAGGGGACAGCATCACCCTGTCAATTGTCTCCCAGCGGTGATGTAACATTACACGGGGTTCTCAAGGACAAAAGCCCAATGTCTCAGAGTAATGCCTTTTCTCCCTGGGGAGTAAACCCAGTTAGGCTTTATCTCTCCCTGCTGTGAAACCTGAGTTCCACACCCGCAGAGTTTAGTCATCTAGTTAGAAGACTAACCGGGAAAGATTGTATTTACCTTAGAGAGAACTTGAGATTCTGAGAGGGACAAAAGTTCAAGACATGACATCCATTCATTAAACCCCCCAAAGAAAGGGTAGGCTAGAAGGTCTCCCACGAGAGAGTAATGGCTTATCCCTCTTTTGAGGATATTAGTTATTATCCAAAATGTAAGGGTGGAGTGAGTGATTTCTGTGGCTTCTTTATGACTAATTAGGGTTAATTAATGACTAAGCTTAATGACTAAGTTAGGGTTCCTATTGCTGTGAATACCATGACCATGGCAGCAGCTCTTATAAAGGAAAACATTTAACTGGGTGGCTTTCCAGCTTAGAGGTTTAGCCAGTTATCGTCATGATGGGACATGGTAGCATGCAGGCACACTTGCTGCTGGAGACAGAGCTGAGAATTATGCATCTTTGATTTACAGGCAACAGGAAGCGGTCTGAAACACTGGGCATGACTTGAGCATATATGAGATCTCAAAGCCCACCCCTCAGAGTGACATAATTTCTCCAACAAGGCCACACCTACTCCAGCAAAGCTATCCCTCCTAATCGTGTCACTCCCAATGAGGTTATCAGGGCCAACTACATTCAAACTACCGTAGTTAATGACTCTCTAAAACCCAGTACAGGTCCAATTAACTGGCATGGGATTTCTTGAGTAAGCACATCTAGAAGGTTCCAGACTTAATCATACTTAAGCATCTCTGTGTTCACTTAGAGAATATGGGCTACTGCCATGGGTGAGAAGGTGCGCTGGCTTAACTTGCTTTTGTTTCCTTGTTCATATGGAGGGATTCTTGCCTTTGAAAACTGAGTCCCAGGGAATGTTCCTTCTTTTGGAAAATGCCAACTATCTTCCATGACCCTCTAGAAGATAGCATTTATCCAGGAATGGGACCTGACTTGCATTTCTTGTAGAAAGGCTCTCCTTATGATTTTATGTTTAATTATATGACGGTGCAGCATAGGCTAGAAAAACGACAAAAGGTTCACAAACGGATAAAACCAAAACAATGCTAACAACTGAAGGGCAATGAAATGCTCCCTCCCCCTTTCTCTGCTTCCTAAGAGATACACATTCTGTCTCTCACTTGGGATGTAAACTGGGATTTTTTCTAATTCTTATTTTGAAAGAAGGTGAAGTACTTATGTAGGTGTTTCTGCATCAAACTCGCTCTCCTCCCATGTACCTGCCAACCCACAGTCAATAATAGGTGGATAATTACTTTCTTCCCTTCCCCTTTCAAAATCACAGCAGAGTCACGGTAGCTGCACTGGCACCCAGCGAACGCTCAGGAATAGATGATATCATATTTGCTGTTTCATAGCAGAGATCTGGCTTCAGAAGCAATCATCAAAATCGATAAGTTTTGGCATCGAAAATTTCAATGTGTGAGACTCTCGTAGGCAAGGGAATTTTTGAGAGCCACATGGCTTGGAGGGGCAGTCTGGAGCTTCAAAACCCAAGAGAAAAGGCATTGCCTAAGTCATGGCATTACTACCGGCTTCAGGGAAGTGCTACAAAATGATCCAGAGAGAAAATGCAGTGTCTGTTGGTGGTTAATAAATCTATGAAGTTTCAAAACAGTTATAGCACAGGGGATGTGTCCACACAGAGTGTTAATTTTAAACTAAGCAATTAGAGCAGGCTCCCTGAGTGTGATCTTCAATTAGTCTGCATTGGAGACTGGATCATTGCAATGACAGTTGACACCAGGCTGGATAAACACAACGTACTGAAGCTCAAAATTAATCTTGCCATTGTTTCACAGAGAGATTTGCAACTCTACTTGATTCACACCAAGCGTGTTGTGTTTCGAGGCACACTCAATGGAGGATATCTCACTGAGGACCCCGAGATTTGAGATCGAGGCTGCATAAAGCCTCCACAGCATCCAAGACTCACTAATGAAAGGGGATTAATGTTCAGGGACGTGGAACAATGACACTGCATTGGTCTCAAGGGACAGCCTCCAAGCCTAGGACTAATTCCACAGAGTACAGCTACTCCACTAGCTCACTGTTTATAGAACATTTGTTGGGCACTGGAGAGAAGGCTTCCTCTGGGAAGCAATGCAGAATAGGACCAGTCAGCAAAAAATCATATAGAACAATGTAGACAAAGCCTCACTCTTTTTTTAAACTGAAAAATAGAGGGCAGAATAACCTATTTAAAGCGATACAGAACTTGCCATAGCCTGACCAGCTATCGGAAGAAAAGACTCGTTTTCTCCAGTTTCAGTGCTTTCTCTAGAGAGTATCTGTCCTTTTCACTTAGGAACCATAAAGCTGTCCCTTCATCTGTTTTGACTCTCTGATTTTCAGAAATTATTAAGTGGAAAGTTCTAGAGCCAAATGACCAATCAGTTTTCAGTTGTACACTGTTCTGAGTGTCTTGATGATACCTTACCCTGTTCTGTTTGATCCTGTCTGGAGTGAGAATCATCCTTTCATGCAGTGTATCCACTATCCAGTGGCTATTGTTTGTAAGGTTGACTATTGTATTCAAGTGGCTCTCTGGCTCAGTTGGGCTGGACTTGGTGCTTTGAGATAGGAGCTTGTTGTAAGGTCAATAATTCAGGTTCATTCTGCTTCGTCTTTCTTAGTTCTGATATGTCAGGTATGTATGCACCAGTATACTACATTGTTATAATTGTTCTGCTGTATTAGCTCTCTTCATTGATCCCTCACTATTCCTAATTTATGGATTATACATTATTATAGGCATGTATACAGAGGAAATGCCACACATATCAGTTTAATACAGGTGGTTTCAGGCAACCATTGAGGGTCTTGGTATGTCTCTTCCTTGCTTAGGAGGTAGGATAATTGTAATGGCAAAGAGACATCTTTGGACATTCTGTTCTGGCTATTCATGAAATATTTTTTCTAAGTATCTATGCCAGACACACCACTACAAAGATGAAGAAACAAGGGCACAAGCAGGAGGCAGTGATTTCTTGTGACCACATAGCTCATTCAAAAGGCGACAGGAGGACTCTACTCAGAACTCCTCATGTCCTCTTATGATAATCCCATCAAGACTTTTCAGCTAGAAGAGTCTATACCCCAGAGAGGGTTGAGAGCTCAGACTGCAAGGAATACAATATCAAATAAACCATAGACATAGCTGCTTCTTTAGGTTACAGGCATCAGCAACAGACCCTGGAGCCGATATAGAAGAGTTTAATGAAAGCTGAGCTGGAGGAGGAGTATGGCTTTATATAAGAACAAAAGAGAAGCAATCAGGTTGAGAATGAATAGCCATGTGGAGAGCTCAGGGATTCCCAGATTCCGTGGTGTTCTATGAATCTGGGAGCATTCTTGCTGTAATGTGGATTCTAAGTCTGGGTGGCAGTTCAGGGGCCCCCATTACTAGGAAGCTCCCAAGAGATTCTGCCACTGCTGGTTTATGGAATCTCTTGGGGTTGCAAACCTGATAACTTCCTTCTGTACCACCAAGAAAGTACTTCTAATATCCCAATGACTCCTGATATTGGCCTTCGTGCAGTTGCTGACAGTTTTTGATGGGGCATCTGTTCTGATGTGCAGTTTGGTTTACTAGTAAGAGAAGAACTCATGGGAACTGAAGAGTCACTTCTCCATGGTAACAATGAGTCGGTCGGGGGTTGGTTCATCATCAGAAATCTGGGCATGGCAGTAGGCTGCACAACCTATGTATGCATCTCCCCAATTTGCATAGGGAGCTAATGACATTGGACAGTGACACTGTCTAGAGGTGGAGAGGATGCTACCTTATAGGGGTTCCCAGACCATAGAACCTTGCAACGATTCTGTACCTTCATTTAGAAACACATGCACGCAATATCATAGACAATTTCCAGATCTTAACAGGCATTTCCCAAACAAGGTCATGAACCTAAGGTTAAGAAAAAAATCCTTTGAACCTAACAGGGCTTCTGGAACTTTTGCAGCCCAGATTCCAGTAAAAGTAGCAGACAGCATGCATCTATACAAATAAAAATGATTTTCATCAAAGCACAGTTTGTAAATATTTAAACACGTATTCTCATAATAATTAGGGCCTCCTGTATGTTTTCATTGCTCTGTGGATGCCTAATACTGACTCTCAACCAAGTTTTTCCACATTTTTCAAATTTTAATTGTTTTATTATCTCCTAGTTAACAAAGCTTCACAACCAATTAGAGAAATAAACTGGCCTAATGAATTAATTATTAAAATCCACCTCTGCCATTGCTGCCTGGAGATGCTCATGAATATTGGAAGCATGCCCTCTCCTCAGCAGTGTGCGAAGAGTTGGGATAGGCTTCTAGGCTGAGTAGCAGGCGATGGGGGAAAGATCTGGGCTCAAAGCTGATGGAAATCCACTGGACAACGTGGAAATGCAACTGGATTTCTTTTTACATTCTTTCAAGCATGTTAGAATTTTCAAGTTTGAGACCTAATGAACATAGTTTTAAGCTGAAGACTCTAAGAGAAATTACTTAAATGGCTCAGTTTGGATTGTGTTGCTGGTATTACTAATAGGCCAACAGAAGGACATTATAGATTCATTGGGCTGGACAAGGGATAGATATTCTGAGCTCTGTGAGGAGGGAAAGCTAGAGTAGTGGGAGGCTCCACCAAGAAGGCCAGGGATCTGAATCTCAGACCTGGTTGGGTTGTTCAGCGCTTCACTTCTGTGAACCTCAGTCCTCAGATCTGCTTTATGTTTAGCCTATCTAGGAAGTGTCTGGTTAGCCCTGTTCTTTATCTACTAATGCTGAGTTTGTGTAAAACCTAGTGACCTTTGGAAGTACCGAGGATTGAACTAGTGCCTCGCACCCACTAAACACCCTTATTCCACCTCCAAAAGGGTTCTTCATCACTTTGGCATTGGAGGTTGCTGTCTAGAGATTCTGAATAAATTTTCTCTTATTCCATATCTCCATCTCTGGCCTTAGGGTTTGGGATACTTTCTTTTCAAATGTGATGTCTTGGCCTTTAATATAAAGGTAAATATCATTGTTAAGATGTGTTTTTAAAAATCATGATTCACAAAAATAAATTAAGCTTTGCTATAAATTTTTATGAGGCAGGCTATCATTTTAATATAGGCTGGCCTTGAACTCACTATCTAGCAGAGGATCTTGTAATCTTTATTCTTCTTCTTCCACCTCTCAGACACTGGGATTACAGGCATGAGCGACCGTATCATCATTTTCTTTCTAAGAAAGATGTCTATTAAATTTTTAGTGACTATAAATACTTCCAAGAAATTAGGTAGTTATTAATGAGACACATAGACACCATCAAATGAGAAACAGAATGCATAAACACTTAAAGATAAATGCCTAGGGATGGGACATTTCATTATAATTATTTTATTTTTAATTATGTGAATTAAAGCTGTGTATCTGTGTGTATGTACACATGTGAGTGAAGGTGCCCACAGAATCCAGAAGAGGATCTGGGACCCCTGGAGTGGAAGTTACAGGTGGTCAGTGAGCCTCCTGAAATGGGTTTAGGAACTAGACTCAGGTCCTTTGTGTGTGTCGGGGAGAGGGTATGTGTATCTCTCTATTCCTTTGCCTAGTGTTTGATGGAGTTGTCAAATGGGGCTCATCCCTCATGCCAGCTGGGATGAGTGATAAAGACTGCCACAGGCTTTGTGTTGAGAATAATTAAGGTTCATGACAATGCTCAGGGAAGGGGTTGGGATTGATGCATGAGGTCTACTGAAGCACAGGAGTGGGGGTTGGGTATCAAGCAAACACCCTTGCACTTTTACAAGGTAGTTAGCCCATAGTGAAAGCCTGTGAAAATACCCCCACCTGTGTAAATACCAACAACAACGTGTGTGTTCCTGATCACCAAATTTGGGTTCCTGTGGAAAGTTAGAAAGAAGGGTTAAAAATAAGACAGTAGGTATCATCAGCACGCTGTCACTTGAAGGTGTGTTACCAGCACCGTGAGGCACCCTCTTCCCCACCAAAGCCCTGTTTTCTAAGAATGGAGTAGTCACCACGCTGCAAACTGTCTCAAAACCTTTCTGAATCATCTCAAATGCCTTCCTAGCATTCCTTTATATGAATCTTCCTGTGGTTTGACCACTATTTTTATATATGACAGCTTCTATTTTTTTTTTAACTATTTGAATTACACAATTCCACGGAAATTTTGTAGTTAAATCTTTGTGCATAGGCACAACTTTTTATTATTTTTTATTATTTTTAATGATGAGTGTGTGTGTCTGGGGGAGGGTATGTTCACAGGAGTGCAGTTGCCTGTGAAGCCAGAGGCATCAGATTCTGGAGGAGCTGGGTTGCAGGAGGATATGAGGTGCCATGTGTGTGTGTGCTGGGAATAGAACTCGGAGCCTCTGGAAGAGCAGCATACGCTCTTAATACTGAGCCATGCCTCCAGCTCTGTGATTATTATATCAAAATGCAGTCTTATAACAAATTTCTGGGATAGCATATACATAAATGATCTTTACATGTATCAATAAATTGTACTTCTGAAATAAAGTAGAAGCATGTTCACCAAATCTCTAAAAAATTGAAAGTGGTAGTTTTAAATGTGTCCAAAGACGGGTTAAGATTTAAGAGACTGAGAAAAAGAATTCTGCGGTTTAAATGAACATCTAGCTTTTCCCAAATTAGTCCCTGTGCACGGGATTGCAGTGAATCACATTAATGTCATATTTGGAACTATGTGGGTGACAAAATACTTTTTTTGAACATAAGATATAATGGAACAAGATACCTGCTTGTCACAAATATCTTGACTCATTAGGTGGGTCAGGCCTTCACAGTGAACTCTGCTTCAAGATATAATAGAGAAATCACAAAAGTTCACACAAATATGAAGAGCAAAGTTCTACACTGCTATCCTGTTTGATTTAAACACTAGCATAGCCTGGTGTTTAAATCAAGACCATACTATCCAAGTTAAGTCATGAAATGGTCCTAACACCCAGGTGGAAAATTCAGTCTGAACATTATACTTACACACAGTAAATTTTTTAAAAGTAACTGAGGCGGAGGTGTGGCAGATGTATTTGCTTTCCCCATATTCAATTCAACACACTACAGGGCAGTCACAGGGCAGCAATAGTTGCATTCAGGACAAGCAATACACAATCATTAAAAGGCTAAAACAGTCTTAGCCTTTATTTGGCATTGAGGATAAAAAGTCCTAGGATGGATGAAAGAAAGTCTAAGACAAACAGCAAAGGAAGATACAAGCGTGCCCATGATCATTATAAAGGAGTGTATCCACTGGGAAAGCTCGATTGGAATGAAATTAGGGTGAGAGTCCCCATATGCTCTTTGTGAGGTCTTCTTGATAAGGTCTTCTAACCTAAACACATTCTAGCAAAGCAAGGTGTCTGGAAATCAGCACTGCTTAGAAACATCCATCTACCCATTAGTCACCCTATATTTTTCAGTTCCTTTCTTTCCTTGGTTTAGAAAATGAGTAACAGTGGATAAAACTCCCCATTGCATACTAACCTACCACCCCCTTGATTTGAATTACCTGAAGGACTCTATCTATCTGTCTGTCTGTCTGTCTGTCTGTCTGTCTTTCTGTGTGTATGTCTGTCTGTCTGTCTATCTATCGATAAATCTCTCTTAATCTATCTTCCATAGATCTTTCTGTCTACCCAATCAATCTGTTTGGTGCTATCCTCCTGTTGGGAAAGGAAAAAAATGAAATCAATAAATATTTTGTCTCTTCATTCCAAGTTGCTGTCACAGAGATGAACCGTTATTATTGAAAGACATGATTAAATAATCCAAACACTATTCATTCACTCATCCAAACATAAACTACTTGGATATCCACTCTATATTCAACACTGTGTGGTATTTACAAAGAACTAGCCCATCTCTGCAAGCCAAGGAAACCCTGGGGATGTAGGAAAGAACACGTGTCACAACATCATCTTTCGGAATCAGACTCTGTATGTTTTGAGAAACAGACATTTGTTTGCCAATACACTGTAGCATGGAAAGGAAAAAAACCACAAAACTCTTTGTGCCTTTGAAACCACAACAGCTGCTTTGAAAAAAAAATTATAAAAATAGTAAATCATGGAATGGTAATTGCTCAACTTGTCATCTGATTGCTGGATTAAAAACCCCCAGATTTGTAATTACAGCTCTCAGGCAAACGAATTCCTAACTCTGAAAATATCTGTCCTCTTGGTGATATTTTTAAAAACAGTGTTTGTTGGGGGATTTTGATGTGTATTTTAGTCAACCTAAAAATTCAATTCATATTTATTACTAGAGAAAATGTATACTGCATGTCTGTTTTATCAAAATGCATTGTTGTACCATGTAGCATCCTATAAAAATGTAATTTTCTAGTAGTACAACGTGCTAAGAATGTCAGTAATTACACTCTTTAAGACTGATGTATCTGTGTATGTACAAGTGTGTGTGCTCGGACAGGCACATAGGTACTCACAGAGGCCAGAAGAAAGCATCCCTGCTACTGGAGTTACAGGTGTTTGTGAGCTGCCTTCCATGGGTTCTGGGAGCCTAACGCCGATCCTCTGCAAGAGCAGCAAGTACTCTTAACCACGAAGCCATCTCTCCAGCCTCTAGTTCCTTCTTGTACCATTTCTTCAGTAGGTGATTTGGGTTCTGTGAATTGAATTCTGATCCTTTGCAAGAGCAGCAAGCATTCTTAACCACTGAGTGATCCCCATAGACCCTGATAATATTTTTTATACTAAAAATTTGAAAAGGGCCAGGTTTATAGCTCCTTTTATAGAAGAGTGCTTACCAAGCATGCATAGGCTCTTAGTTCAATACCAAGGACGTCAAACAACCAACCTAAAAACACTTAGAAATCCAATACTAAGAGTTTTATATTGACACTTGCCATATCTGTTCGATAAAAGGCCAAATTTCTACATTCTATTATGTAATAATTCAGAAGTTGTGGGATGGAGCCTTCTAAGGGTCCTCTGGTATTACAATCCTATCTCATATAGGTTGCCCCTCTTTGGTCACTGCCTGCAGCTCATTTTTTTGTGCTTTAATATCCTACAGGAACCGTCCACAAAGGGTGGAGGCGAGAGGATCTGCAGTGAGGTGCAGAGGTGAAACTTTCAGTTTTCTCCAAGTTTCTGCACGTGGGTGTGGTGAGAAGCCAGTCTCCAGAATTTAGAGGAGCGTGGGCCGCCACATGATGCTGAGGGGAGCTGCAGATGTTTGCACACCCATGGATACAGGATCCTGAAGATGGGGATATACTGTGCTTGGTGCTGATGTGAGTTGCATTCTTGAAGTTTATTTTTGGGGCGGACCCAGTGGTACCTGAACTTGCACGATTCCCACCCCTCCCCCCATGCGGTGTGTAGTTTTTGGCTTCAGGATTTTACTCCCTGGATGTGTTTCCTGTCTCCCTTCTGGAAAGCATGAAGGACTGAAACAGCATTTTTGAAGTGCTTCATGCTGAGTAGGTGCGATGCCTTTTCTAAATTAGAATAATTACTCTTTTCTTGTCATTCATTAAATGATTAAATCGATAAATTAATCAATAGTTGGCCCAACACTGAGTAACGCAATAAACTAAAGTTGGATTTTTGTGCTGTTTATGGCCACATTTGCAATTACAGGTTAATTGTCAACCACATTTTACAACTAGACTATAGTCTCTCCTGCCTCCCTTTCCTTTGTTTTTCTTTCCTAGAGATTCATTTTATTTTTTAAAAAATGGTGTGTGCTTGTGCACGTGTGTGTGCATATGTGCTTGTGCATGCTGAGGCTAAAGGCCTCTGATCCTCTCGGAGCTGGAGTCACAGGTGGTTTTTGAACCAACAAATATGGGTGCTGGGAACAGAACTTGAGTCTTCCTCAAGAGCAGTATATACTCTTGAGAGCTGAATCATCTCTCTCATCCCATCCTCTCTGCTCACTCTTCCTCCAGTTCTGCTCTCAAGTTCCCCCTACTTGAGAAAAATGAGACCTATGCGTATTTTTGTTTGTTTGGTTTTCGTTTTTCGAGACAGGGTTTCTCTTTGCTTTGGAGTCTGTCCTGGAACTAGCTCTCGTAGACCAGGCTGGCCTCAGACTTACAGAGATCCACCTGCCTTTGCCTACCGAGTGCTGGGATTAAAGGCGTGTGCCGCCATCGCCTGTGAGATCTATAAGTGTTTTTAAACTAAGTGTATCACATAGTTACTTATGCTTACGCTATTACTGAAGAACACCTGGAATGGTTCGATATAATTTAGGAGCACAGCCCCGAAGCAGACTGACTGTCCCTTCTCCAGTAGTCATCAGCTACCAATAACTCTTCAGCTAGGGATGGGCTTTGTGAGCCTCTCCCTGACCCACGCTGGAATTTTGATTGGCTTGATCTTGTGCAGGTCTTAGAGGCAGGCAGCCACAGGCTCCACGAGTCATTAGTGCAGAGTCCTGCCACGTCCCGCCTGTTTTGCTGCGGTCCTCCTCAGCCTTTGACTCTTACACTCTCCCGGCTCCACATCATTCAACCTTGCCTGGGAATCACTGGGATGAGGGAGATGCAGATGTCCTCCAGATGGGAAGCACTAACTGGATTCAGTGAGTTTTTAGAAAGAGGGGCAAAGCTGGGAGGGGAAAATGTGGAGGGGATCTGGGAGGAGTTGGAGGGGAGAGTGGGAGGTGGACATGGTCAATATACACGGTGTGCATGTATGAAATTCTCAAAGAATAAATTGAAATACATTTATATAATATTACAAAACTGAATGAGAGTTCAAATCGCAGATATGGATTATGTTAGTGGTTTTTGGGCTGCTGTGACAAACGCCTGCCATAGGAACTTCCTGGAGGAAAGGCTAATCTGATCACACAGTTTTAGGGATTCAATCTGTGGTCAGTTGGCTTCCTTACCTCAGCTCTGGACCATGTGGCAAAGAAGGTTGTTTATTCATCATGGGGAATAAGAACCAGAATGAAAAGTTCACTAGACACCAAGTGGAACCTTAAAAGGCACCTCCCTCCAATTAGACCCTTTTCCTAACGTTTCTATGATGTAGCAAAATAAAGCCATTAACCGGCAACCACGTGCAACACATAAGCCTATGAAGAGATTTAATATTCAAACCATAATAACAACAGTGCATTGAGTGAATTAAATTTATTGATATAACACTTCAGTCAATCCTGGTGAGCACACACATGCTCTGTCTTTCAACTTCAAGACTGTTCAGGAAAGAGTCAACACATGCTTACAATTGAAAATGCACGAAAAATGCGATGATGAGGGCATCAAAGGGAAGAGCAAGAAGAGCAGAACAGAGAATGAGATGCTCTCAAGAGAGACAGTGTTTAAAGTACCTTTTCAAAGGCACAGCAAAGTCTAGCAGAGAAAACAGGAAGAGGTATAACATGTTCCCAAGCATTTCAGCCATCAGAATTGCCTAGCAGCTACTGGTAACCCTAATCCCTAAGATGACCTCCAGGGTCTCAGCATTGGTAGATCTGAGGAAGGTCCAGACACTTACATCCAGACAAGTTCAAGTACTGCTGATGGTGTTGGTTCTGTGACTGCCCTGGTCAAACCAAGGTCTACACAAGAGGAATGTATTCAGGGAATGAGAGCTCCGACAGGCAAGAAAGAGGATTCTGTGCATGAGGAAGTTGCTGCCATTCCTAAGAAAGGGAAAGGGCTCTAGCAATAGCATATAGGATAGTTTAGAAGGGAGAAAACCAGAGAGAGGGAATGGGGGCCAGACGTCTGATTCTGAGAATAAAAAAGGAACATAAGGGACAGCAGAGACATCACAGGAGTCCTTCCCATGTGGTTTGCAGCTGGCACAATGTGCGGCAGCAAAGACAAGGGTCTGGGTGGAGGCATCACTGGTTCTGGTGTTAGAAGGCTCAGATGGGAAACTGAGTACTCGTGTGAGAAGAAGGCGCACCCACTTCCAGGTGATGTGGCTGCACCCTCGCGTTGATGCTTAGGAGACAGAGGCAGGAAGTTGAAACGCTGTATGTCTTGGAGGCAGATACTAGAGTTGGGAGGGATTGCGAATAAAAAGAATGCATAGAGAAATTGTACCAGGACTCTGTGATATATCTGGCAGGAAGAGCTAAGAGGACTTGGGATTTGAGGACTCAGAGGGTGAGAAAAGCGCATCTCTGTGACGCTAATGGATGGAGCGTTCAGAAGCTCTTGTCAGCCCTGGAAAACAGCACTAAAATATATCTAAGCCTAAACAAGTATGAGGCCCTTTCAGTTGACAATTAGTTCATTGGTATCTTTCAAAAATTAGGAACAACATGAAGCCTGTGTCAGGGATTGAGGAATAAATGGGAGGTTGCTGAATGTCTTAGCTTCTCTTGTGTTGCTATGACAAAATGTCTGACAGGAAAATTAAAAAAAAAAAAAAGAAGGATTTATTTTGGTCCATGGTTTTGGAGAGTTTAATTCCTCCTGGCTTGGCAGTGAGAGCAGTCAGAGGCAGCTGCATATCACAGCAGGACAGGCAGGGGCAGGGTGTATCCAGAGCCAAGGGCCAGGTAATAGCCTTCAAATCCCCATGCCTACATACTTGTTCCCACAGGTAGGGCCCACCTCATAAAGACTCCACAGTCTTTCGAGATAGAAATACCAAACGGGGGTGGCACATTCCAAACATGATCCCATGGGACACGTTTCCGAGTCAAACCATAACACTGAGCGTAGAGGAATTCTTTGAGACCGAGAGCATGCGAGACAGCTTTCAAAGCCATACAGACGTTTCACACTTCCAAAAAAAAAAAAAAAAAGCCAGAAAGGGGATGGCCAAGGACCGAAAGCATCATGTCCTCAAGCAAACCAGATTATTTAAGAAGAAATTCGTTTGAAAGGGAAGTGGGACTGTTTTGGCACCTAAAAAGTATTGTAAACGATTCCACACAACGTGTGAAGTGATGGATTCCAAGTGCGATGTTTTCGAGAGCAAAGATGAGTCACTTCCTTCGCGAGAAGAATTTCTAACTGAACTAACAAGATAACTTGATAGGTTTTGGCTCCCAACTTTACTAAAAAAAAAAAAATCTTAAAAAGGCAAATCCCAACCCACATAATAATCAAAAAGTAAAATCCATTAACAGTATATTGAGAATCAAAGAGGGATGGAAGTCTGGGCATCATCTGAAGTAGAGGCTGCTATTCTTGTACTGTTTTGTAGCAATTGCATTTGGGGATAAGTTGTCATAAATTAATTCTTGTCCATCTTTGGAATTCTCATGTGCATATATGCAAGGTGCTAGTATCCGCAGTTTTTATCCACCAAAAAGAATATATTAGATGCTACTGAACAGAATTCTTATAAGGAATCATTTTTATATTAAAGATTCATTTTGCAATAGGCCATTCATGATTTTTCCAAATGAGATTTTCAGGAACTATTTCCTCTCAGGCAGCTAAAAGTAATTGTGAGGTTTCATCCTTTCTCTTAGGACAGAGCTTGGGACATTATAGGGCCGACAGGACACACGGGAAGAGCTTAGGGAAACATACGAGACCAAAGAGTTTCCAAACCATGTAAGTTCATACTGAAAGACCTCCTAGAAACCACTAAAACACAAGCTGGGGTTCTTCACCTGAACACATAGCTAATCAAATAACCCAGGTTGCCAATAGATCCACTAGCGTTTGGTTTGAAACTGAGCAAGCAAAACAAGTCTGCAACTGGGCAAAGATGGTTCTGGACATTACGTCGGAGGTAGTATTGGTTTCTGTCAGAGAATGAAGGTGCTCTGTATCTAGCCATATGGAGGTTAGATAATCTATCAAAAGTGCTGCCCCATTTGTTTGCCTTTGGGGGATACTGATGAACTACAGACAAAGAAGCCCTAAAGCCCATTGTGAAGGGAAGAGCTGACGACTAATTCCATTCCCTGGGGATTATCTTTCTGAAGAGATCAAAGTAGAGGTTCTGAAAATGGGGTGGGATGGGGAGCCGTTGTCTTTCAGGGTCACTTGTCAAAGTCTAAAAAAAGGCTTGGTCACAACACAGGTTCTCACAACCCCAAAGGGATGTTACTGGCACAGAGCAGTAGAGGTAGCCATGCTCCTTAACTGCCCGCAAAGTAGAGGACATTCCCCTGGTTCTCTGAGAAATAATAATTTTGTCCTAAATGTTACTAGCACCAAAGCTGAGAAACACTGGGATATTCTTTAGTAGGAGAAGGCAGGAATACTTTTCCTTTTCTTCTCTACATTATTTACTGAACACATTTTACGAACACAAAATGTTGGATTGGGATGTATCTGTCACTGAGCCTGGCCTAGCAAAGATCTCAAAGTGGAAGATGCAGAGACTTGCTATGGGGGGGCTTGAGAGCGACATCACTCAGACACGTCTTCACCATCTTTCCTGTCCCCGCGTTCAGCAGCTCTGTGCACTTTGCGATGTTTCCCGTGGTGTCCCTCATCAGCCTCCTCCTCTGTCCAGGAGACAAGTGGTGAACCCCACTTAGAGTTACTGATTCCTGAAGGGTGGGAAAGTAACTCACCACCACCCAAATTCCTGCTATGGCCTCTCCTCAGCTCTTATAGCTGGATTAGCCTGCATGCTTGGTGCAAAGTTGCCAGGGCTCTGTAAATCATTGCGCTCGGAAGTGTCAACCCCCGACCAGCTTTCAAACAAGTGAGCACAGACAACTATCTCCAGAACAGGACCACACAGAAGGTGGGTTCACCAATATAGAGTAAGACAGCGCAGTCTGCCAACAATCAGCTACACACGAGCTCGGAAAAGGCACACTAATTCAGCAGCCTGCCATTTTCATAGCCATGCTCCCTTCTTGTGCTGTGCCGTGAAATGGCTCTTTTTCTCTTAATTTAGTCATTAACATAAACTCTTCATATTTTCCCGATCCTGTCATCCAAAGAATGAAGAATGAATTGGATTAATTTTCTTTGAAAACAGAAGATCGAAACTTGAAACTTTCAGTCACTTTCAAACTAGAATAAAATGATCTTCAGGGCCAAAGAGCATTGCCCTGGGAAGACTGTCAACACTCACTGAGTTTGGAACTGTAGTCAATCCTTGGGTCACCGAGTTCCCGATATTACATTTCCCCAGTCCTGAGACGCACAGTTCTAAGGAGCATTGCAACGTTTAAAAACTCAGAACACGTCTGATAATGGAAGCAAGCAACAACAAAAGCACCGTGTCAGAGTTTAATTGCTTTTCCCTTCTTTGCTGGCAGTTAAAATCATGGTACAGCTTTGACTTGATGACATTTTAGATTCAATGAAATAAAAGTAGATGCTTTTCCAGTTTCTAAACTCACTCTGATCAAGCAGGTCATCTCTAATTGCTCCTTTTAAAAATGCATGTATACACATCAGCTCTCTCTCTTTTAAATTTGTTCCTGTTCGGTTTCTATTTTTGCCTAATTATATATTCCATTTGCAAGCCCATAAAAATGATTAATTTTGAGTGTGGCTTTTTGTTCTTCGGACTGTTCCTTTACTTTGGCGCTATCAGGAGCTACTAATGAGAATTTTGACTTACAAAAGTCTAAACAGATTTATTTATTTTAATAAGCTGCTGGGATGGAAAAAAAAGCAGAGGTTCAAATCTCCTTAGAGTCTTTGGCATTAACTGGCTTCACATAGCAGTTACTTTCATGAATCTACTTTAATATATAGTTCAATTTTCTTATGATCCAAAGGGCTATGTGGAATGAAATTGTCATGCCAGAACTGGAAAAATATATTTTCTGGGTGTAAATACATAAATCATATATATAGTGTCCACAGGCTATCAAGTAATGGTGTAATGGTACCTGTCAACACTTTGTTCAGTTACGTCTCAGGACAGGAGCCTGTTCCTGACCCGGGTACGCAAAGCTCCTGAGAGACAAGCTGCAGCAGGGTCCCCTACTCTAGGATTTGAGGGAAGGAACAAGGCACAGATTTCTTCTTTGGTCAGTAAAAGTAAAGCTCTATTAAGTAGTTCTCATTTGCAGGCAGTTTTTCTTGCTTTTTACCCCAAGTTTCCTTTGCTTAATTTAGCCTCATTAATTCCAACCAAAGCTCCAGCTGATCGCCGAGATGCCGCACGGCCTTAACATCCCAGGATTCTGCTAAACGCTTCCTGCCTGAACTTCCAAAGATGTCTTAGCTTCTTCCTTGCAATTAATTCCTCCTCCTCCTGCTGTCCCCGCCCTGGCATAGCTGTCAGTCGAGCAGTGAGGAACTTCTGTTCTTTTTTATTTTTATCCTGATGCACGAACCTTTGTAGTCCCTGCATGGCCCTCTCTGTACTTGTTCTAATTGGCTTATGTTCTCTTGCTAGTGAATTGATCCAGCCACACATGACTGGATGGGTGAACTGCTGACCGCAAGGCTTCCAACAGCGCATAGAGCGTCAGTACTGCTGACTGGACAATGGGTTGCTTGGCCCATGTTTATTCCCTCACTAATGTTTTCCCCTGCATAATTGAGCTATACTTTCCTGACTTCATCTGTAATGAGTTTATTAATCTTTTTGTATATTCTCCCCTCTGGACTTGCATCAATATTCACAGGCTGTAAATCTTGTCCAAATTATTTTATCAATACAAATGACTAATTTGAGGAGCATTGATATATCCTTTTTTTTTTGCCTTACTGTCTTGAATACAAAAATCAAAGGCACTAAAGGACTTCTGCTTATAATTATTATATATTTTCCCAATAACATTATCTTATTTAAAAAATGTTACACTCAAAAATTTATTGGCACACGTTGCCACTTAGACAGCTAGAAGGGTTTCTGGGTCACTAACTAACCTGATGAACTAAACCTTTCTAAACTAGATGTTTTCTAGAGAGATAACTCATCCCATTGGTCGCAAAGTTCTTTGCTATGATTCCCCCTAAAGAAGCACCTGTAATAACACCAGCAGCCATTCTTCTATTCTTAAGGGAAGAAACGGTATGGGATGTAAATTAGTTACTTTAACTGGATGCCCGGGGAAGGTCTGTAATAGGCAGCAAATAGCAGTAGGATAAAATTAGCCTCCTTACATGCGCTGCCCACACACTTTCCCTCTTCTCGAGTTGTAGCCTTTGATGCAATGCCCAGACTCTGAGTTTTTCCCTCCCTTGCACATATGGAATGATAATCTATGGATTAAAAAATTAATTCCAAGGACGTACATCCCTGCAAACTCATTCTGACCAAATAAATAAACACCCAGCCTCAGAAGGTAAGGAATTTGGAGTTTTCTCTGCTCTGACTTCTTGCTCATACTCCCGTTCTTTATTACTTCTCCATGGAGTCTCGGGATGAGCATGACCTGGTTTTGACATCACAGGATCTGTGTTTGTTGTGTGTTTTTATTTATTTTGGCTTGGATGGTTATCACCAATAAAATGGTGAGCACAAGAATATTTGGGAGTGATCATACTCTGCTGATAGGAAGGTAAAGGGTCATAGGAAACAGGTTTGTAATAGCAAAGTGGTATGCCATGCTATATAGCGCCGCTGCCTCATGGATTCTGAGGCCAGTTACCAGTAATGCCTTTAGCTAACTTTTATCTATATCCCTTCGCATATAAAACATTTGCCTATAAAAGTTGCATCCAAGTCTGCATTTCCCTTTTCATCCTCAAGGTCATATTAAGTTTGAGCTAAGCTATGGTGGGAACACTACATTGTCATGGAGTCTGACCATGTGACTGCATAGCTGTGCTGGGGTGACACACGCTGCTACTGTGTCGGTTTCTAGTGATATCTGACTTAGAAAAGGTGTGTGTCGTCATAATAGGCCTCATGTACAATATGAAAAAAAACACTATTTTTTTTCTGTGTGCTATAATTTGTATTTTTAGTGGCCCCCAAAGATCCATGTGTTAAAGCTTTAGTCTTCACGATGGCACTGTTGGGAGATGGTGGAATCTTTATAATAGATAGTTGGGGCTAAGATTTTGTCTTTGAGAGTATGTCCTTGAAATGGGGTAGTGTGTTATACATGTTATTCTCTCTCTCTCTCTCTCTCTCTCTCTCTCTCTCTCTCTCTCTCCTTCCTTCCTTTCCTCTTCCCCCTCTCTCTCAGCACCTCATCTCTCTTTCTCTTTTCCCATCTTCCCTCCCTCTTTCAAATGATTTTGCTCTGTCTTACACTTGTACTATATGTTATTTGGCTAGAGTCCCAAGACAATGAGGCCAGCTAATCCTTCACTAAAATCTTCCCAACCATAACCCAAAATCTGCCTTTCTCTGTTTAAGTTGATTACATTAGGTATCTTGCTGTCGTGATGGGAAGTTAACACATGGTGGAATTATGTTGAATGTTGATAAATATGAGATTATCAGGTGTTGTGAAATATTTAACATTTTAGTAGGAGACCAACATAGGAGTTTTTTAAAAGCAAAATAAAAATTGCGAAAAACCTGGTATTTTGAAGATGGCATAACCGGCTGTAGCTTTGAAAGCCAACAATCCCTTAATGATATGCACATTGGTGGTAGGTCGATGTTTTTAAAAGATGCATAAGGAATTTTCTCCAAATCAGCATGACCCCATCTCCTGCATGACCCAGGTTGACCCACAATCTCCTCTTTCATCCATTCTTTCCATAGATGATAATGAATACCACGTGTGTGAAGGAGCCCTTTATAAGCTCTGCCACTTGAGGAAAACCGAAGACAGCCACGTGGACTGAACATGTACCACAAGAAGGCCAAATTAAAAGGTGACCATTTCTTTGTGTTATAGCTACTACAGTAGACCGTGACAATTAAAATGTGATACTCCGGCTTTTAGCAGCCAGTAGTGTCTGAAGGCCGTGCAATGCTTTTGCTGCTCTCTTTACAAGGGAGCAGAAAGACCCTGGGCATTCTCTTGAGTGGGATTTAGGATTTGTTTGTGGGGGAAATTAGCCAAGAACAAAAAGAATGAAGAGAGCATCTCTGGCCATGATAGAGACTCAGGAAAGGGCCATCCAGTGCTGCTGTGTGGAAGCCATATGGATTGTCCTACAATCAGAACATATGCTCATTATGCAGATCCAATTATGAGCCAAAAGAAAGACATTCTGGAAAAGATGAAAGTAAAAAACAGCTTCTTAGATGACACAATGACCTCTGAAGTGGCCGCCCAGAGCATCCTGGCTGTGTCCCGTTCCTCTACTTATAAAGTCAAATGAACAAACCTTACGGGGAGAGTCCAGAAGGAAGAAGCTGGCAGTGTCACCTGGGGACTGACTAAACTGGCCATTTGTCACTCAGTAATTCCATCTTGTTTTATTACTTAAGGGTTACACAGTGACATCCAGCTGTCCCTTTGAGTCTGGAGTGTCTTTGCGCTAGTCACCAGCTTTTTTAGAACCACAGTGACCTTTGGAATAATATATCACTCCCTGCCTCTTTTCTTAGTTTTTTCCTATTATGTTAGGCTGTGGCGATATCCATCTTTCAGCTTCATAATCTTTACCCACACTGTATGATCACCACCACCTGCTGTATGTGGCCGTGCAGCAGATTTCCCTTACAGTCTCTGAGCAAACGTATGATGGGATGTTCCATCTCTTCTCAGGGCCCCCATACAAGTCACTGTGGGGACCCATCCTCCCTCCGTTTCACTTCTTCTCTCCTCCACTCTCCCTCTCCATCTCTACATTTCTTACCCTTCCCTCTTTCTTTCAGGTCAATATTTATTGACCGTTGATATTTTGCTGGGCACAATGCCGGATGTTGAAAATATAGTAATTGATCAAAATCCTTTCCTTTATGTAGTGCACGTGTGTGTGCGTGTGTGTGTGCACGTGTGTGTGCTTGTGTGTGCGTGTGCTTGGAAAAGGGTACAGTTTGAGTCGTCTGAGAGAATCACCATGGAAACGATATGTTAGGTGGCTGTTTAGTGTCAAGAATATGTGCTACAGCCTGAGAAGAGAGAGAAGCTGCTTTGCATATGATAGTCTGAAATGACCTCGTGGATGAAGTAGCTTTTGAGTAGACCCTGAAGTAACACAAAGGAGCAAGAACTGCGGCCATCTACAGCAGGGGTCTTCTAAAGGGATATCCAGCGCAGTCCCAAGGAAGGGCTGAGCTAGAAGTCTGGACACCCAGAAGTCAATGTGACTGGAGACTGTTGAGAGTGAAGAGAGACTCGAGGAAGCTGGTGCTATAGATGCTGAGATGACCCCGGGTCTCCATCGGCCACAAAAGGTGTAAGTCTTACACATGCTCCTATTTCCTCTCTCTCCCATCCAAAGACTCCTTTATCCCAGCCATTTATTTCCTGTATGATTATCATTTCCTCTATCTCCCAGTCCTCAAACTCTAAAATATCAATTTAGAAAATACTCAAAGAAATAAGTCATCAATGAGTCACTTTTGTCATGTCCATATCTCATGGGTGGAACAGTGTAGTTAAGCAGGTTTACAGGGCCAGCGAGTGACAAAATGCACCAACTGTCAGACTGGAGCTCAATAAAAGTACTCGGCCTTGATTTATCTCACAAGGCACAGCCCATAAATGTGTGTTTTTAGGTGATTGGTTTCCATTATACATCTTTTCCCAGGAGACACAGGAAATGCCTGGTTGTCCTTGGCCACTTTTAAGGTGGCTGTTACAGAATAGAAAGTGGGGTTTGCATGCCATCACTCTGTCCTTTTTCTGCTTTTGTTCATGTCAGACTTAGACTTGGGTGCCTCCATTACATCTGGAGAGCCCTATATCTTACATGTTTCCCTCCGAGTCCTACATCAACCCCCACCTCATACCTTTGCCCTCTCACACGCAGGCTTCAGAGTTTGGCACACATAGCTCTTTAGTGTGGTCCTTCTACTGACAAACTTTCTGCTTTTGGGCATATTACTTAATATTTCTGACTCATTAATTTCTTTTTTTATACTTTATTTTTTTAAATTTATTTATTTATTAAAGATTCTGCCTCCTCCCCTCCACCGCCTCCCATTTCCCTTCCCCTCCCTCTCCCCCGATCAAGTCCCCCTCCCTCATCAGCTCGAAGAGCAATCAGGGTTCCCTGACCTGTGGGAAGTCCAAGGACCACCCACCTCCATCCAGGTCTAGTAAGGTGAGCATCTGGAAACTGAGAAGAAGCAGTACTGAGAGCTAGTCATGTTGGTAAGTGGATTAAGAGATTTGCATAAGTGTCCAACACAGCATCTGGAACACAGTGGGCAGAGAGAGATGCCAATTGTCCTTTTGTTCCTGTGTAAAACTTGTCCGTGACTTATAACTTCTCTGGATTTGAAGCATTCTCCATTTCTGTGTTGCCAGGCCCAAGGAGAGTCCCACAAATATGCAATTATCGTTTACCCCAAACCACACCAGCCACCCACTTCTTTCTCTGGCTATCTTGAGATTCTGGGTACCACTAGCAGGGATGTTGGGATTTTTATTTGGAAGCCAAGGATCAAGAGACAATTAGTTATATAATGCAAAACACATATCTTGAAACCAGGACATCCTAATCTTGGAGTCATTTTGCAGAGGCATTTGCTGCACATAGCATCACTATCAGAGAACGAGGCAGGGAGGGACTCAGTCAACAGATGGCACGCAAGATATTAAGTTCTACAAGTTCAGAGTCTGCTGGGAACTGGGTCACATTCAATGAAAAGATAACATACAGTTTGAAGCATCCAAAGTCCCATAACCTGGGAAAAAAATCGTGTTTAGATCCAACTTAGGATCCCTATGTAACTGATGCATATGGACAACAGCACACCCTGACTTAAGTAGTTAGGTCAGTGGGTGCTCAAATGTTAGAAAAGAAAATGCAAGTTTAGAAATGACAGCCACTATTAAGTGTTCCTTCGCCATATGCCCACAAATATTCTTTTCCCTTCTTTTCGAAATCTTTCCAATCAAGAGAAATCAGCCAGCCTGTTGGCTTTGGCAAAGTTTAAATAATGACACAGTTTAAATTCTTGGATTTTAAAATAACATAGATGCACATGTTGGACTTCTTCTAATTTAAAATATCAACCATCTACTTAATTAAATCACTTGGTGTTTTAAAAAAATCCACTTGTGAGTCTGTAATACAGTTCGAGACCATGACTTTAAGTTGTTTCAGGAATTTGAAGATTCATATTCTAAAATATAAATTCTGAAGAAGTCTACATTCCATCAAGAATTACTATAGTTTTCAAAAATAAAGACAATTGACTAGTTTGCTATTTAAAAAGTTGGAGAGTCCTTTAATCCCAGCACTCGGGAGGCAGAGGCAGGCGGATCTCTGTGAGTTCAAGACCAGCCTGGTCTACAAGAGCTAGTTCCAGGACAGGCTCCAAAACCACAGAGAAACCCTGTCTCGAAAAACCAAAAAAAAAAAAAAGTTGGAGAGTAATAAAATTATAAACTACAAACACCACGGCATTATTGCCAGGCAACTGACCTCCTCCAAAGAGTTTAATCTGTGCGAACACCATAAGAGATCCACTAATTCCGCTGCACTTCCTTTCCTCCCTTCCCCACTCTCCCACCACTCTGTTGTATATTACATCAGCCAAACACTGGGATTCATTCATCATCCTTCCAACCTTTAGACAGGCAGTTTTGCTATAGTCTTGTGGTTCCCAGCGCATTGGTGAATGGCCGTGTTCTTCCCTGAGAGCATTAAATCACCGGCAGTTTGTGCTCCAACTGCCTTTATCCTTTCAATGTGGATGTATGAGCTTCCTAGCAATGTTTAAATAAATGAATTGTCCAATAATGGTTGCCACTCACAGCCTATTGGGACACAGAGTTATCCAAGAGGGGCAATGCAGTCTGAAGGTAAGTGTAAAGTACCTAGTATTAGATGGCAAAAACATTTGGGATGCTTATTTTCAACTTAACTATTAACTGCAGCCTTTTCCTCCATTTTCTATAGCTAAAATAATCTTTGGAAATGTTCCTTCATTTTTACTCTAGATCCTTGCGACTTATTGCATTTGAAGACAAAATGTCTCCATAGATGTATACTTGGTCCCCAGCAGGTGGCGTTATTTTGAGAAGTGTTGGGCACTTTGGGAGGTAGGAACTGATTTAGGTAGAGAGGGGTGAGCCTTCGAAGGTTATAGTTGGTCTCTGTCCTTTTCGCACCCTGCACCCTGTTCAGCATGAAGACACACCTCCAGGTACCGTGATGCTCTCTGCCCACGTGCCAGGGACCAAGTGCCAGACCAAATCCACTGAAACCATAAGCCAAAATAGATCTTGCTTCTTCTAGTTGTTAAGGTCAAGTATTTTGTCAGAGACCAGGAAAGTAATAAACATGTCCTTATGTGTGTCCACGGGCCAGTGGGCATCATCTCATCTTGGGAGCTTGTCTGAAATGCCTAATCTCAGGTTCCTTCTCAGACCTAGAACACTAGAACATGAATTTTAGCAAGATTCTCAGATTGCTCATGGGTATAGTGAAGTCTGAGAAGCAAGAGTCCATTGAGCTTCCTTGTGACAGGACCTGAGGAGATAACCAGACCCTGATGTGATGTCTCTGTCTTCTGGCCCCTGCCTCTTCTCAGTTCCACACTCCTACATGCCCACCCTCTAGTTCTGCTATCTAGTATGACAGATGTCAGTCACACATAGCTACTGAGGACTCAAGTGGTCTCACTGTGAACTGAGACATACCATGAGTGGAAAATACATGCAAAATTTCAGATTCAATGAGGGAAAGAGCACACACTATTTCCTAAAATTTTATGTTGATGAGAAATAGAAATAATGATGCATATATATATATCCGTATGTATGTACGTATCTATCTATCTATCTATCTATCTATCTATCTATCTATCTATCTATCTATCTATCTATCTATCTATCTATCTATGTGCCTACCTATCTATCTGTCATCTGTCTGGCAAGGCATCTGTCCTGTTAGGTTTCTACTGATACAAGAAACACTGTGACCAAAAGCAAGTCGGGGTAGAAAGGGCTTGTTTCAGCTTATAGTATTCCATCATTGAGTGAAATCATAGCAGGAACTCAAGGCAGGAATCTTGAGACAGGAACTGAATCTGAGGCCAAGGAGAAACACTGCTCAGTGGCTTGCTCCTCTGGGCTTGCTCATCCTATTTTCTTTTACAACCAAATACTACCTGCCCATAGTGGGCATTACACTTATATTTCAATTGTTAATTGCCATAAAGTTATTTTGGTTATTACACTGGGAATTTGATGACCTCATTTTGTTGTTAGCATCTCTGATCTTGAACCCATGACCCTTCTCTCTGCACTTTATAAGTGCTGGGATTAAGGTATAGGCCATCTCAGTCAGTTTTATGTGGTGCTGGGAACTGAACCCAGGGCTTCATGCATGAATGCTAGGCAAGCTTTTTCACCCACTGAACTGCAATCCCACCTTAAACTTGAAGACTAGTGATAGAGAAAATTAAGTTATAATAAAGAATAGATCAAATCTTCACCTTTGGGAAACAGTGTTGATGGTTGAAACAACATTGATGTGGTGGTCATAGCTCACAAACTAATATGGGTTTCATTGATAATGCAACTTTAACAGTATTCTCTGCCTTTCTGAGTTTGGTTTCTTCATCAAGATAGAATTTGGAGCGCCAGGTGTCTTCCAATCTGCATATTTTGCTGAATTTTGTTTTCTCTACTTTGCATTTCCTTTTAAATATTAAAAGATAAGGAATGATATCATTTCTTAGAATGGCTTTTGTTCACTTTACATACAAAAAGGTGAAGAAAAATTCAAAAGAACAGAGATTTTATAATATCCCTTTTAGTTCTTGTTCCCTAAATATCAATAGCTCTCTTTTTTAAAAAATGCCAAGAAGGAAAAAATCTGATTAAATGAAAAGCCAAATAAAAAGCTTTGCAGTTACAAGCTTTTATAATCCAATAAAACTCAAGAATCAGACCTCGAGGGAATGGTTGCCAACTCTTACAGAATGAAACAGTTGACATGTGTTCAATTTTGATTCTGAAAACTCATGAAATACTGACTTAATAATTGTCTATCAGAGCAACAAGCAACATTGTGGTGAAGAACAAAACCGTTCCTGAAGTGCCACGTGGAAGCTGTCCATTTGTTTCTTTATTTTTAACTGGGGTTAAAATTGGCAATGACCTTGGGGAATGGAAGACAGCTTTAATGCATTAAAATAAAATGAAATTAAAATGACACAGTTCACAAACTTGATAGGGAACAAGCACATTCTCCAACCTAACCAAAGCATTTGGTGTAGAGAGAGCAGACCAAAAATAGCAAAGATGTAGGTGTTGCCAACTTAGGAACACTCCAGAAAGCCTTTGATGAGCGCTCCTCGGAAAAGGTTTGATGTAAAATACCAGGAGAGCGGGACTATCAACCTTTAGGGATGTAAATCTTGATTTAATATCATTAGATCTCCATTTCTATTTTACCAGAACCCAAAAAGCCCAGAGTCCAAAAGCATCACAGGCTGCTTTATCGTTTCAGCATTCTGATGAAATCAGAAATCTATGGTCATAACAGATTGCTTCTAAGACACGAGCAACACTGAAATGTTTACAAGTGGATAGCTTAACAGGTAGGGGCAGGCTTCTGGTGGCTATAGGTAGCATTGTGAGTTTTCCAGGTAATGAAATTATTTGTACGTACTCTTTTGTAGGACAGTATCCGAACCTGTCTTCTAACCGGAATCTATGATCCAGTTCTATTCATATTTAAGTACATGTAGGTGTGTACCACACACACCCCTCTATCTACTTCCATATATGTACATGACACAAGCGTGCCTATTAACAGTTCCTTTGGGCATCTGTTCAAATGTCACAGTCACAGGTACCCTCCTTGACTACTTTTAATTAAATGGGCCCTTATCTAGCTCATTCCCCTCTTGCCTTTTCCCATTTTTCTTGGTAATGCTTATCACCACCCACATATCCTGAAGCATGTGCTATAACTCTTGTGAGTCATCTTCGGGGTTCTCGCTTTCACCACAAGTGGACCTGAAGATAACAGAGGGATTTATGGGAGGAGGGGCACGGCCTCCCTGTCACTGTAAAAGAACCAGTGTAGTATCTGTTTAAGAAGCAAGTTTCCATGAAAAAAACAAATCTAGAAGCACAGAATCACTTGGAGGCCATGGGAACAAATCAGGTGCATGGTGATGATGAGATGAACTAGGCTGGTGACAATGGCGGTGGCAACATGCGGTCAGAAACAGTTAAGGACTTGACAACAGGCACTTCAAATATTTGTAGTAAAAGAAGATTCAGGGATAGCTGTCCCGTTTAACCTAAACACTGGAATATGGAGCAGCTTTCAACTGATATGGGAGACAGTGAGGGTAGAGGACATTTGGGTGTCAGAAGGTGAGCCGCATGGTGCTGGATAGATGTTCACCACTGAAATCAGTGTGGTAAAAAACAGCCACTTGAGTGTAGAGTCTGGGAAGTGGACCGGACAGGGAAGGTAAGACCTGATGCTATTTCAGGAAACATGCCGTTTAATGCTGTGATAGCGTGTGCCATGGCAGCAGGAGTCCGTGTCGGTGGGGAAGAAGAGATGAACATGGCGCTGGTTCTGAGATGTTCCAGTATGAGAGGATCAGGGGCAGGACAAGGGCCACAAAAGGAGCTGGCAATAAAAACTCTGGTGGGAAACCTAGAGAAGGAAATGCCCTGCAATTCAGGCATGTGATTTCCCACGAGAGTGGTGTGGAAAATGACATATATTCCTGATAGGCCAGGTAAAATGACGATGGAAAATTAAACCTCAACTTTAAGTGCATGGAAGCTACCAGTGTTCTCGAAAGGGGTGAAGACAAAACCAGATCATTCAAGATGACATGAGGACACACGCTGGAAAAGGGGCACATTAAGGAAAAGGAGCGGTGGTCGGTTTCTTACAAAGGCCTGATAAATTGTCTGTACCCATCTACATGCGTGTCTCCTCCCCTTTCCCCTTCAGATACCCTTGTTTTCCCAGGTCTCATCTTCCTTTTCATGTCTAATTTACAGTCTTCTCTGATAGTTCACCTTCGTGTTTCTGTCTTATGTCTGCTTCTCAGCATTCAGTCAAGCCTGCTCCATTGTCATTCCACTTTAATGTGTCTTATGCCCCCCATCTCCAATGTATTAGCTTCCGGGAGGCAGAGACACTGGCTTAGATTTCGTTTCGGTCTTCTAAATAACTACTAGACTATTACATACACGTGTGGTCTCCAGAAGGCTGTGTGTGCAAAGCCAAGCCCTTGTCCTTGCTAGGTAGTACAACCTGGAAATGCCATTTGTTCTGCCGGACAGGACAGCATCGGGGTAGCTTGGTGAATGTGAGGAGGACTTAGTGGTGTTTATTTTGCTTCCTTCGCTTCCGTGAGCCCCTGGACGCAGGTTGGGGTAGAGTTGCTCTTCCCAGAGCCTCACTTCCTTCCAAGCCCAAGAGGCTCATTCCTGGGAAAGCTGCACAACCGATGTGAATCAGAGAGCCCAGAGGATCATCACTCGAGACTCCCGGGATCTTCCAGAGGCAGAAATGGTGATCTAACTTCTAACCCCAGCCTGATCTGGAATTTGATTCTGAGCAACCTTTGTTAGTCTGTTTGGGGAGCCAGAATATAAATCAATGGCAAACTCAGCCTCTCTCCATGGCCTTCCTGATCTCTCCATGAAGACAAGTAGGAAAATCTCCAGCTTGTATCTACCTGGCTAGTGTCGTCGGAAAACCTTACTAACAGTAGTACACTGGCATTAGTTTTCCATTCTGGGCCTTGTGCCCTTGCTTGTATAAAGAACACCCCTTATTCACGGGATTCCAAGACCCGAATGGGTGCCTGGACTCATGAATGGTACTGATGTTCCTCAAGTTATGATGAGGTTATGTCCCAATATGCCCATTGTGAGTTGAAAATGCATTTAATATTCTAGTTGTTGCCCCACCCTTAATATTTACAACAGAGTTGGTACAATGGGGCCAAAGGCAAAGCTTATGTGTTGAACGTTTCGTGATATTTACAGATTCCTGGGCTGACAGTGAAAAGCAGAACAGTTGTCTCAGATAAACACTTTCATAATGCTGTGAAGAAAAAAAAAACAGTTGTAAAGCCTAGCCATTAAGGA
Source organism: Microtus ochrogaster (assembly GCF_000317375.1). Taxonomy (NCBI): domain Eukaryota; kingdom Metazoa; phylum Chordata; class Mammalia; order Rodentia; family Cricetidae; genus Microtus; species Microtus ochrogaster. The sequence goes on along the minus strand of NC_022018.1, from coordinate 46,652,128 downwards.
GATGACATTCTGTAGGTATAGTACTATATTTTTGCCTATACATTCACTTACGATAAAGTTTACTTAATAAATTAAGCATAGAAGGAGATTAGCAGCAATAACTAATAATAGAAAAGTTATAATAATACGCTGCTATTGTAAAAGTTAGTTACAACTTAGAAGCATTTGTCTCTAGAACGTTCTATTTAATAAAGTTTGGAGCATAATCGATCAAGGATGACTGGAACCACAGGAAGGGAAGACAGGTATAAGGGGGGAACAACTGCCTCACGCTTGGGATAGCCAGGCTGTGGGAAGGGGTTGGTATCTTTTTCGGGGAAATATCTATCCATGGGAAAATGTTAGTATAGTGTGAGACTATTTTCTATAAATAAATAATATTAAAAATAAAAGTATTAGAAAACTGTGAGAAACATTCAAAATTCTCTTGCTTCTTCCCTTTTATGCTGTATGTAGCTTACTTCTGACTTAGAAACATAATAACAACACATTCTAAGGTAACCAGAATGTGCTTTTAGTGGAAAGCAATTGTTTGGTTGATCTGTCTGTACCCCAGAGGCTAATGGCACAGGAGCCAGCCTCACTCTTGCTCCTGCCATTTCTATCTCAGCCCCTTCTAGTTCCACGTCCAGTAAGAAGTGTCCATTCCAGCTGTCCATCCCTTCATCACTTGGGTAATGTTTCTGGTTTTCAGCTGTTCTGTTAACTTAAATACTTTCCTTGGGAGCACAGACAGTCCCTGGTTTGCAACAGTTTGACAAAGACTTTTACGGCCCCTTTATGGCAAAAGTAACATTCCTTCATTAGAAACTGCACTTCACATTCTGCATTTGGATCTTTCCTGGGCTAGTAAAGTGTGATTCGATCCCCCCGGTGATGCTGGGAAGTGGCAATGAACCCCAGCTTTTGGTCACCTCTGTGACCATGGGGAAGCAGCCCATGCCCTGCAGTGAGCTGTCTTGTTTATCTGTGGTGCACTGCAGGTTACATGTGTTATGTGAACTTTTGAGTACAATAGTTTTCAACTTAATGATGGATTTATCAAGGCTAATTATAGTAAAGTTTGATTTCCAAACTCTCTGAATTTACATAAAGCTCACATTTCCCTCTCAGTGACAGAAACTAGAGCATGGTGTTTGTTTTGCAAAACTCATTACGAAGGGAGATTTGACTTTGGAGTCTTGAAACACATCATTTTATAAGGGAGGTGCTTTTATACACAGCCACGGTTTCAAGCATGCCTGTTTGTTGCTGTTGTGCTCAGCCAGTGGGTTCAAAAGCAGACAAGAAACACACAATGACTATTTACATTGTGACTGGGCACTGAAGAGCTGTGAACTCATGTCAGAATCAGCTGCCATGTTCACTCCACTCCAGAAGAGCAATTTCCAGATGTTTACCTTATTTCACACTTAGACGCCCCAAGCCACTTGACCAGAGGAGCTTGTGTCTTCTCTGGGAAAAACTGTACTTCAGTATGATGACTCACGGAGTACTTTCCAGAAATCAGGACAATTCCCCCTCCCTCCACTTCCTCTTCCTTGAGTGCTGATTTCTGAATCTGAGGCACATCTTATCTTCTGGAGTGAGCCCATCCATGTATTTAGGGCTTTGACATGAATGGTTGACAAAATAACAGAACTAGACTGGGAATTAGCTTCTTATTCAAAAGAGTCAACTTAGGAAGCAATAGATTCACAATGCTGAACACACACACACACACACACACACACACACACACACACACAAACAGAGAGAGAGAGAGAGAGAGAGAGAGAGAGAGAGAGAGAGAGAGAGAGAGAGAGAAGTTTTGCCTTTGACCGCCTATGAAGAATGAAAGAAACCCAGTAAGTTTGCAGAGAGGGTGATGTAGAATAGAAGAAGGGAAGCTGGGTATGATTAATGCAAGCTATGTGCACAAAAGTTCACATAGAACACCACAGGCATGTGCAATTAATATATAATCATTAAAATGAAAGCTTGGCCACATTTGTATGTAATTGGAAACTGCATGATATTAAAAGCACTAGGGTAATATAGCCAGGCAATGATTACAAAGGTTTTATTTCCTGGGGATGAATATTCAGTCTCCCTAGTTACCGTGCCAATATTTTTGAGCACTCAAAGACAGACAGAGGCACCATCCTAAGAGAAACTTTTAGGAGCTGTGGAGGTGGCTTCATGGATAATCACACTTGCTGTTCTTACAGAGAACCCTGGTTTATTTCTAGTACCACATCAGGTTTGATTTCCAGTATCCATATCAGAAGTCTTGTAACCTTGTGTAACTCAAGTTCTGGGGGATTTGATGTCCTCTTCCTGCGTCCACGGGGTGCACAGATAGAAAAGCAGGAATGCACACATATACACATTAACAAAAACAAGTAATTAAAAAAATATAGTAAGAAAAGTTCTTATTTTTCCCATGACTTAATGATACTAAATCTCAGAAACAACTGTCAATAGCACAATATAACCCTTGACCTTTGATGGATTGACTTGTCAAGAAAGAATACCCTTTAGGGACATCAGAATAGATGTCTAGAGAATACATCCCACTGTCATATGTAAAGTGGATACTCATTAATCTCTCTTGCATAAATTAAGGCTCTATGAGTAAATAATGAAGATAATGTAAACAGTATGATGCATTATGCATTGCACGTAACATAATTCAAACAGATGAACAGAACCAGTTTAGCAAGGTTTATTTTAAACACAGTGTGCTGGAGGGAATCTGGTACCTGGGAGATGAGCCTGCTTAGAGAATCTATTCTCTCAGACATGCTACTTAGAAGGATTTTAATTTTGCAATGACAGAGACTTGGCTCAATACATCACACACAAGGAAATATGTCTCATGTATTTCTACTCCACTTAGTGGCTAGGAGTCAGGTCAAACCTGGGCTTCTGCACAGGGCCTTAGACATCCAGGCACAAAAGAACCTGCTGTCAGTGGGTTGCTTCCTGAGCAGAGACAATCCCTTCCTGTCATGTGTCTACCACTCATCTCCCCCAACCCAACAATCCTGCTTATTGCCTTACCAACAGCTTTGCTGGGGGCAGAAAACATAGTAAAAGGAGAATGGACACCATCACCTTGTCTAGTGATAAGAAGTCTGTATTGTGGTTGGTGAGGCTCAGTATCTATTTGTGTTGAGCTCTTGTGAGCTGTGCACTTGCCAACTATGACCCATTTCTTTTAGACTCTAAACTTCTAGGAGGGTTGCTTTGTTTTTCTCTTTCTCATTATACTATGCATATTCATAGAGGCATATAGTGTATATATAAATAAAGCTAGGTCTATACGGCATACATGTGCTTATCATTCATATGCACATATCACGTATGCATGAACATATATATTTGTCATGCATATCTGTGTTCACATATATATATATATATAATATATGTAGGAATGATCACACATATGCTTGCTCATGTATAGTTATGTATCCTAATACTGCATCCTGTAGTGGCTATCAAGCAAATATAAAACTAATTATTTACTTTGTTGCCACTTCATCTAAATTTGGACAGCAATAACATGTTTTATTATTTCAAATGCTATAGAGGGAGATGTGGATTTGAATTTAGATTCTGAATTTGGACCTTATATCTAGTCACTTGGGCTAGTTACTCATCAGAAAAAACAATTTTAATGTTTTTTCTGTTATATTTAGGAACACATGTAAAGCACCTAATGCATGATAAATACGAACTGTTCTGGCTTTTGCCATGACTTCTGTTCATGTCTTCCTCCATGATTTGAATGAACATGCCTTGAGATGCAAACTGTTTATTAGGAATCAGCCTTGGATTTCTTTCTCAGAGTGCATGCCTGTGACAGCTGTCAGTACATATCCCATCTTAAATTCACGGAATTTTTGAGTGTAATTAGATAAGTCTCAGGGCTATTTGAAAAGTTACCTAACTGTTACATGAACATACTCTCTTCCATTCATGTTCTCTGTCTTTTAACCATCACCAAACAAAGGGAGAAAGAAATCTGTCCTTGTATAAACAATGCATGAGAAGAGCTACTGTATATAATTCTGATACTTTCAAATAAGCTTAATCTGGAGGTTAGTTTTATTACATGTGAAACATCAATAAGACTAATGTCATATACACTGTGAGCTATCTGTACCAATTTACGTCCCAGAATCCAAAACACAAAAGAATTTGCAAATTGTTAATCACCCCTTCCCTCTCTGGACAGCAGATTCAGGAAAGTGACAGTCAAATACAGGGACTTTGACTTGAAACCAGAGTCTGATATTAAATAAGAAAGCACTGGTAAATCAACAGCTAGCTAGCATCCATCCAACAGTCTGATATTAAACAAGAAAGCAGCTGCCAATCAACAGGTAACTAACATCCTTTCATCTGTCTGTCCATCCATCCATCCATCCATCCATCCATCCATCCATCCATCCATTCAAAACCACATCAAGCTCAGCTATGATCAAGGCCTATGAGTTGAAAGTGTGAAAGTGCCCCATTTGTCTTGTCTAAGTCATGGTGGCATCCATCATTGGGACTATGGCTCAAAGCAAAGACTCATAGCTGAGCATTGTAAACATTTGAACCCAGAAATGATACAGGTTGAATACAAACATTTATCTCTTTATTTATCTCCCAGCTGAGTCTGCAGCTGGCTGTATAATTCATAAAAGAATTGCAGTAAGATAATTCCCGTGCAGACTGAATAATTCTTGCCTTTGATGGCCACACAGCCCCTCATTTCCTGTCACCAGTGTGCCACCCAAAGACTTTATTTTCTGTTTCTTTGCCTGTCTACTAAATAGTAATCCTTCCTCCTAATTCTACAGCTGGCCACTATTCAGCCTCATAGGGATCCCCTGGGGGGGGGGCAGAGGGAACACATCTTCGTTTACTTCTTAGACGTTGTTATTACCACTTTTCTGATGATGACTTCATGTGTTACCATAGTCCAAGTTTGTCAAAGGTAAAATACAAGATTGAGAAAAGTGAGTGGAACACTTTATGAGGTTAAGTGAATGTTTTTGTGAAAATCCTTAGTTATATTTTAGTACAAATCTATGTGCACATAATAGAAGTCGTCTTAGGAATTCCAGTTGATTCTAGCTTGTCCCTGTGAAGGGTACCCTCTGAAGGCCTGGTATTACACTGGAAAGGTCATATGGATCCAGTGTGGCATCTCAGGACTTTGCCCTAACTACATGTCCTGCTGAAGAAAACAGCTCTAGCCAGGTCCTGTCTAGGAGGGTTTGCTATGGGGCATGTTTTATGCCTCCAGAACTAGTGACAGGAACAGACAGGGTTCCCGATTACCAACCCCCAGGATGCTCGGCAGTTGATGATAATTTGACAAGATAGCTAAGCTAAGTTCCAGCAGAGTCGATGTCTATTTAGGACAAATGTGTGCTTTCACTGGGGAATTTAAGGCAAATAAAGTCAGCCATGAAAGAGGAAGGCACATTTACCACTACTCCGCTCTAAAAAGAAGCAAAATTGGTCATGTGTGAAAAGCGGAACTATTCTATAGCAAACATGGCAGTGAGATGGAAGGCCTACTGAGACCACCCAACGTGGCATTGCAAGGAGAGTGGTCCATCCCAGACTTCCATGTATGCATGACATTAAAATAAGCACCGAGGATTAAAATTCCCAAGTTGCACCACCTCTCTTGCTTCCCCACAGAAGCCTAGCACTCAGTGGGAACACGGTGTGTGTATGTAGTGTATGTGGAGTATATTCATCCTTGCCCATGTAAGAGTGGAAGCCAGAGGATGATGCTGGGTGTCCTTCTCTATCTCGCTCAGCTTCATCCACTTGAGACAGGGTGTCTCACTGAATCTAGAGCTAGGCTTGAGGCCAGTAAGGCACCATGATGTGACTGTTCCTACCCCCACATCTCTGGGGTTATAGATGTATGTGGGGCCACACTTGGATTTTTCTGTGGGTGCTGGGGATTTGACCTCGGATCCTTATGCTTGGAAAGCAAGCCCTCTTACCAGCTGAACTATCTTGCCAGCCCCAACTGTTATTTTTAAACAGGAAACCTTGAGAAATAGCTGTGAGCAGCAAGCAGCAAACACACCTATACTGATGTGGGCAGTGATGTGGAAGTAGCTTGTCATCACAGGTCAACATAGTGGGTAGACATTAGTACATTTCTGTTTCTATATCAAATGCTAACATGATGAGCCCTTTATAAAGTACAGGGGTTTATTTAACTCCCAGTTTTAAAGGATGGCTGTCTAAGATCAGGCAGTCACACACAGCACGACAGAAAAAAGGGAAAGGACACAGCTATAAGCAAAAGGAGTCAAGAACATGGAGTGATCTCATTTCAGCTCACTCCAAGAGAGCGGCACTAATCCCATTCTCATGGTAGAACCTCCTTGACTAAACTACAACCCACAGTCTCCTTGATTTCTTACAGCTTCTTCCACCTAAATGTTACCAGAGAGGAGACCAAGATTCCAGCGTCTAAACCCCTGGGAGCATTTGAACTATTTCTGATAAATAGCAAAGTGAGAGAACTCCTCAGGAGTTAGAAATGATCTCAGAACATAGGAACAGCAAAGTACCTAAGTAGTCTGGGCATTCCATTCTCAAGTTACTGCGGGAGAGGGATCTCTCATTGAGACCGGAGTCACCTCAGATCCAGATGGAAAGGACACGGCAGTGTGTAACTCTAGGCTCTCATATGCACACTAAAGAGTAGTTGGATTTGTTCATTTCTACTCTTCAGTCCCTGAGGGGTGAGAGGCAGGAATTGGCAGGCTCGGCGCCTAATCTCAGTTCTTCACTCATGACTGCCAGCTGCTGGCCTGGGAGCAGCAGGAGAGCCTTGTAGCGTGAAGGGTTCTTCATTGGTCCTTCCTCCAGCGAGCAGAGGGGGAAGGAGACAGAGCAGCAGCCTCAGTCTCCAGCCTTCAGCTCACTCCGTTTCTCCTCCGAAGCTGCTTACGGCACAGGAGGGACTGTGCTCGTCCTTCCGTGTGTGAACTCTTTTCATCTAAAAAGTTTCTACATGACCTTGGGTATATTAGTCTATAAAATACACACAGAAATGAAACACTCGCTGATAATACATTATAAAGACATTTGTTTTAAGGCAATTCTTTGCTAACATATAATTCTACTATTTATCAATGACAGAAGTGAATTTTCATACAAATGGAACGGATGTGCTTGTTTATTTTATGTAAGTAATTACAGCTTGGGTAATATTTGGTATTGAGGGACTTGACATTTTTAGTTTTTTTTTTTTTTTTCAGAGTTGATTGTATTTTGTTCCTGTAACCATCAGTGTTGAGAATACCATTTTATATAAACATCCAGTACAAAATGGCAGGAGTATATTTAGGCCCATTTCAGAGATTGCTGAAAATTGTGTCCTCATCCCAAGCCAAATTTATCTAATGATTTGTTTAAAAATGATACTCAAGTCAGCAACTCAAAGAGAAATCATAAAGTCAGACATAAAAACACATGACCTCCTAAAGATACACGAATCTGAAACTTCTGTGCTGAGGACTGGAGGTAGGGGACTGTGGAAAGTCTTTGGTTTCTATCATTAAACTATGATGCTGTACATACAACAAAACATTGTAATGAATAATAAAATAGTTTTGTTCCTGAACTCACATGTTGCAGGCAGTGTTCATCAGAAGTTCTTGGCCTTACCAAGTTATGCATGTTATGTGTTCAGAACCAAGGCTGCAACAAACCGCACAATGCAACAATGGATAAGTGCTACAGACACACCCTGGGTTCTCTAAGAGCTTACTTTTGAATAAATTCTGGTTGTGCACATTCAAAACCTTTTAATTATGGGATCGTGAGCCACAATTTAAGAAGCTAGGTTAGGCCTGGGGATGTAGCTGGTTGATCAAGTGCCTGCCTTGTACTCATGAGAAGCTGAGCTCAGCTCTTTAGCACCCATGTTAAGAGCTGAGTGTGCCTGTGTGCACAGGTAACCTTGGCACTGGGGAGCAATATACAGAGATAGGAGGACCAGTCTATAGTCTAGCCAGTCAGTAAACTCTGGGTTCAATGAGAGACTCTGCCTCAAAAAAAGAAAAAAGAAAGAAGAGGTAATATAGGAAGAGACCTTGATACCGACCTCTATATTCTGTGACATATGCACAGAAAAATTACAACAACAACAACAACAACAATAACAATAACAATAACAATAATAACAATAATAATAATAATAATAATAATAATAATAAAAGGGGAAGCCAGGCCATAGAAGGTGATACCCATAGAGCGTGGGTTCTCAGTTCTCACCCCTGAGAGTTTCAGAGATCTCGTTGAGCTTTGCATGTGTTTGCTGAGTCTGGGGACCACATTAAAAAACCTGCTTCAGGGGCTTGTTTCAGTTGATTTCTTTGGATGGCCGCAATGGGTGCCATCAAATGCCAGGCAGGCAACTCATCAAGACACCTGCCTCAAGCATGCTGCTGTTTATTTCCTGGCTCGGAGACAATCTCTTTATGAGCATGCCCAGAGAGAGGTCTGAGGGACGGATGCACACAAGCTTGCGGTCTTCCAGGCTTCAATCGCTATTGCAGGTGCTTTCAAAAGATTTACTGAATGATAAACGGCCATAATCCAGTAAGTAAAATCACCTCTACATAATTCTACTGAGTTTGAAGCTTAAAGGAGAGTGGATTTACTACTTAAGATTGCAATCACACAACAGCAGCTGCGTGTTACTCTATGTCAGGCTGTGATGCTCACACATGATGTGGGTTCTGCAGAACCCTTCAGGATATATGATCATGTGCATGTATAAAATAGAACGTGCTCTCTCACAACACACTTCTGCATTTCCGTTTCTGAGTTTTTATTAAATCATATAACTGTCAAAGGTTTAAACTATTTAAACAATAAGAATCCCACTACAATACAGTCAGCTTCCCAAGGCTCGAATTTCTCCTAAGCGTCATGGCTCCAATCTGTAGGCAGTTTTCAGAATTCCCTGTCATAGCTTCTTGATAACTCTCCTTTCTCCTACCCTCCCTCTGGGCTAGGACAGGATGTGGGCACAAGTGGACTTTGTGAGGGACTTGCACAACAAAAAGCAACCTGTATATAGCACTGAAGTTGAGTGAGTGCTATTCAAGGTAGCAGCATTGCATAATCCCCCACGGTGCATTCCTGTTTGAGATGCTCTATATATGGAAAGAGCTTTATTTAAATTGAGCTATAATGAGACAGAGAGAGAAAGAGAGAGAGAGAGAGAGAGAGAGAGAGATAGAGATAGAGATTGAGAGAATTTATATACACATATGTACACACACATTCCTGCTGCTAAGAGACATGGCTGTAGCAGACAATGAGAGATTTCTTCCTAGTGCCTGTCACATAAGATAATCTTTGCAATAAATATTAACTGATCAATAAGGGATCAGGAGGCTTAATATTTGTTTGGCTGTTTAGTCCGTTAAACCAAATAAAATCAATTAGGGACATGGGGGTGATAGGATGAATGGGTAGGGTGGAAGGTATCTTTTCTTTAAGGTGAGTTCATTGGCAGTAATTTCCCAAGGGAAACTAGGAGGCACATCCCTCCCCCCATGCACTTGTTTCAATTAAGTGAAGTAAATATGACAACACCATGAGGATTAACTTAACTAACGAGCTCATTTGCGAATGAAGACTTCTTTTCAAAGAAAATGGAGGACAGGATATTTGTTGCATTAATTTTTTCCATGCTCCATGTTAGTCATGCGCCATTGTGAATGTCCTTACAACATTGGAGCACCGAGTCAAGGGGCAGGTGGGGCTAAGGTTCCATCTGATAGTGTGCCTAAGCTAGGACTCGTGGCTAGGGATATGCTTGTTCTGGGGGAAAACCGCTTCTTATTTTCACAAAGGTGCAATATGGTATGAACAACAAACTATGCATTTAAATGGTTTGGCAGTACGACGGGGCTTTTAAAAATTGCATCCTATGGTATACAGACAGCCCTTCATAATCTAGGATCAGAACCAATTTTATGATTTGCATAGCTAGCAACTATGGTTGCCAGGAATGGAGGCAGGGGAGGCCTTACACACGTCTGTTACATTCCATACATTCTTCGTGGGAACTAACTTCCTTTTATGTATTTATAAATGATAATTAAAAATTAAGATACAGGCGAAACACTCATACACATAAAAGTAAACCTTGTTTAAAAAAACATAATTCTTATAGTTGTTGGCAACAGTGTTACTGACAAGGACTAAGAGACAGGCTTTAAAAGTAAGTGATATACTTACACCAAGAAAAACTAAAGAATAAAGGAATGTTTTCCTCTATTCTTCTAGAAAATTCTTACAGCTTGAAATCTTTGGGCATGGTGAGGCCAGCAGCACCATAGCCATAGCAGTTGCAACCACATTTATGGTTTGAGTGGTAATTTTATCTAAACAACATGTTTCACCACATTAAATTAGTTTTGCTAACTTGATTTTAATTGACTTTGCAGCTTGTCTCTGATTTCCAATTTGTTTTTGATTTTCTGGCTGTCCAAAGACTCTGAAAGTCCTAACTTGTTTTGCATATGGACCTGTTTAATTTGCCTGTTGGGTTAGATGGGCTTATAGTTAATAACATGAAGTAAATTCCAGGGGTCTAGTAATATATATTTTGTCTTCATTTTTGGTAGGCAGGGCTTCATGATGTGCTAAGCAAATTATAGAACCTAACTACATCCCAAGCCCTAGTTTTGAATTTGAAATGGATCAATCTATGCCTCAATGTTGAGGATTCTCTGTATGCCACTCCTGACACCTATGCCATGAGAACTACTGCCAGGGTAGTCAAAGACTACAATCACAACTGTAATCTTAATAAGTCCCAAGTATGGCCATGCATTCTTCAGACGCATCAAAAATACTATACCAAATAAAGTACAGAACGTCACCAAATTCTTCATTATGTCTCTGGATTGTAAACACAAAAGTTGTGTATACACCATGTACATTTTTATGGTTCAGTTTGAAAATTTCTAGCCTTGTAAATGACAGTTTTTGCTTAATAAGCAACCGGAGCTGCTGCTTTGGAACCCAGGAGACCATTACTGTCTTGTCTCTCTGGGAAGGTCTGGAAGAAGCCTTCTTATTGTCTGTGCATTGAAGATGGTATTTTTGTAACAAGCTGTATCATGTAAGGGCACAAACTAGTCTTTTCCCTGAGTTTTAAAAACAACCTAAGTACCTTCAATATTACTCTCCCACCCAGCATCTTATTTCCTCTAGCTACGAGCGAGCAGGAGGAGGAGAGTAAACATCCATTTGGTTGTGTAACTAGTATTTGTGGCTTCTTACTTTCTTATGTTAGGGAAGATAAGGATAAATGATGGGGTAAGATTAGAAGCAAACTGTGAAGCAATGGACTTTGTTAAATGGCTCTTCACTAATGGGTGAGACTTAGCCAGGAATGCATGAAACGGCAAACGTTGAAGTGGGACAATATAAGTGACACAAGGCGTTTCTGTGTTTACTGGGACCCGGTCCTGCCTTTGCCTAATGGCAATGGCCAGCGGCAAGTAGAACCTTTTCAGGTTAGGGGTGCAGACCTAGTCAGGACAGCAGTCCATAGGTCATTTAGTACCTGCCTCACTGATTCCCACCCTCCAGAGCTGTGCTGTGCACCAGAAGGTAGGAAGACTGTTCTCCTATTTGACACATCAAGTTTGTGAATCGTATTAAGGATCGTGTTAAATCTCTAAGCAAACAAGGAAGTGGAAAATAAGCACCGTGTTGGCTACAAAAGAAATACTTTCTAGGCTGATGTGACTGTGTAATTTAAAAAAAATTGTTGATAACAAAATATGAAACAACCTCATTTGATTGAAATACTGTATTCAGATTTCAGGCAAAAACATCTTGAGATGATTTAATCTTTTGAATGTCACTCATGTGTTCTGACTAAGATGACACTGAAAATAAAAGGCCTATGAGAGCAGACATGACTGTATCAGCACTACAGCCTTTATAGCCCAGAGCATAAAGCCTAGGATGCAATGGGCACCTAGACAGTAACTGCTCAATAATTTATTTTATGTGTGTGGCATATGTATGTGTAAATGTACTAATCTGTGCATGTGCACACATGTATGTGTGTGTTGTGGTGTGTGTAAATGTGTGTGTGTGAGTGTGGTGTGTGAGTATACTGTGGTGTGTGTGTGTGTGTGCTGTGATGTATGTATGTGTGCAGTGTGGTCTGTGTATGTATATTGTGGTATATGTATGTGTTTATACTGTGATGTATGTGTGTGTGCATGTATATGCACACCAGAGGTTGATATAGGGATGTCTTCTTCTACTACTCTTCATCTATCTATGTATCTATCTATGTATCTATCTATGTATCTATCTATGTATCTATGTATGTATGTATTTATGTATGTATGTATATATGTATGCATGTATGTATGTATGTATGTATGTATCTATGTATCTATCTATCTATCTATCTATCTATCTATCTATCTATCTACCTACCTACCTACCTACCTATTTACTTATTTACATATGTGTTTGTTTGTCTGTTTGTCTATTTATGGTCTGCTCACTGAACTGGAAGCTTGCTGTTCTGTCTAGACTGGTTTTCCAGGAAGCCCTTGAGAGCTGCCTGTCTTCCCCTACAGCACTGGGCATACAGAAGTGCCCTGCTGTGCCTGGCTCTTATATGTGTGTTAGAGATCCAAAATCAGGTTCTCTGCTTGAGTATTAGTTTCATTCTTTGCTGGGCTCTCTTGCTAAGCCTGGCTAATTATTACTTTTTGTTACATTTTTCTTTTTTTAATAATGAGATAAAAATATAAGATAAAAATTAGTGCCATCTAATTGGATAAAACAAGCAAACAGAAGAAAAAAAAAGCCCAGAAGAAGGCATAAGAAATAGAGATCTGCTTGTTCCCTTACTCAGGCATCTCACAAAAACACTAAAGTGGAAGCCATAATATATCCACAAAGGACTTGCTATAGACCCATGATTTTTAATTAGTTCATTTAAAATGTTTTTACACATATAATTAAGTGTTCCTTGCCCATGAATCTCTGAGTAGAACTGATAACGTCTTCAATCTAATCGGAAGGTAGGCAGACCTGCTAGTACACAGTGTTCCAGTGAAAAGTATTGGCAGGAAACTGTCTTGGATCCTGAAGTCCTCAAATACCAGGCGTCTGAAAAACCCACCAGCATTAGAGCAAACGACATGCCGTCTGCTCCCAGATGCACATATGCACAAACTGCATTTTGCTCCCTTCTGTGTCTTGCATGAATTTGCATATTTTCTCCTCCATAATGGATTAACAAAACACAATATTAAATTTTAACTTATCATTTGGTAATCGCGAATAAATAAAATGTCCCAATGTCCGCCTGACTACCATGATCGAAGTTCCGTACTGGAGCGCAGAGCCTTTCTGACCCGCGATTAGCACTCTCTGTGAATGGAAGCAGCTTTGTACCCTCACGCTGTACTTACTCTGTGACATGGTGACTAGGTGGCGGCAGATGGCCATATCCAACTTCCTCCAAACAGGGGTTTTTAAAAAATAGTGTTTAATTCTACTTTTTTTTCCACAGGAGGTGTTATTTCTTTAGAGGCGGCTTGAGGATCCATTTAGGAGAAGGCCACATATGTTAGGGACCTGCTCATTTGTAATGTTGAATAAAACGTGCGGCAGTCTATGCCCCTGGGTAATTGATTAATGTGTCAAGAAGATGGATGATTACTTTTTGTCTTAGAAAGAGGAGACAGTGATGGCACTAGCAACTGTCCTTGCTCATGCTTTTGCTGGGCTAGTGAGGCCAGCAAGACCCCTGCCTAAGATTCTGAAAAACCACTGGAAAGTCACAGGTCATGCGTTTGTACACACGTTCTAAAAATGACCCAGAAATTGTCGAGGGACATCATCTTTTACTAACAGGAACACACTGCTTAACAACAGGAACATATCTTCGGAAATGTGTTGGTAGATGATCCTGTTATGCGTGTGCTCACAGAAACCTGATGGTCTAGCCTAACAACACAGAGATGCTTCGTGGTACAGACCAAGGAAACTATGGCCACAAAGAATAAACCCTGAGATTAAACCAAGCACCACCACCACCACTACCACCACCTCCACCACCTCCACCTCCACCACCATCAAATGTTATACACTCTCCACAGATGTATGTGTGGTACTTGGGTAGACGGACAGCACAAGGGGTGTGTTAAGTTATCTGGAAAATGAGTTGACTGTTACATTATGATGCTATGATGGTTATTGTGTCACAAAGAAATATTTTCTTTCCATTACATTCTTATGGGAACACCATCAAATATGTGGGCTGTTGTTAGACAGAATCGTATGTGGTACTTGATCTAATTTTAAAAGCAGATTTTTCTTTGGATATTTAAACTGGATCTGACCCAAAAGCATGTGCTTTGCGTTCAAAGCCTCCAGTAAAAATGCATGGATGTTCAATTAGACAGCTGTCACTTATCCCCAAGATGTATAAATGCCGTTACTGTGCCTACTACTGGGGATCTTTCCAGGTTGGTCCCTGCTCTAGTTCCTAGGGGTAGTACTGTCGACTGCTTTCCTTCTTCGGAAGCTTACATAGTTCCAATGTTAAGTTATCTAATCCTAAGTGGGTTGTGTGTGCATATGTCTGTGTGTGTGTGATATGTAATACAATAACGACTAGAGAAGTCATAAATTTGAAAGACGGTGAGGGAAATGGGATTTATAAGGAGAGAGAGGGCAGAAATGATACGATACAGTACTCATGTACAAAATTCTCAAAAAATAGAAACACTGACGTGAAAGGTCTGTGTGCCTGAGTATGATATTGCCTTATACCTCTTGCAGATATGTAAAGGCTCAAAAAGGGATTGACTTAAATGTGCGTTTATTGGGTCCACTGTATTTACTGTGAAGCTTTGGGAGGTACAGCACATGCATCTGGGTCTCAAGGAGTCCAAAAGAGTTGAAAAGAGAAATTCTGAGACTGCTTTGTGAATTACAGGGGCTACCTAGGTAATCATTGCAAATGTTGAGCGCACATAAACGTTATGTTTAAATAAATATTATGCACAAATGAACATATATGTAGAAATAAAGCTTAGAATGCAAACTATGAAAAACTTTCACAGTTGAAAGCAACAGCATCTCTAGGTATTTAAAGTGTATTAACTTTTCCAGTGTCCCACTGAACAGCCTTCTTTCACTGCTATGATTTCTCTTTGTCTTTCACCTCAATCCAGACTATTTAGATTCAACATAAGCTCGGCACAAATTCTCAGAGGGAACTGTTGTTGGTTTTGTATTTTTTTTAATTTTTATTGAGCTCTACACTTTTCTCTGCTCCCCTCCCTGCCTCTTCCCTCCCCTTCAACCCTCTCCCAAGGTCCTCATGCTCCCAATTTACTCAGGAGATCTTGTCTTTTTCTACTTCCCATGTAACTGTTTTGTATGTGGCTGTAATACATTTCTCAGCAGGGTATTTGATTGCCTTATCAACTAAGTAATCAGCACAAAGAACACAAGAAGTATGTGCTAGCCTGGGAATGGGCTGGGAGGAGGAAGCAGGGATGGACTCGTGAAACAAGCAGGAGCTCCTATTTCTGGTTCAGGATGGGATATTTTTGTTGAAGCTTGTTATTTTTAAGGATTATATGAGAAACAGATATTCTGGCAATGTGAAATGTCCATGTGGTTTTAAAGGATTTATTTTTTTTTGAAAATGCCAAGTTGATGCCTGGAGCAAATATTCTCAGCTCAGATATTATGAGATCTGTGAAATGTAAGGGTTTATATTAAAACCAAGATGGCGCTTTAGCTGACAGCCTTCTGGTTCTATCATCATGCCTCTGCAGGCTAGTTTGAGATGCAGCATTGAAAAAAAAATCCTACCAAAAACAAAGGAGCCAAATAAGTAAAAACAGTAGTTTCTATGCCTTTAGGAAAAGTGGCAGAAAAATAAGCCAGTGAACCAGGTGATGTGACCAGGTACAAATTACAGCAACTGCATGCTAACACCCATGCAGAACATGAGCATCTTCTGCAGCACCAACCAAATGCGACATTTTAATTGTCGCTTGCCAATTAAGAAAAAGGTGTGAAATGGACGTTGGTTAAAATAACAATAACTGGACTTTTTACTAAAATAACAATAACCGGACTTTTTATATAGGGACTAAAAGACTGTTTGCTTTATGTGTGCGGTTCTGGAGGTGGAACCCACACCCCCATCCCTAAACAGATGCTAGTAAGTAGGCATCCAATTGAAGTTTGGAAAAACGCAAACGGCAACCACTGCCCACAGATGACTATATCCCGACTTGTAGTAGGAGGCACCTGCTGCACCTTCATAAGTTCACTAGAATTGTCATCATTCTTCTTCTTATTTTAAAGGTGTTATTGCTATCACACATCCTTGTTAAAATTTTACACGTAGGTCTGTCTGACTGGGTTTGCTATAGGTTTAAATTTAAGAGGAACACGCAGCAGGACCTCTGTAATCAGCAGCTCGCAGCAGCTGTGGTTGCCTGCACAGGAGTGGTACAAGATCAAGTCCCTCAGCATCCTCAAATGGAGTGAGATAGGTTCATGAGCCTAACTGACAGCTATGGATAACTGAGACGCCTGGGGAGGAAGAGTTGATTTGTTTTAAGGGTGTGACTCCTGGGAGATTGGCCATGCTCTTATGGATGGCTGTCACACAGAAGTATATGAATAGCACAAATTGGGAATTCATGGGCTATTAAATTTCTTAAAAGAGAGGAAACACAAATTTGGGAGTGACTCTGGTATGAGTTAAGGGAGAGAATTGGTGAATATGATCAAAGTAAATATATCAAATTCTTAAAAAATTAATAAAAATATATTTAAAAATCCCAAACTACTTGAATCTGTGATTGATACAAATGCAATAAGTATAACAAGAGTCACAGAACTGGATACAATAAGTGGGTGAATTTTATGCTTATTGTTTATATCTTCATCAAGCTATTCAAACTGTATTTTTGCTGACACCCATTTTAAGAGAACTTAGGTTCCAGAATCAATTGTTAAGATGAGATGACAGAATCCCTGGCAGCCTGAGATATAAAGAATGACCAGCCGATGGTTATGAGGTACCCAGACCCAGAAAGGCAAACTGCATATTTTCTCTAACTTATAGGCGTTAGCTTTGAATCTTCAGATATGTGTTTTTGGTTTGTAATACCCATAGAAGTCAGGAAGTTAGCGAGGAGCCACAATGGATTGCTATCAAGGGACGGGATAGAGAATAGAGAGGTACAAAAGGTTAAGAGGGAATAATGAATCAGGAAAGGTCAAATTAGGATGGATGTGGGAGAGCATGGTGGGGGAGAGAACTCAGGGAGGGATAACAACCACTAAAGACCTTTGTAAAAGTCCCATGGAAATCTACCACTGAGGAAATGTTTACATATATATAAATCCTCATCAGCGATCCATAACTAAACTGGATGCTAAACACATTTCTATTTGCAGTACATGGTGATTAACACAGCTACCCACAACTAAACAAGATGCTGAGAATAAGAGAATGCTGAATCCTCGGCCCTAAATAGGACACACACACACACATATATATACACACATAGTTGTGTATATATACATATGTACACACATGATATTTATATATCATAACCCCTCCTCTAAGGTGCAGGAACTGTTCTGGAGGAGGGGAAGGAAAGACTGCAAGAATGAGGGGGGGTAGATAGCTAAAGGGAAACTGTCTTCAAGGCACAGGCAGGGGGCTGTGCATGCGATCTTGCAGCAGTTATGACAACATGCATGAGACCCGGGAAGCTCAAGCTAGACCAAACCCTAGCATAGAGAGAGCAGCTAGACACAAACTCCCACTCCTAGCTGAGGAGCCAATGGCAACTGGTCCTTTCTGGCAGAGGGAGAGTCAGTTCTTTTTAAGAGTGTAGTTCCTGGTTAAGTCACCTTTGCTTCAGGGGAAGACCACACAGCCAAGCGAGAAGCACAAACTGAACTCAATGGGGTTAAAGGAAGAGAGGGATGGACCACAGAGGGCTTGGGGGATGGGTGGATAATATCAAAATACACTGCACAAACTTCCAAGAATAAAAAAGTTAACTGCAGGGGAAAATGATACGCCTGACCATACCTGCTGTGTGTGGTGGTAGTGGGGGACTGTCTGCCAACTACAGAGAATTCTTTTGAATCATGCTGGAGTTAATTAACCCGTAGCTTCTAGCAAAATCCAATGCACTGAGCAAGAATATTTTGCCATTGCTCCTCACTCATGTACTCACTACTTGCTGGATCCTTCAGGAGGATGTCATCACACATCTACCCTCTAGCAGTGAGCTTACTCATCCACTCGGAATAGTTAATTCACCTCCAGTTCATTAAAGGAGAACCCCTCCATCTACCCAGTTGACCAAGGAAGAGACTTAGATATCACCCACTTTTCCCACTCACCCTCCAGAGTCAAATGCTTATGAGGCCTTAACATTTCCCTACCTTCTAAAATGCCTTGACTCTAAACCACTCAACAAGCCTGTTTCTTTGATCCTTCCGGTCCTTGTATCTTGTCAAATGTGAACAAACTATCTTTCCACAGAAGCAAAGGTCCACCTTCCTGTAATCAGAGGCTTTGGGGAACCCAACTTCTATGGGACCCTGAGTTGTCCACTTTCCTTATTGGCCTCATCTGCAGCTTTGTTCTTACATAACGTGATTCATCCTTACCAGGTGTCTTTTTCATTGCACCACGTGCATGAAAACAGCCTTCATAGACGTACTCTTTCCTCTCCTTTACTGGGGGCTATCCCTTACTCCCGAAGTCCTGTTTTCACTGAAAAGTCACAGCCAAATCCATGCTTCTACTGAGTAATGATTCTGGGTTTTCTGTCATCCCGCGGGTCTGGAGACTGATGCTTTGGTGGTCCACACCTCCCATCTCCCAGCTGCTCCCCTTCACCTCTGTGTACCCCCACCTAGAACTAACCATGCTTCCATGGGCCTCTGACATTTTGCAGGTCATTTATGAATACTTCTGAAGCCATGCACATGGCAGAAAGGTTACGTTCTCCTGTGCAGCTGGGAGATGGTTTCATTCCTACTCATTCTTGGAGAAACAGTCCGAGTGCTTCTTTTCTAAAGGGTCCTGACATTCCCAACAAGTCTGATGTCCTCATTTTCTGTGGCCAGTGAGGCTTTCTGTGAACCTTGACTGTATCCCCATCTGTGTACAATCCTACCCACCCAAAGCCAGGCTCCTAAGAACAAGGGGACATATTTACCTAGCTATAGCAGATGCTAAATAATATGCACTGTAAAATAGATTTATTAATTTCTGGAGCTCTGGTCCCATTGTCACCTCTTTTGGATAATTTTTAAACAGTTTCAGAGTCACCACAGTAGCAGGGGCACAGCAAGGTAGCTTTCCAAATGAAAGGGCAAGAAGACCTGGAGTTTTCCCCTGACTCATACCCTGCTTCCCACGTTTTGTGACATTTTGGATTGCATAACCACCCCCAAGCAATTAGAACTCTAAGTGACTAAACACCATGTCTCTGTCACATCTTTGACCTGCCTACTGAGCTAAATACTTTTCCCTATAAGTTGAGTTGCCTGGGGGAGACCTGGATCTGCCTAGTCACAGCCTGAGCTGTGGTGAAGGACAAATTGTTCCAGCCAAGGCTTGGCCTGGGGGGGGCTAAAGAGGTTTTTCTCAGAGCCTCCAAGCGGATCTGCACAGAAGTGAGGTCCAAGGCGAAAACAGCGACTCCTGGAGGGAGATGCTGCTGAGCCAGCTGGCCCTGCTCACCCGAGTCTGTCTGCAGCTCTTTGCTCAGCAGGTGCCTGGTTTTGGCAGCTTATGAGTATCCTGGGCCCACTGGGCTTCTGTCCCTTCTAATCACACCGGCGACCATCTCCAGAGTGCTGTGTATCCCAAATCATTCCAAGATCATTAAGTAGACTCTCCTCTCTTATCCTTAAAACAAACACCGGTAGTATAACCCCCTCCCCACCAAGTCTACCCATGAGAAGTAAGGCCTAGAAGGCTTCATCTCCTAACTGTAAGTCCCGTGTTAGAATAGGCTGCAGGTGGACTTGAATCCATAGCTCGTGGTCTAGATAAGACCCCCACCTAACCAAAACAAGAAAAAAGGAGAAAAAAATCCCCCCATTCTAACACATCTTAATTAGATAAAATCTGATCTTTATCACAATGGACTCTTCCCAAGGTCTGCTTCCCCATGGGACTTTGATGGTGGTAACTCTTCTTCCCTAGATGTCTTCCCTGAAAAGGGCTTGCTGGTATTCTAACTTATAGTTCTAAAGAGAGAGAGAGATAGCATCATACAACTAGTCAGAACAAAACTGGCCCAAACCTAGCAATTCCAGTTCTCAAAAGGCATCAGCTGCCAGGCCTCCTTTTGCTGCCTCCCTGGTGTTGGAGAGCAAACCCAAGGCCTCATATGTGCAAAGCAAACCTCTAGTCAACTGCTCTGTACCACAGATCTCATTTGCTGTATCAAAGAACAATACCAAGCCAGCTGTGGGATAACATTTAGGGTCAAAGCGGCAAAAGCTTTCTGTTTTGTTCATTAATTCATCTAGGTTAGGCTTAAGTAATACAAACAGGTTCTGCTGACATCTGCTAGTCTTGTCTTGCTATTTCTCATGAAATTCCTCATCCATACACCATTTTCTCCATGCACAATCTCTTGTTCTCAATCCATTGCTGTTCTTTGCCCCATATACCTAAATGCTTGGGAATGACTACATTTTTTTTCCAGACGGTGCTTCTCTGTGTAAGCCTGACAGTCCTAAAACTCACTTTGTAGATCAGACTGACCTCAGACTCAGAGATCAGCCCGCCTCTGCCTCTCGAGTCCTGAGATTAAAGACATGCGTCACCACAGCCTGGCTATACCAGGGAAATTTTTTTAACACAGGCAAGAAAAGCAAACATTGCTGTCTGGGACAGCACATTGAGCCCCTGCTTATAACTTCCAATCCGAGTCTGATGGTGAGCATTCACACATGCATTCCTCTATATTCCTCACTAAATCGTGCTTTGAAAGGAAAAAAAGAACACAAAGGAGGTTGTTCTAATCTGCGGCAAATCAAACACTCAACAGAGGCCTCCATCCCATCTGCAGCTGCACTTACTATAAGTTAGCAGCTGTTCACAAACTAAGAAAATAAGCCAAATATTTCTCTGCCTTGCTTAAAGGCTCACAAACCCTTTCGAAATTGAAACTCAATTTAGAGAGAATCCTTTATGGAGACCTACTCTGATGACTTTTCATAAATTTTAATGCAACTGAGCTGAGGAAAGATGGGCTACATGAATTCTAAAGAGCTCTTGACTTCTCTCTTCAGGATGGGACTTTTCAGCTCGCCAGGCCAGAACGGAAACACGGCAAATGAATCGACACGCACACAAGTGAAAGCGGATTCCAGGCAGAGTTAATGTTTTACTGTGGCATTGGCCAGTGATTGTGGCAACATTGCGAAACACACTGGAATGTTGATCACCTTAATCTTACTACCGAACAGACTGCAAAAGCAATTCCACATCTTTCTTGATGAGTATCCAAAATGCAATGTACGATTATAAACATTTCTATGAAAACAGCTCCAAAGTGCCTATGGCAGACACATGATACCTTTTATAAAGGTGGCAACAAATTTTCAGTAGATATGCTTACAAGTCATCACCCCAGCCACACTGAATTTCCATTTAAAATGATAGAAAAGCGATAATAAAATTACCTGTCAGCATGCTTTCAGGTCATTCAAAGTAATTAAGCCTTGGAAGGGCCAGTTGCCAAATTAAATTAGTTGAGCAAGAACCGGATCCTTCAATATTTTTAGCAACACAAGAAAACAAGTGATAACATCTGGACCACAAGCAGGGGTAGTTCAATAGTGTCTACTCTGTGCCTACTGAATGTCACTGTCAACTCTATGAACTGAAGAGTGCTGTACTAAGTAATGTTTAGCATCCAGCCCTCTAATTTGCAGACTGTATGCTGATTAACATGGTATACACTTTCCAAGAGCAAGTTCAACCTATCACTATGCTGACGCTGATTGTGGGGTTGGGCAGCTCGTGGGATGTATCTGAGACTGCCCATCAGAACTGAGGTGCGCTAAAATGTGGACTCTATGAAATCCCTTTGTCACTGTTTTTGATTCTCCTGTAGGGACCATAGAGCTCCAAAAACCCCAATTTCTCACTTACAAGATGTGTTGTTTGAATAATTAATCTTTAAGCTTTCTTCCAGTTCAACCCTTTCAATATTTAAATGGTTTTTCTTGCTCTGTATGAAGGGAGCCTGTGTCTGAGAGCAGAATCAAACAAAACTTCCTCTTGGTTTGTGTTTATCCCAAGTATGTTGAAGACTAAGGACAGCCTCAAACGTAGAGCGTGATTCAGATTCAGTATGACTAATTTTATAAAATTTAAGTATGTCTTTCAAAGCATATCAAATGATATTATATTAACTATGGTATGAATGAAAAAGAAAATTTCAAGACAAGCAAAAGCACACACTGGCCACTTTATAACATCCACTTCTCATTTCATAATATCTGCTTCAATCTTTGTGAAGTTTCAAAATGGACAGAATAAAAGATAGTCATATCTCTAAAGCACAGAAGACATAATGTCTCATGTGCTTTGCAAAACATTGCATTGTTGGAGGGAGAAGATGAGCAAGGAAGTCAGGACCACGAGGGGTGCACCCACCCACTGAGACAGTGGAGCTGATCTATTGGGAGCTCACCAAGGCCAGCTGGACTGTGACTGAAAGAGCTTGGGATAAAACTGGACTCTCTGAATATGGCGAACAATGAGGGCTGATGAGAAGCCAAGGACAATGGCACGGGGGTTTGATCCTACTTCATGTTCTGGCTTTGTGGGAGCCTAGCCAGTTTGGATGTTCACCTTCCTAGACATGGACGGAGGGGGGCAAACCTTGGACTTTCCACAGGGCAGGGAACCCTGACTGCTCTTTGGACTGGAGAGGGAGGGGGAGTAGAGTGGGGGAAGGGGGAGAAGGGTGGGAGGAGGGGGAGGGAAATAGGAGGCTGGGAGGAGGGGGAAACTTTTTTTTCCTTTTCTCAATAAAAAAAAGATAAAAAAAACATTGCATTGTGGAGATGGGCATGGTGGCATACCCCTTTAATCCCAGCACTCAGGAGGCAGAGGCAGGCAGATCCCTGAGTTCAAGGCCAGCCTGGCTGCAGAGTGAGTTCTAGAATAGCCAGAGCTACAAAGAGAAACTGTCTCAAAAAAAAACCTCTCTCTCTCTCTCTCTCTCTCTCTCTCTCTCTCTCTCTCTCTCTCTCTCTCTCTCTCTCACACACACACACACACACACACACAATGCATTACAGTCAGGTTTGGTAGCACAGCACTGTTAGTCCAGCTAATTAGAAGGCTAAGGCAATGTTCAAGCCCATAGCATAAATTCAAGGCAGCTTGAACAACTTAGTCCCAGACCCCATCTCAAAATACAAATTAAAAAGAGGGTTAGGCATGCAGCTCAGGGTAGAGCACTTGTCTAGAATGCAGGGTGGGGAAGGGACAGGAACTACAATTGTCCTTACGGTCTAGGAACATGGGCAAAGACAAATTAATGAGATAATTGCAAAGGTATGTGGCAACTGCCAGATAAAAGGACTGATCAGTATTCTTTTCCCACAACTTTTGGGATTGAAATACAAATGATGTAGAGACTCTCAGCATTATGAACACTTCCTGAAGAAAGAGAAGAATGGGAAGAATTGGATAGATCATCCCATAGAGGCCTGACTGGCTTGGGGGTAGCTCGAATAGGTTTGTCTCCTTGCTCTACAGCTTCCACGTAAGATACCATCAGAGGAGGAGGAGTTAGGACGGGAACTATGGAGTTGCCTGTAGATGTTGCTAGATGAAGGGAAATCCAACAGTCTGAAGGATGGAGTACTTACCACTTGGTTGTGTTTTCATGCATTCCTTCCCCTGACAAATACTTCTGAGCATCTATTACAGTAAGAGCCTCCTGCCAGCCACAAGCATTTAAGGCAGAATAAGACAGATATGGCCCCTTCTCTTGGGGAAAAAAAAAAGATGCCTCTTTTTCTGGATGGCAAATCTACTTATGGATCCCATTGTTGATGGAGGTGTGAAACACTATTAAATAGATAACATGACTGTTAAATAAAATGTCAGAATAAAGACAAGTCAACTTTCCTTTTCCTATAAGTCATCCAAGATTTTATAGAGACTCTTGATAGACAAGTATCTGTCACTAAGACACAACATCAAGGTTTTATGTCACTAAGATAAATCAAGTCTATTTCCTCTTAGATTCATAGGAAAGGTGCTTCTGAGCACCCGTTGTGCCAGTTCCTCAATTTATAGCTACCTTTTAGGCAATTCTAACAACTCATATATATTAATATATAATACTATATATTATTACACATAACATACAATGTATATATTATATACAATATAATTACCTATATGCTATATATTATATGTTCTGCATAGTGTATATATATATATATAATATACAACAAGCTGAAATTAAAAGAGATAATAATCTTGCCCCCAAATTTCCCAGTAGTGTCAGAATTCAAGTACACATCTGTGACGCAAATCCACCGTGACCTTTTTCTGTACTGTGACACTTTCCTCGGTCATCAGGTGATCACACCTTTGTTCACCATTGCCTGCCTACAGCAGCTCTTGAATGAGCCAAGAGTTCCTAGACCTTCCTTCTGTATGAAGAAATGACGTCTGGTCTTGTATTCACTACCCAGCTGTATGCATCTGGTTCTGGTCTCACCACCTCTAGACTTTCACCACAGCAAGGAATCTTATTCTAGAATGAGGCCAGGGGTAGGATGAAGGGAGTTACCACAACCTAAGCCCTGTATAGTGCTCTGCTCCTGGAGAGAAAATGAACTGAGCCTCACCAACAGACAGATTTGCA
Organism: Microtus ochrogaster; assembly: GCF_000317375.1. NCBI lineage: Eukaryota > Metazoa > Chordata > Mammalia > Rodentia > Cricetidae > Microtus > Microtus ochrogaster. The sequence continues at coordinate 46,627,127 of NC_022018.1, read as the reverse complement.
TAAGCCAGATTTAGGGTGAAGAGGAACATTTTTAGGGACCAACGTGACTCGCATGATTGTTTCCCCGTTATGCACCACAGAGCAAGTCCAAGAGAAATGAGAGCAGCTAGAAAGTAGGAAAGACACGACAGTGCACTGAAGGCTCACTGTGACTACTGGGCTGTATCTGATGTTTGCAGAGACTGGTGGAGGACAGCGCTCTAAGAACCAGGAAGAATATGGCAGGAGCCTTGAATCAGCTTGGTGCCGCAGAACGCATTTGCTCAGTTGCACGAATCAGTATTCCAGCACTCATTCATGCTTTCGTTTCCTCCAGTTCTGGGTGACGAAAACTTTCATGTGAATACTACTCTCTGTTCTGTCAGACTGGAGTCTTGGTAGCATGTGAAAAGGAATTACATCTTTCCCGATCGGACTCTCCCCCCAGTATGTTGTTTAGGAATATTAATGAACGATGTTTTTTTTTT
>NC_022018.1:46586717-46626550 GCF_000317375.1 Microtus ochrogaster | reverse complement strand
TGGTCTCGAACTCACAGAGATCCGCCTGCCTCTGCCTCCCGAGTGCTGGGATTAAAGGTGTGCGTGAACGATGTGTTTTAATTGCTACTCCTAGTTCCCTTTCAGCAATCCGACACCAAAGCTCCTAATCAAGTACAGTGATGACTGGATTTAAATTACATCACCAACTACTATCTTTCAATTAACCAGGGACAAATGTGTACAAAAAAGTCAGTGGGCTATTGCCAACAGATTCCTTCCTGTTTGTGTCCAGCTTGTTTATGGTCGTGTTAGGGCATGCTGCTTTTTACCAATGAGGTTAGGCACAAGGGAGAACTAATATTGCACCTGATGGAATGGTTATGTCAGACACGTCAGGACTGGCTAACTTCAGTCTTCATTCATTTCTGTCTCTGGATTTCCACTTCACTGGCTTAGTAAGCAGGCTCAGGGAGGCTCCCGGACACAGATTTTGGTGGCTGTAACTCTGCTTGGTTGTTCTTACAATTAGGCTTTGACAGGACTCTGCAGGAGCAATGCTTCTTTATGAGATGGTTTTAGAACAGAATTTGTCCGGACAGATCACATCATGTGAGTTATAACCCAGAGGCTAGTGGACGGAGTTAAAGGACGGCGTGAACATCCTTTGACCTGACCTGGTATTATTTTTATAGAGGTTCCAGCTGGTGATAGATTTAAAGCACACTCCATTTCTTGAGCTGCTATTCTGTCCACCAAGTGGAATGTTCGGATTCAGATTTTGATGGACAAGAAAAACAGGAGAAAATCTTTCATTTTTAGAAACTGCAGTGTCCTCAAGGTATCTGAAAAGTGCACTGTTTGACTTTCAATTGCAAATACAGGAGTCAAATTTGAAGCACAAAGAATCTTCAGACCTACAAAAGGGCCAAACAAGCATTCTTTACAGCTACTGCTGGCAAGCCTGTTTGCACAGCGGGTTTTGTGGTGAGAACTGAATGGAGTGTGGAGTACAGGGGCCACCTTTGGCTAAACTTCAGAAACCGCATTAATGATTTATTATTGCATATGGACAGTAAGCTCCTTTCATGAGGGGGGTGAAGAAAAACTACCTTGGCCATTTCAACACTTGAAAAAAAGATGGAGTCATTGAGAAATCTTGCAGAATTTGTAGAATGTACCAAACACCTAACTTCCTTCAAATAGTTAACTAAACGTTTTCAATATCAAATATAGTAAAATATAGGTATAAAATCATGGGACATGATTATCTGTGTATAGTAGGGAATAAGTGATAAACCAGATGTTGGGTGTGGTCTGTATTATTTACCATAGCTTTCTCCCTAGACAATTTGTTGAAAATGTTTACTTGTTCTATGAATGAAATCCATACTTTGGGGGAAGGAGCCTTGGAAGTGCACGGCCACAAATAAATAAACAAGACCCAGTCACTCACACTTTTCTTTCTGCCTGCCCTGCTTCAATTGAGCAGCTTTAACAATGAGAAACTCTTCCTAGAGCTGCTGCTTTACATGCAGAGCGCCTCAGTTCTAACCACAGTGGCTGACAGAAGTCACTTCCCTCCTGAAGAAGTGGCTTCGCTGGATACAACCAGCTTTGTGATCAAGCCTGTAACAAGGCTCCTGCTGCAAGGGAGTGCGAGCGAGGTCTGGAGTAAACGCAGGGCAGCTGGCTCCACAGCTGTGCAAACTGTAATTCCGTGGTGTGAGTGGGAGGTAATGAACAGCCCTAGACTTCCGCGCATCCGCAGGGGACATTTAAGTCTCTCCCTCTCCGAAATAAAGGCTTTTGCTTTGAAACTTCTGCTTGTGCTTTTGTAAGGCTAAAGCAAATAATTAGGGCATCAAGTTGGTGGGGTGGGGAGAGAGGGTGCAGGGAAGAGAAGAGGATGTCATGAAAGAGGAGAGTCAACAGGGTATCTGACTGTCTTGTACCCAGTTAGGTCAATGCACCTTGTGGCATTCCACAGGGTCATAGGGTGGGGATACAGGTGCTTTGGGTCAGAACAACAGGTTCCATCTTGAACATCACTCTTACATGGGAAGCTGAAGCAAGGTCAGAACAGCAATGAAAAATTAAAAGAATTCTGAAATCCAAAGCACTTGTAAAGCTTTGTCTTGTAGTGAGAAGGCGATTCTGTGGAGAGCACACTCTGCACAGGAAGAATTGACAGCAGAGCTGTGAACAGGACCTCAGTTGATACAATGGTAAGTGTTGTGCTCAGCCCTAGGAGACAACTAAAGGTTGAGTTTAGGATTTGGCTTTAGAGGGCTTAGTTTATCTTTCAGTTTTTATTCCCGTGTCTTAGTTTGCCAAAGGTAGATACTGAAAGCTGTCCCTGTCACCCAGACCACACAGGCTTCTGCCCTTCATCAAGCACTTTACTTTGGGAAAATACTCTCAATATTGGGAGAAAGACTGAGAGACTATTATCCGCTTATTATAGGTTCAGAATGTCATACAGATCAGATGTGGGGACTTGAGCTTTGGGAAATAGCAGCTCTGCAATTCATCACAGAAGTTCGTGTTCACAAAGAAAGGAGAGTCCCCTTAACTACCCAAAGGTAAGATCTCTCTCTCTCTCTCTGTCTCTCTCTGTCTCTCTCTGTCTCTCTCTGTCTCTCTCTGTCTCTCTCTGTCTCTCTCTCTCTGTCTCTCTCTCTCTCTGTCTCTCTCTCTGTCTCTGTCTCTCTCTGTCTCTCTCTGTCTCTCTCTCTCTCTCTCTCTCTCTCTCTCTCTCTCGTGTGTGCACACGCATGCCTGTGTGCATGCATATGTGTGTGCATGCATGTATGTGTGTGTAGAGATCAGAGGATAACATTGGGTGTCAGTCCTTGCCTTCCACCTTGGTTGAGACAGGGTCCCTCTATTTGCCCACAGCTTATCCCCCTGTTTCTGCTTTCCATATGGCTGGAGAAGTGCTAGGATGACAGGTGAATGGTGGTGGTCATGGGGCGGTCGTGATGGTTGTGGTGGTACTAGTGGTGCTGATGGTGGTGGAAGTGATGGTTGGGAGGAGGAATACCTTAGAGAGATGGACTGAAGATGCAGCAGGAGAGTGAAGCAGGAGAACGCTCACTGTCAGTTTGTGATAAGGTGCACTCATGTCTGCCCAGCATTATTTCTGCGTCTCAGTTCATTAAATCATTAGATCTTCAAAATAAACTTCTAAGACGGCAAGCACCATTAATTCCATTTCACAGAGAACCCAGAGGACTGAGGGAGGGGAAGGTGAGATGTCTCACAAAAGATCACACAGCTGGTTGCAGAGTGGGAAGCAGAACCCAGGAGGTCTCCAGATTCTGCCTTTTTAACCACTGCACCATCCCACTACAGATGATGAAGAAGCCCCCCTCACTGTCCTTATTTCCACTCTTGCTGGGGCTCAGAAGCTGTACCTTATGACGTTGGTATAATGACAAATACATTTTATGGGCTTGTTTATTCATTGTTGCTTTCAACTTTAAAAGAAATTACAATGTCTCTGTGGGCTTCTGAAAATCTCTGTGCCCCCACCCCCAGCTGCGCCTGTGGTATCTGAGGACGTTACCAGTCCTGCACCCCCTGTGCCTGTGGTATCCAAGGGCTACACCAGTCCCAGCTTCTTAGTCCTTTCCTCTATTTCCTTGACTCAGTCTGGGCAAGAGAAGAAAATTTGCCTCCCTCTCAACCATGCATAAGAATCAACTAATATTTCTTTGTAAATATTCTAAATTCAGAAAAGCCAACAGTTAAGTAATGTTTATCTAATTGTGAGTTGTAAAGTCATTTGGGTGGATTGTAACTAGTTGTTTTATAATTAAAATATATTAGAATGACACGGGGCAGGAGGGATAGGACAGACCCGCCCAGAAAGCATCAGGGTACACTTATCAGTTATAAGCTTATGCGTGAGTCCGGTAGGGTGAGATATCGTGCATTTCTTACAGTGAGTCTTAGCCACAGCTTTGTCCTATAATACTGACTAAAGATACGTTCCTATCTGCATTTCTTTATTTTACTTCATTCAGCTTTCAATGTGACCTCTGAAAATAGTTGGTAATGTTAACTTATGCTTTGGGGTTAATCATGACTTTTCGGAGCACAGATTTTGAAGATGTATTGCAGGATCTAAATTCCAGCTCTTCTTGGCTGTAGTGCCTTCATTACATTATAACTTCTCTTTGACTTAGCTCACATATACACACAGGAATAATGCCAGTCTCCTAGAGTCATTGTGAGATATGAGTGGGCAAATGACCACAAAGTCCTCAATATAGCAAAGTTAGCAAGTGCAGTCTCTCTGGTATCTGCTCTGCATATGGTTATAACTGTTGATTTCTGTGAACAACCTCATTTGAATTAGACACTTGTATAGTTGCTTGTTTGATTTTCCACTTAGATGTTTAGCAAACATGGCACACATTTGGCAGTTCTTTCTTGGAACTCTGCCATTCTGCAAACCCCAGCAGGCCCTTCCTTCCTCACTACTCAGGTCAAGCCTCTGAAACACTGCAGGTTCTTCTCTCCTCACACTGCACATTAATCCTCCGAGAAGCCCATTGACCAAACATGCAACTGAAAGCAGAATTTAAGGTGTTGACCGCACCATGCTGGCGACTCACCTGTTTCTCTGTTTTACAACAAGCCTCCAAACTGGCTTTCTTTCTTTCATGTATGACCAGAGTCCCATTCCTTCTGGAATCTCCTCTCTTGCTCCTCTCTAGCCAAACTGGACTCCGTTAGATACCTGGACTGTCCTAGCTTGAGGCCCTTCTTCAGCTCTCTCCCCACTACATACTACTTATTCTTCTACCTGAATTATTTTTTTCCATAACAGCATTTATTAAAAGGGAGAAAGGGGGAGAAAGAGGGAGGGAGGGAGGGAGGGAGAGAGAGAGAGAGAGAGAGAGAGAGAGAGAGAGAGGGAGGGAGAAGAGAGGCCAAGCCCACACTGGGAGAGAGCAAAAGAGGAAGATGGTGGGCGGAGGTCAGAGGTAAAAAAGCTCTTCTACCTGAATTAAAGAACTTGAATCAAGTCCCTTCTTCTCCCCACTGCCAATCTTGCCGTCTACCCTTCTTCTATGTTAGTCAACTCTCGGTCTTTATTCTTTTTTTCTGTTTTCTCCTTTACATGCACTAATTTATGAAATACTGTGCTGTGTCCTCAGAGATTATACACCAGATGTTGTTAATCTAAAGAAAAATCCTCAGTCCAAATGCTTCAGAGCCCAAATACATATTTTTGTTTTGTTTTTTGAGACAGGGTTTCTCTGTGTAACAGCCCTATTTGTCCTGGAACTAGCTCATATAGACCAGGCTGGCCTGGAATTCACAGAGATCCGCCTGCTTCTGCCTCTTAAGTGCTGGGATTAAAGGTATGTGCCACCACTGCCTGGTTCAAATACTTTTTGAAAATGATTGATTTGGAGGTAGGGGTGGATTTTTGATTTCCATGTTTGTAGAGTTATCCAACTGATAAAATTATACACATATCCAGAATCTGCAAGTGTCTGAAATCTGAAACACTTATGACTCTAAACACTGGGTAAAGGGCATTTCACTGCATGTTACTGTCCAGAATTCATTGTTAAAACTTAAAATTCAAGAAAGTAAGATACTATTTCTTTCTTTCATTACTGAGGTTTAGCAGTGTCTGAAAAGGCTCTGATCCACAGTTAACTGCTCAGTTAATATTCTTAATGGAATGAATATCACTAAGTCACTATGAATATAAGGGCCCAAGGGCATATGGGAGAAATGTATGAGTAATAGAGAGTAATAAAGCTCTTCCTGCACCCTTGATTAAACCATAATTTTAATATTAAACCAACTTGTAATTTGTTTGTTTGAAATGCAGAGATAATGGGGCTTTGTTCAGAATAGTGCACACACCACACACACACACACACACACACACACACACACACTCCCCATGTCTATAGCACAACCCAGCTATTTTACCATCAGAGATTCTGCTGCTGATTAGTAGTTTGGGGTATATAAATGGGGCAGGAGAAGTTCAATAGGAATCTTACAAGCTTTACACAGCACATTCGTTCAGATACATTAAAGAGGTCCTATTGTGAGATCATTCCTGTTGGCTTTGGAAACCCATGTAGTAAGTTGTACAAGTCCACTATTATTGGATAAGAGAATAAAATTGATATCATATTTTTAACTAGCCTTTGTTATGTTAAAGACTTATGCACTAGCACTAAAGAATTCTATATGTCCACATAGTACTGTTCCTCTCTAGAAGTCACAGCCACTCCCCAAAATGGCTGGGCATGTGATGACACAAACTATGATGACGCCGGAGTCTCCTTTGTCTCCTACACTGAATGGCACCTGGCACCAGTTGTTTTCCTCAGGTCTGACTTTACTCACATAACACACTGGGCTGTACCGTTTGTTTCCATTTTACTTCATTAAGTTGAGGAAAGAAAATGTTAGCCTTATAAATTATCTTTAGTTTCCACTTAAAAATTAAGCATGCTAAATTTTAACTACTTCATATGAACACCAAACAGTGCACAAAATGAAATTGTATAGAGCAAAGAGTAACTCTACAAGCCAGTCTGAAAAATGGTTTGCCTTAGTAATAAAGGATATTTGTACAAAAAAAAGCATCCTTGTACAACTGCTGTATTACAACCAGTAGCTCATTTGTTTCTGACCACCCATGTGTCAGTGGAGAAAAGAATGATGCCTTGTAGTTCATGGCCAGGAAAATGCTAGAAGTATCACTCCGTGTGGATTTTAAAATTTTATATTCAAGGTGTGCCTGCCATGTGGTTTGTTTGTACCTAGATTTACCTGCCCCAGTCATCTAGAAAGATAAAAGGAAAACATACACTTTTTTCATAGTATTTAACTTTAATTATGAAGAAGAGGTTAAAAGTCTTGGGTGTAGCTGACCTTCACTCTTAAGGTATCCCAAACTAAGCCAGTTATGATGTCTTTTACCCTGTGGGCCTGAAGAAGTAGAAAAGACTAGTAGAAGTCAGAAATGCTTATCGTTCAGTATGACTGGGAACAAAAGCAGAGCCTGGTCTTGTGAAGAATATAAGCATGCTGAGGTTGAGCATGCTATTCATCTAAAATATCCAGAGATACAAAGCAATTCTGACGTGTCAAAGAAGAGCTCGCCTCCTGAGACTGGAGAAAAAACAAAGGCCTGAGTTCATATGAGCACCCAGATAAGAAGCAAGGTTCACATACACCTGTAAGACCAAAGCTGTGGGGTGGGGAGTGGCTAGATGATCTTGGGGCTGGGTGGCTACAAGCTTAGATCCACTAATCCCATCTTAAAGGACAAAGATAGTGATGATGACATCATGCAATGTCCTCTTCACACGCACCCATATATATATATATATATATATGTATGTATGTAAAACACACACACACACACACACACAGAATGTATCTTCTTATGTGGCGAAGTAGGTTACATGGTCTGAAATTAACCAAGAAGAAATTAGAATTTTGTTCTTGATATCTCTTTTAGATATTTTATACATGCTTTAATTCTTTTCCATCCCATACTGCCTTCAATCACTTCAATGCATAATTATATAGAACTTCATTGCAAGTGCCACTTATATACCGAATGACCAAATACTCTATATCATGTAATATACAGATAAGTGGAGAGCATAAGAAAGATACCTGTCTCTTTAATTCAGCAAGTGAATGATTTAATAAGGCAAGAAGATAAATTCTCTCAAGGTAAATGTTGGTGATGTTCATTACTGCTGTTGGCAGTATGAATCTACTCTCCTGTTACAGAATATCCTTTCAACACATTTGAATTTTTGGGGGGAAATAAGCAACCCACTCCCACTGTCCTACATGAGACCTGGTGTCTAGATACCTTACAATAAACACATTGTCTTCAATTTCTTTAGCATTGACATTATCTTCACCAAGTATCCATCCATATTTGTAGCTTTGAAATGTAGCCTAAAACCCAGAAAGGAGCTATTTGAGCTAAATAAAGTCCATGGCTCAGAAAATTTCTGTTCTCTCTCAGTCTATATGCAATGGAGGTTGGCATTCCCACATAGTTGTGAAAGAGTCATACTATCTGATAATTGTGAGGGTATAGGTATAGAAGTATAGACTATACTCAACCTTGGGCTGGTTTCCAAATGATGTTCTTAAGTTCTGTTAGGGACAGGGTATAGTTGAAAAATGCTAAAATATTTGATTAGTTTTAAAAATATGCAGTTCTCTTTATTCAGCAGTTATATGGGTTAGTGGAAGGAATTTGTACCCAAAATGATTTCATGATCATCAAGAAAAATAAATACATGTGTATGCATCTTCTTCAGCCATTGCAAAATGTGTAAGGATGGACTTGTACACAGTTAGTGGGTTTGGGCAAATATTTGACAGAAGTACTTTAAAAGGATGAGAATTTATTCAGAAATAACAAAGAAAAACTTTGTGTTTGGGGGAAAGGAGAAAACAGCAGAGATGTGCTTGCCTGACTCGTTTATAAACTGCTGCTAAGAGGCAAACGAAATTCATGCTATGCAAGATTATGCAATTTATTGGGAATGTGCAGGCTCCCCTGTTCAGCAGCCCTGATAACGACACTAATAGCTTAATTACAGCTTTCTGCTTAAGGAGATAAACAAGGCTGTTTGCTTTGTCTCTTCCTTTAAATCAGGGGTTACAATTACTTTTAAATGTGGTAGAAAGGCACATCTGTGAGTGCATCTACTCTGTTAAGAAAGCAACCAGAAACCAGCTGGAAAGCAAGGAAGCCCCAGGAGTGAGCAGGCAGTGTCACATTAGAGACAGGGAGGGGAAAACCGTCCCATCTGAGCATGGAGCATCAGACACGAGACACAACAAACAGGCAGCAGTGTGTGTGTGTGTGTGTGTGTGTGTGTGTGTGTGTGTGTGTGTGTGTGTGTAGGGCTGTCAGGAATAGAAATGTCTTGGAGAATATATTTTCCCAGGATGCCATCAGAGAAATCCCAGGAACACCCCCTTCACTGCTTGCTGTCCCTCATGCAGTCAGGTCTCTGCAGCCCCATCCTTCACTTCAGCACCAGGACGTGAGGACAGCTCCTCAGCCCTCCTTACAGAGCTGTGGCTGCCCATGTCATCTTGTCCTTTAGCATTTTCCCTAAATGGTGTTGGTCCTGTCACTGCCATTAGTGGTGCGTGTAGGGAGACACAGGAGGGACTGGGTCCATGTTTGGCTTCCTTATTTCCAAATGAGATGGAAGGCATGATCTGTCTGAACCAATCTTTCAGTTGGACTCCAGAGCAATTTAACCAGAATAAAAGATGAAGTCATTGGTTTGAATCTGTGGTTCAGTGTAATTGAATAGTAGCGAAACTTGACACCCCTCTTCAGTGATTTATTTTATTACTTTGTTATAGCACTACTAGGAAGGCAAAAAATCTTTATTAACTGTACTTTAGTTCATTTTCTTTTCTACTAAGTTGAAAACACCAAAAATTCCTAATATCTTTAGCCTGAGAGAATAAGATTAGTCCTAAAAGGACCACTTTCCAGTTCTTTGGAAGGCCTCTAAAAACATGTGCCGGACCTGGAAGATGCAAGCAGGGCTTCTCACAAGAGCCCCACAAACTTCTACAGCATGCCACAGTGACCAATACTCCACAACGAAGGTCTCTCCCCTTCAATTTCAATGTAGAGGCAACCATTTAGAAAGTGACCACACACATTGTTTAAAGAGCCAAATCATTAAGAAGAAAACATACTTGGTTACTCTGGCCCAGTCAGTCCCCGCCCCCCACCTCACCCGCCTTTTGCCACTAAAAAGTTTCTTACTCAGTGAGTCAATCTTTTTCTTCAAGCAACAATCTTGTGCCTAAACTCTTCTCCGCAGGGCATTGCTTACTTATTCTTTGCTCCGGCACACAAGAGTGTACACACACACACACACACACCAATTCAGTTCTTAATTTTTGTAAAAAAAAAAAAGTGTTGTCTGCTTTTTAAAACTTATTTTGAAATTGATTGACCCTTAAGGGAAACACCCTCACCCTTTAAGACAGCATGGAGAGGAAGAAACACTGTCAGGCTGAGGGTTAGGAGCCATTCAAAAGAAGTGTTCTGTAAAGTTAGTGGTGAAAACTTTAGAGAGAGCAACTCCTCTGAGTTCGGAGCAGCAGCAGGACAAGGACAGACTGATGTTTCTTATTAGGTGACCCTGGGTGCCTAAGTCACACACCTGAAGCATAGTAACTGAATCTTTCTGTCCCCTTCATTTACTCTTTTCCCTTCCCCCTCCCCCTTTTCTCCCTTTCCCCTCTCCTCTTCCTTCCTCATCTTCCCTCGGTCCTCTCTTTTCTCCTCTCCCATTCACCTTCACTTAATTCTATCTGGGCCACTTGGAACCAAGGAATCACCCAACCGCTTGTGGTGGACCACGCTCTCATCTTTACCACCAACTTGGCTTTCCAGCCACTGTTCCCGGTCAGCCCCGCCCCCTCCCCCGCAGCAGTGCGGTGACACCCTCTAGACAAAATCACCCGCGTCTGAATGTCACCAACAAGTTCCACCCTGTAGTAACCCGGCCAGCGACAGCCTCACCCAGGAAGTCCTGCCACCCCCTCCGCCCACAGCCGCATGGCATCCCCACCCTGCTGGTGATTCTTGGGGTCATTGTTACCACTGACACTTTCTTTTCTTTCTGGAAGGGGAAAGCCCGCGTGGGTGTCACTGGTTGGGTGTAAGGCTCTACGCGCTACCCTCCCCCACCTCTGCAATACACACATACACATACGCCTTCTCCACGCGGGCGACACAAAGAGAGCGAGTGTGAGAGCGGGGCGCCCTCGGGGCAGGAGGGCGCAGGGAGGGGGCACCAGGGAGGGGCGGGGGCTGATCTGGCCCAGGAGGAAGGGAGGGAAGGAAGCAGGTGCCAGACACCCAGACGAAGGCGAGGGGCGTCCTTACCTGCCCCCAGGTTAAAGGAGATCCTGGCCTCTGCGAGGTATGGCGTGTCGCTCTTGGAGCGGACTCTTCTGATGGGCCGCCGGTCTATGTCATCCTCCGAAGAAGCCGCCATTAATGTGGGAGGCAGGAGCAGGGTCGCCCGGCGAGCTGAGAGGAGAAGGAGATGGAGAGAGGGGGAGGGAGAGAGGCGGAAAGGGGGAGGAGGGGAAAGGAGGAGGCTCACACACATAGAAAGGGGGAGGGGAGGGGGAGGGGAGAGGAGGGAAGGGGTAGGGAGGGTGGGGAAGAGAGGGAAAAGGGTAAAAAGAGGTAGAGAAAGAATGAGAGAAAGAGAGCAGAGAAAAGGGTGAAGGGAGAGAAAGAAAATCCGTTAAGGATTGGTGGACTGGAGCAAGATCAGGTTAGCCCTGGTCTGTACCCAGGGCTCCCCCTAACTCCTCTCCCAGAGCTGGGCCAAAGAGGTCAGCGCTCTTGGCCAACACCCGCCTCCTGCCGCAGCCCTGTTTCAGCCGCTGGCACAAGACAGGCTAATGCGAATAGGAAGACTCCAAAGCCAAGATGCCCAGTCAGCAGCACTGTGCCCTCTCCCGCCAAATACACTTCCTCTCCTTTCAAGAGCAGGCGGCTACAGTCTCCACAACCCAGGGGCCTCTCTAGCCTGAAACTGCTGAAGGAGCACAGAGGCCAGCTTTTCTGCTCCCCGCTGCCACTCCTATCACTCTTGCCCTTTTTGCCTTGGGGAAGGGCACCTACCTATTCCAGGACATCCTCTGTCTTCTATCCCTCCCAACCAGACGCCCAAATAAAGTTTCAAACAGATAAAGGCATCTTTAGAAGTTCTCTTACGTGCCCTTTACAATTTAGGGTGCGACATGGAGGGAGAGTGTGGCCAAGTTTGGGATAATGGGTTTTATAATTGATAGTTTCAGTGGAGACCAGGCTTATTCATAGAAGTGATGGCCATCTTCTCCATTCACTAGGTTGTAGGATGTGCTTATCTCGACATAAATACCTACTGTGTGAACCTTCAACTTTTGCTTTCGGGCACTTCTAATACAAATAATGCTGTTTGTACTGGAGTTCTCTCGGCAGCTCGGCACCATTGTTCCTGAAGGAAAGGTAACGATCAAAGGGGCTTGGCATCTTTTGAACATTTGCAGTGCCTGACTGCAACACTCCACAAAACAGCAAAAGAACCAGAGAGTTTTCTGGGGGGTGTGATCAGAATCCGTTTGATGCCACCACTGTAACTATTGATGGGCTAAACTCCTTTATGCTTGTCTTTCTGGATCTTATGACACAGGATCTTTTTTTCTGCCCTGATGTCATTATTCTTCAGTCTAATAAGTGCCCACCTCCAGCAGGTGGATAACCTGACCTCTTTAGTACAAAGGGGAGCTCAGTATGGCTTCCCGCCCTTTGGTCTCTCAGCTCGGGCTCTACAAGGCTCTCCTCTGTACTGCACTCGCCCAGTTCCCTCTCATTTTATATTCAGCCCCCTCTGGACTTTCCTGTCTCTCTCCTCTGGGCTCCTGCCTGCACACATGCACTGTTACCCTTGGCCTTGCTGCTTCCTTGACCTCTACCATGGCCTCTGTGATTCTGCTTGAACTTCCTATGGCACTCCCAGCACCTCAGGTCTTCTATCCTTTCCCTTCTTTTTCATTCCATCTACTGCTTCCTAACTTACTGTCTCTACCAAGGTCATGTTAAAAGGCCGTCAATGTCTTTCTAACAGAAAATGTCTTCCTTCCTTCCTTCCTTCCTTCCTTCCTTCCTTCCTTCCTTCCTTTCTTTTCTTTTTTTTTTTTTTTGGTCTCTTTGAAATATTCCATGATCTATTTTTCTTGATATTATCTCTTCCTTGGCTCTTTCACCTCTGAACTACTTCCCTCACCACTGGATTTCTGATTGTCAGCCAGTTCCCACATGTTAGTCTGAAGTTGCTCAACCCAAAACTCATCATCTGCTCGCCACCCCAACCCCCAAGCCCAACTTCAACCTCTCATTGTACAGTTCTCATCCAGTGTTTTCTTGGAATCTAACTCACTTTGGATGGACCTGCACTTGTGTTGATGCAACACTACACATCTCTTCAAACTTTTCTTGTTCCCCTAAGAATGTGTTTCGGGTATGAGCCTACTGCCCTAGTTTGCTTCCTAATGCTGCATAAGATTCTGATCAAAAGTAACTTGGAAGATGAAGAGGTTTATTTGGCTTACAGGTTATAGTCTGTCATTCCATCATCAAGGGAAACCAAGTCAGGAAGTTAGAGGCAGGAACTGAAGCAGGGACCATGGAGGGACATTGTTCACTGGCTCGCTTCCAAGTTCATATTCAGTTACTTTATAGAACCCAAGGCTGCATGATGAGGGGTGGTACCACCCACAGTCCCTTAAGGCCTTCTCCATCAGTTAGCATTCAAGAAAATGCCCCAGAGTCCCATCTAATGGAGTCAGTTCCTCAATAGTGATTGTAAAACTTCCTTGATAGAATTTTTGGGGTCACTTATGTAAACTATGACACCATCAGCAAATAATGAGTTTGACTTCTTTTCCAATTTGTAGCTCCTTGATCTCCTTTGTTGTCTTATTACTCTAGCTAGAATGTCAAGTACTACATTGAATAGATATGGAGAGGGTGGGCAACCTTGTCTTGTTCTTGATTTCAGTGGGATCACTTTGAGTTTCTCTCCATTTAGTTTGATGTTGGCTTGCTTACATTGCCTTTATTATGTTTGGGTATGTTCCTTGTATCCCTCCTTTCTCCAAGACCTTTATCACAAAGAAATGTATTTTGTCGAAGTCTTTTTTCTGCATTTAATGTGTTGTTTTTAGTTTGTTTATATGGTGGCCAAATTGACAGATTTTCAAATGCTGAACCATCTTTGTATCTCTGTGATGAAGCCTACTTGGTCATGGTGGATGATTTTTCTAATGTGTTCTTGGATTCTGTGTTTCAGTATTTTATTGAGTATTTTTTGCATCAATGTTCATGAGTGAGATTGGTCTGTAATTCTCTTTCTTATAATGTCTTTGTGTAATTTGGGTATCAGGGTAAATTGTAGCCTTGTAAAAAGAGCTTGGCAATGTTCCTTCTGTTTCTGTTGTGTGAAACAATTTGAGGAGAATTGGTATTAGTTCTTCTTTAAAAAACTTGTAGAATTCTGTGCTAAAACCATCTGGTCCTGAGCTTTTTTTGGTTGGGAGACTTTTGATGACTGTTTCTGTTTCTTTAGCAGTAATGGGTCTGTTTAATTTGCTTCTCTGGCCTTTATTTAATTTTGGTAAGTGACATACACAGACACTCAGAGCAACAATTAATAAATGAACCTCCTGAAACTGAGAAGCTTCTGTAAAGCAAAGGACACGGTCAACAAGACAAAACAGCAGCCTACAGGATGGGAAAATATCTTCATCATCCCCACATCAAATAGAGGTCTGATCTCCAAAATATACAAAGAACTCAAGAAATTGGTCATCAACTCTCTGAATGTGGCTGACAATTGGGGCTGACTGAGAAGCCAATGATAATGGCACTAGGATTTGTCTCTACTGCATGTACTGGCTTTTTAGGATCCTAGTCTGTTTGGATGCACATTCTCCTAGACCTGAATGGAGCGGAGAGGGCCTTGGACTTCCCACAGGGCAGGATACCCTGCCCTCTCTTAGGACTGGAGGGGAAGTGGGGAGGGTGAGTGGGGGGAGCAGGAGGGAATTGGGAGGAAGTGGAAATTTTGAATGGTATTATTTATAAAGCAATAAAAAAGAAATTGGTCGTCCAAAGAACAAGTAATCTAATAAAAATTGGGGTACAGGCCTAAACAGAGAACTCTCAACAGATGAACATAAAATGTCTAAAAGACACTTAAAGAAATGCTCAACATCCTTAGCTATCGAAGAAACTCAAATAAAAACAACTCTGAGATTCCATCTTACACCTGTAAGAATGACCAAGATCAAAAACACTGATGACAGCTTATGATGGAGAGGGTGTAGGGTAAAGAGAACACTCCTGCATTACTGGTGGGAGTGCAAACTGGTACAGTCACTTTGGAAATCAGTATGGCAATTTCTCAAAAAATTAGGAAACAACCTACCTTAAGACCCAGCAATATCACTTTTAGGTATATACCCAAAGGATGCTCATTTGTACCACAAGGACATGTGTTCAACTATGTTTACAGCAGCATTGTTTGTCATAGCCAGAATCTGGAAACAACCTAAAGGCCCCTTGACCAAAGAATGGATGTAGAAGATGTACATATACACATTTACACAATAGAGTACTACACAGAAGAAAAATAATGACATCTTGAAATTTGCAAATGGATAGATCTAGAAAACATCATATTGAGTGAGGTAACCCAGACCCCTTAGAATGTATTCACTCATAAGTGGCTTTTAGACATAAAGCAAAAAAAAAAAACAAAAAAAAAAACAGCCTACAATTCACAATTCCAGAGAACCTAGACAACAAAGAGGACCCCAAGAGAAACATACATGATCTAATCTGCATGGGAGACAAGATCTCCTGAGTAAATTGGGAACATGGGGATCATAGGAGAGGGCCAATGGGGAAGGGCAGGAAGGGAGGGGAACAGAGAAAAATATATAGCTCAATAAAAACAATAAAAAAAGAAAAAAGAAAATTCTGTGATCTTGTCTCCTATGTTATTCATGAGCCATGTTTGAAGAAGAATGACAATGCTGTCTGATGGACTAGCTAGTCAAAGATTTCCCAGGGTTTCTTTTACACATATTTATTCTTGATACAGAAAAATATATCTGTGGGAAATTCCTATTTCATACTTATTTCATACTTCAGATGTTGATTAAGAACTAAATGCTGTCAGACAGTGGTGGCACATGCTTTTAATCCCAGAACTTGGGAGGCAGAGGCAAGTGAATCTCTGAGAGTTTGAAGCCAGCCTGATTTACAAGAGCTAGTTCCAGGACAGGCTCGAAAGCTACAGAGAAACCCTTACTTGAAAAGCCAAAACAAACAAAAACAAACAAACAACAACAAAAAAGAAAGAATAAAAAAAGAAAAAAAAACCCTAAATGCTGCTAATATCTTTAGGTTATTCACAGACATTCAATGTATTACTGTTGTTGTTGTTGATAGGGTCTGGCTCTACAGTTCTCGTTAGCCTGGAACTTGCTTATGTATGTATATCAGGCTGGCCTCGAACTTACAGTTATTCTCCTGAATCTGCCTTTATGCTGGGATTACAGGTGTTGCTGCCACACCTAGATACATACATTTTCATATAAGCTTACTATAGACTATTATATTCCTTAAGTACTTTTAAATAGATATACTTTTTTAAAGAAATTTGCATTAAAATACTATACTTTGCTGCATACTGTTGAATTCAGTTATTATTCTATTTCAGTTATGATTGTTATCTTCCATTTCTTGCCTTCCCTGATATGCTTCCTTTTTTGTATTTGAAATGTTTTAAAAATTCTTTCCACATTCCCTCTCTACCTGCATTTTTCTTTAGCTCTAACCATCTCCCTCATCTTACATGAATAGCTCATTGTGATAGCATTATAGTTTTTCCATACTCTTTATCTGTCTCATATGTATAACTTATTTCCATGAAATGCTTGACTGAGCAGCATCAGAAGTCCTCTGGGATAGGAAACAAGGGTGATGGGACGAGCATTATCTTATTAACTAGTACTGGCAATGGATGGATCTCAGGCACGTCACCTGTAAAAGTATGTATGAGGTTCAGATCACAAGCAACATGAAAAGACCCTGCTCAGTCTCAACACTCTTTAGTTATTTGTAACTACTGTGCTACTGTTCCAATTAGATTACATTTTTTTGTCAGCTTGACACAAGCCAGAGTCACTTGGGAGGAAGGAATTTCAAATGAGAAAAAGCCTCTGTTAGAATGATCTGTAGGCAGATCTGCAGGAAATTTTCTTGATGAATGACTGATTTGAGGAGGACCAAGACCACCAAGGACAGTGCCACCACCTGGGCAGATCGTACTGGGTTCTATAAAAAGCAGGCTGAGCAAACCAGGTGGAGCAAGGCAGTAAGCAGCACTCCTCCATGGTCTCGCCTTCAGTTCTGCCTTCAGGTTCCTTCTTGAGTTCCTTCCCTAACATCCCTCCATGGACTGTAATTCGGCATTTGTAAGTCAAAACACTTTCATGTTCAAGCTGCTTTTGATTATGGTCTTTATCACAGCAACAGACAACAGGTTAGAAAAGTTATTCTGGTTGTCTCCATAAAAATCCTTGGCACCTTTGGTCTCTCAGTCTTAAGAGACATTTACATTTGTTATATAATTATAAGTGATTATATTTAGGAAATAACATGCTATCTTTTAGTCTTCCTCTTGCTTCATAGTAGTCACATGCATTTCACAGAGAAATTCTTTAGAATTAATCCTCCATATTGTTCCCATCACGTAGCAATACCATATGATTGTATGGGGAATCTATGTGACTACGAGAGTGTGCACACAGAGGACTAAATTCAGTTGTGACCTCAACAACTACCAATTAGAAATTTAAAAAAAATGGCAGTCGATTCTTTTTAAAATATGTCTGCTGATGCGGAAAGAACAATGTTTTCTTATCTTTTCTACACCCAGTCAAAAAGTTAAAGTTCTAGAGCCTTCATTCATGTTATTTCCAGAGCTGGAGCCAGAAACAGAAGTAATATACCAGAGTCTCAAAATATTATTTATACATCTATAATTCCTAGAGAAGATGATGAAGACACGAAGACAAAGAAAGTTAGCCTAATAGATTCTTACTGTGAAAGTCCTTGAGGTAAGGAAGACTTATCCTTAGAAATATTGTTTGGCATGTTCTTCTAGAACACCCTTACATCATAATCAGGTGAGACTTGGTCTTTGGGTCTTTATTTGTTTTGCAATAAAGTTTTCCTGCGTCTTCCAGGCAGTTGTCAACACTCACAATCCTACCATCCTCCGGCTTCAGCCTTCACGTGCTGGCCTTTTAGGTGTGTACCACCATTACTAAATTGTGGATTTTGCAGGTCCCCAAGAAGAACCTACTGGGTTAGAGAATGAAGGCTGAGTTGGAGTGACTGTGTCTTAAAAACCGTCCCAACTGTTTCGACTCTCATCACATGGATTCAGTATTACAGTAGAGGTCTCAAGAAATAAATAAGGCCAGCAAAATAGGTGTAAGAGGCTATTAATTTGAAAGCAAGCACAATTATTTTACTGGTCATATTTGTCATAATTGTGTATGAAATTCATCTTACAATATCACTGGAGATGTTTGTGTTTTTAATTATTTGTTTGCTTGTTTATTATGGGGTTGAGCATGCCTGTGAGAAGGTGTACAAGGTATACCACGGTGACCACGGAGGTCAGAGGAAAGATGGCGTGAGCTGCTTATCTTTTTCCACCAGGTGGCTTCCAGGGAATGAACACAAGTTGTCAGGCTTGTTGGTAAGATCCTTATGTACTGACTCATCTCAATGGCCTGGGAATAAAAATTTTAAAGTACCATACATAATGCCATTAACATAGATGAATAACTATGAAAAATTTTAACAAAGATCAATAATAATTGTATATAAAACCTATATAGCTTCAAAGACATAAATTAAGACGACCTAAATAAAATGGGTAATGGAATTAATATACTATGATAACTTTCATAAATTTAAAGGCAAATCATTGTTAAGGCAAACCTTTTAAAATTGACCTATAGATTCAGGTTATTCCAAACAAATCTAAGTATTCTGAAAAAAAATTTGACAACCAATTCTAAAAATGCACAAAAGAATGCAAAGAAAGAATAGTCAGCATAATCTTGACAAAGGAGAAAGAATTTGTAGGATTTGTAGTATAAGACACTAAGATTTATGACAGTACAGAAAGCAAAAAATAATGTAAGATGAATAACCAATAGAAGACCTAAAAACGGAAATATATTTGAACAGTCCTGTCACTTGGATGAGATTATCTTTGTAGTAAAGGAAGGAAGTGGTGGACTTCTATAGTGCCAGAAGGTGACACAAAATGATCGGGAGAAAATACATCTATTATGTTATGTACTGACCTGCCTGGCTTGATATTCCTATTGGTGCAATAGTGACATAATGGCTATATAACTAACCAACTGCTTTCTGACAGTCTATGAGGCTGATTCATTTCATTTCTGGTAGCCCATGGTTGAAAAGACCATATACTCAAGGGAAAAATCTACTCTTGTGGTTTTACAACAAGATCTTGCTGTGACCTGATGGAGGAAGGTCATTGGTTAATTAAATAAAGAAGCTGCTTGCCCTGATAGGTTAAAACAGGAGGGAGGAGTAAACAGAGCAGAATGCTGGGAGGAAGAGGAAGTGAGGTCAGACTCCACAGCTCTGCTCTCGGGAGCAGATGCCTCAGAGAGACGCCATGCTCCCCGCTCCTGGGAAGATACACTCCCGGTAAGACCGGTGCTCACTAAGACCGGTGCTCACAGATTATTAGAGATGGGTTGATCGGGATATCAGAATTAGCCAGTAAGGGCTAGAGCTAAAGGGCCAAGCGGTGATTAAATGAACACAGTGTCCGTGTAATTATTTCGGGGCATAAGCTAGCCGGAGGCGGCCGGGGTGCGGCTGGGGTGCCGCAGCCCCGCAGCTCATATTTCTACAGTGACCCTGCCTTCTAAATATTTGTTTAAACTTGTAGATTTGTGTTATCCTCAACTTTGGTCAGAAAAGCTTCTTGGTGCAGTGGGTAGTGGGTAGTGTAGAGACTCATAACTAGTCAAAATGCTAATAACTAATTGTATTATATGTAATTTGTATATCGAATGGTGACTGCTCCACTGTAGATAATCATCTATATCAAGCTCCACCTATTCAAGATGGAAACATTGTAAAATCTGGGGGCATAAAGAATATATGAGCTACCAGGTGGAGAGGAGAGACATGGAAGGCTGAATTCTAAGCGTTACATGTCTGTTGCATAGACTGACTCACAGTCATTGTGGTTCCCTGGATAAATCAAGTCAGTAAATTTCCAGTATATATAGAGACTGCTAGAACTATTTCTTTTTGGAGGGCCTGTTGACAGCTGGGAGCTGCTTCTGGAGGAAGACATTTCCTTTCGGAGGGAATATGCTTGCTGGTAGACTATTACAACTCTGGTGCAATACTGAATCCTTGTGATGAGAGTCGACATAATTGGAATGGTTTTTAAAATCTAGCTACTCCATCACATCCTTCACTCTCAGTAGGTTCTTCTTGGGGGACATGCAGAATCCTCTGTGCATGGTACCACACCTGTGCTCATATGAGCAGCACAAATTGGACTCTAGAGATTAGCAAGAACAACAAAAAAGGAGGATATGAAGTTGTGAAGACAAACAGTATGGTGGGCAGTAACATAAATAATATTTATTTTACATGTCTGTTGTATCAACATGTGTCTGTGTACCATGTATAGGTCTGTAAATTTTTATGTGTTTATTTAAGAATTCTCTGTTTTTCTATGTGTGTGTTTAGCTTTTACTTTTTTTCTATTTTTCTTTTATTGAAAATAGCTTTTTAGATGCCTTTAATTTTTTAAAGAACCCTGCTCTGACAACATAATAAGGTAACTGTATTGGAATATGTGCAAGGAATAAAATAATTGCTAGCAGTTCTTGTGCCTGAATAAAGGTTAAAATGAAAAGAGAAGATCACAGGAATAAAAAGTCAGGGTGAAGAAGCTTACATCCAACCTGGGATAATTTGGAGACAAAATCTAAGACGTTCCCTAATGAAAGCTGTTACGTTGAAAGAAGACATTTACGAGTCCTGGTGGAAATTGACAGAGAGCTGGTAAGAATGCACCCATGCGTGCATGCATGAATGAATAAAAGCAGGAAAGGAAAAGATGTTTGCTTCCTTCCTCAATGGATTGCTGAGGGCTAACTGACCAATATGGAGATAGGTGCTAAAAACATCATTGTATGATCATTGCTATAAATACCAAGCAAGGGGTAAAATGGATCAAGAAAGAATCAACAGAGATGCTAAATCCAGGGAAGAGTTTGATGAGGAGCAGGATGATTTTATGGCTGTGAAGTTTCTTTCCCCACACCCATTAGTTTCCTGGTAGAAGCTGGACAGCATCTTGCCTAGGCAATGAACATGGCCACCTCCGGTAAAGGACAATTGGGTACAGGGTGTCTCCACATATGACACCCAGAGAGAAATGTAAAGTTACCTTTGGACTATTTTAGCCTAGAAAGAGCAAACTTGAGACTTATCATGAGAAAAGAGCAGACAACATTGAATTAGGAGTGGGCTGTTTTTTTCAACAGAGAAGAATCATGTGTTTCACAAATGACAATGTTATAAAGGGTAACTTAAGAGTGTAGAAACATATTAGGGTCAAAAAAGAAAAAGACATCTGACCCTAGACTAGGCTATCCTAGACCACACCTTTGGGTTGAACTGACCTTGGCCGGCAGTTTGTCCTGGAGTGCTTTAAGTCCCAGTCAACTCACATTGAAAGGCAAAGAGCAGATTATATTAAAATGTATTGTGGCTGATAAATGCTCCGTGGCCATAAAATAATTATCTATGCACCTATTCACATCTCTCTAGACCAATTGTGGATGGGTAGGTGAGAGATAAATTGATGATATATTAATTATGGAAATAATAAAGGCAAGAGAACTAATCCACTACAAACATACTCATTCCTTTCTCTTTATAAGAATTCCCAGAGATGAGATAGAGAAGCGGTCCCAAGCTTTTAAAAAAATTATGAAAAATTATCAGTTAGGTAAGTTCTGAGTCTGTGGACAAACAGTAATAATATTAAGAGTATTTTGTTTTGGATTACTTAGAGGCCTTTGACATTTTGTTTAAAATTGAATTTTGTATGTTGTATTTAAGCAGATTAGGAGTCTGGGCTGCATGAACGAAACACGCTTCACCCCTTGGCATATCTGGAGAGTTAGAAATGTAAGCAATTTTAGACCTCGCAATTTAACCTGGTACAATGTCACTACGGCAAATTATGCTGTAGAAAATGCAAAATGTGTGCGATGCCAAAGGATGTCATTGACCGCAATGCCAATCCAGACCACTGCGGTTACTTCTACATCTTAAGCTGGTTTAACAAAAACACACCACGGCTGGGTTTTTGTTACCACTAAATTTAGCATGTAGATCCTGGAACATTTTTCTTCTCTATGCATAACATCTTTTTCTAGAAACTCAAAATATGCAGAAATGTCACTGCTGCTTTTAATTCTCACTCCCCGGCTCGTCACTATAGAAGCTGTCTATTTCACACACTTCTGACACCAGTTCCCTTTTCTCTCTGCAAAATTTATGAGGGTCCATAACAGAGGATGGTAGATTTTTATTTTTATTTTTACCATTTCTTTCCAGGTTCTAGATACATGATCTTTCTAGTAGGCCCAATTTAAATCTTCTCTGTTGTACAATTTTAGGGGAGTGCTGTCCAGCTCAAAGTCTATCTAAGTAGAGCTGGACAGCTATGAAATCCACACTCTTGCTGCCCCATGCAGTAGAAGGAGGAGATTTTCCAATGGATAAGGCCACTTTAGGGCACTGAGCTAACCCTGTTTTCTATTGCTATATGGGTGGAGTGATTGCTCTGAGTCTTCCTTAAGGCTTGGGTACCTATCTTCTTTTGGATGGATGCCTGCAGATAGACGGTGCAAGACTGTTAGTTAACTATTCTGACATCACTCTGGCAATTCTTTCTCAGAGGGTCTGATTCATTTTATGAAAATTTGTACCTAAGTTAGTGAAAACTGCTTATTCACATGAGACATATTAATAAAACCTGCTTCTCTTTCTGGTGGAAAAAAAAAATCTTTTTCTTTTCTCCCCATCTTTGCACGTCTAAACTGCCTGATTTCTGTAGCTGAAATATTTTTAGCCCCACTCCCACACTTTGTGCCACTAGGAAAATTCGCTCTTTCCCTCTTTGTTTACCTCTGCCAACCTCGAGGCCCTTTATGCTTTTCGCTTTGCGTGAACATACGAAAAAGATGATAATATTATATTCCACTCAGAAATCATGCTTAAAAACACAGGTGTGAGGTCAGCCTTCCTGAATTTGTATCTACATCCCAAACTTAGAGTTTTACGATTTCATACTAATTAGTGTCTCTGTGAATCTGAGACCAACATAGCACCCCCCTCTACAGTCTCAGTGAGGATGCAAACACATAATCCTTATTAAGTCTCTGGCAAAGTATATTCTTTATAAACCTTGACTAATAGTATAGAATGCTATTATTACTTGATAGTCCAGAGCAAGGCTATAGTTGTGAAATTAAACCTTGGCATAATCCCAAAGCTTAATACTTATCAGACTTATTTAAAAAAAAAAAAACTAGCTCTCCAAGCTTTGGATCCCTTATATGCAAATGAGAAATTAAATGAACTCTTTCACCGGGCCCTGGGAGGATACAACATTATGTAATAAATGTAAAACACCTAACACGGAGCCTGACAAAAGTGGGCGGACAGCAAATGTTCACTGCTTCCTGTCCTCCTGGTTTCTTAAAGTAGACACTGTGCAAAGCGGCTGGGGGCTGGCTGCTAAAGCATGCCAGATACAGAAAGGAGAGATGTAGTTCAGGCTTCGCGTGTCGAATTGAGTGGGTCAGAGACTCAAGCAGCTTCTCTTATTTCAATCTTGATTACACCTGGTTAAGGTATATAAGTCACTTTCCAAGTCCCATTAGGCAGTACAGGTAATGGCAAGCCTTGTAATTTTAATTTTGCATTTTCTACATGGCTGGTTTGAAATCTAGGTGGTAATTAAAGACATAATTTAAAGTCTTAAGGTTTTCCTGTCCCTGATTCATGTTCAGCATGCAGAAAGGTGACAAATGCGTGCAGCAAACTGCTGGCCTTGTGCATTTGGAAGTCACCTCAAAGTAAAGGCTGTTCGCTTCAGCTATCCGAGTCACTTTGCAGGAAGACGATAGCATGTAGAGATAGATACAGCAGTGCACTGGTTGGTTTTTGTCAGCTTGACATAAGTTAGGGCCATCTGGGAAGAGGGAACCGCAGTTGAGAAAATGCCTTCATCAAGATTGGCCTGTTGGCAATCCTGGGGTACATTTTCTTAAATTAATGATTGATGTGGGAGAGTTCACATTAAGACGGTCTTACCCCCGGGCAGGTGACCTTGGGTTGTATTAAAAATCAAGCTGAGCTAGCCATGAAGGGCAAGCCCGTAAACATGGTTCTTCCTTGGGATCTGCTTTAGTTCCTGCCCTGACTTCATCTCATGATGGAGCATAAGATGTAAGATCAAATAGATCCTCTCTTCCCTGGCCTGCTGTTGGTCGCAGTGTTTATCACAGAGACA
Organism: Microtus ochrogaster; assembly: GCF_000317375.1. NCBI lineage: Eukaryota > Metazoa > Chordata > Mammalia > Rodentia > Cricetidae > Microtus > Microtus ochrogaster. Next base: position 46,602,290 of record NC_022018.1, on the reverse strand, counting down.
GGAACCTGACTAGGACTGTCAGCCTAGGCCCTGGGATTCTGGGTTTTGTTTAACTCTTCTGCCACAATCCAGTTATGTTATATATATTCAGTGTTCTGCCCCCAACCATTCAGTTTCTAGAAATGTAGGAATCTACAAAGTTAGGAAGACTTACGTTTGAATCCTGGCATTGTAGTTGATTTTAGATGTACTTTTTTCTTCTAAGCTTTAATTTCATATGCGTTGAGGCAATAATATCTAACCAGTGACAAGTCTGTAGTTTTGGGTGAAGCATGCATGCGTAGCTTCTGGTATACATTAGGTATGAATAAACAATGCTTGTGTTTCTTTCTTCCTCAAGGCTTAGTTTTCTCATCTGTAAAATGAGCCAGTTATACATAGCATCTTTAGGCTTTAATGTGCTACCACTGCCATGATGACACAGTTGAGGAAAACATTAGAAAGCCCCAGTAGCTGCTGGTGTGGCTTGAACAAGAACACTGTTGGGAGGTCAGGGACTGCAGACTTTCCTTGATGGATGGATTGGAGGGAAGACCCGCCCAGGGCAGATTAGGTGGATATTTTGTTTGCATTCTGTTGTGTCTACAGATGGGCTGCTGATGGTAATCAGATCACAGGGTATTAGTCAGCCACTCTGCCTAGTAAATAACAGAAGAACTAATTCGGGGACACAGTCCAGCTGGCAAAGTTAGCTTTGGGGCACAACCAAAGCACAATGGACCTCTCTTCCTTCGTTCCAACTGTGTCTGATTATTAATCCATCGTGAGCAACAATCCTTAGTTTAGATGGAGTTTTTATTAATTTTAAAATTAAAGTAGAGACATTAAAGGTAATCTGTGGACCTTCAGTTAAAGTAAAAGGATACACAGTTGTGTGTCGTGTGCATGAAAGGGATTTCAAGCGTCTGCTCCAGACTGGAGTAGCACCGATTTTAGGTGATGCTTAACTTTCATTTGGCTTTATAGTTTCTATTTTCTATAACTATAATGCATTGCATTGGTAGTCAGAAGAAAAAAAAAATGAGTTACAAAAATGAGTTTTGTAAGAAATTCCCATGGAGCCCTAGGAAGGTTGCCTTGTTGGCAAATCATACACTGTCTAATTCAAAGTAAGTACAGAGGTCTCTCCTCCCTCTGTCACAATATCCTGAGAAAGAAAGATTAAATATCCCTTTAGGAGCTCTCTCTGCAGGAAACTACAAAATATGACTGTGATGCCACCTTCTTATCCTACAGTTCTTGAGGCATTCTGCCTTTGAACAGATGCTATGTGAACACTCTAAATCCTATTTGTCTGCTCCTAGTATCTGCACTAGGAAATTTGCTCAACCATTGAACATTGACCTAAAAGATGTGGTGGGAAGGATCGAAAGGTTTAGGGTTTTAAGTATTTTTTTCCAGAGCTGTAGGGCCTTGCAAAGTTACTTGATCATGGGAACATCTATAAGTGGGATAATAAAATATACTCTGCAAATTTCCCTTTTTGTGGATGAAATGGGACAATAATGGCCCTGGTACGGAGTGATGTCTCTTCTCCCCTTCGTTTTTCTTTTCAGGCTCAGTGAACATGTCCACACTGTTGAGTGAACTTGGGTTATGGATTCAGCGTGGAAGTCAGCCTTGTAGAGTGTTTGCAATGTGGTCTGGCTATTCAAAGACAAGGATAAGGTCCGGCTATGGCAAGTGCCATCTTCTCTGACCAATGTAGTCACCAAACTGTTTAACTAAGCAGAAGACCTTGCCACCTTGGTTCACAAGAAAAATAAGCTCTCTTTTCAAGCAGCTGTAGTAAAACCTCTTTCTCTCCTCCTCTGCCATGTCCTGTGACAAGTTATAGGTCTACAGGGTGAATGAGTTTGGTTGAGGCCTTTTTTTAAATTTGTTTCTTAGATGATAGTCTTGGTGCTAACTCAGAACATTGCTCATTGCTTCTGATGAAAACCCTGTCCCGGATTTGAAATTATCTTGGCGATTGCAAACAGTTGCTTCATATAAGTATCTAAAACGGGCTATTAATTTTCAGTATTATCGCTAAGGAGAAAGAGTATTTGTAGCCCGAGCTGTCGTTTAGAGCAGTGTTTCCTCATAATCTCCCAGTCCTCTAAAGAATACGGCAGGAAAGATGAAGATTCAGAAGAAACATAACTCAGAAACGCATGCAAAAGATGTCAGTAAATAATTTCCATGAATTATTGTGCCATACTGAGTATTCTGGATCGCTTTCTGGGGTCTCCATACCAACATTTGCAACCATAGAACTTATTTCATATTGATGGTTACATATACTACTAGATCCAGCACACTCTCTAAATTAAGTACATTCTAAATTAATTTCCTTCATTTTGATTCTCTTCTTATAATCCTTCTTTCAGTAAATAGCTTCTAATATTTAGAGGTAGCATCTGAGATTTCTTGACATACCGCTTGCTCAGTATGTAACTGTCTTACTGCCACACATGTAGGGAGAATCTTCTCAGATCTTCAGGATCCTTTTCTCTTCTGAATTCACCCAGTTTGCTCGCTGTCCAATTATGTTTGCTTCACTACAGTAGCCCATGGTTCCCCTGGCTTCGGTCTTTCTCCCTCATCAGTACTCATGTCTGTGGCTTTCATAATAACACGTTTGCACACAGAGCCCCACTGTGCCATGTTCTTTATCGAACTCAATATCTGCTTTGGAATTCCTTAGTTCACGAACAATGCTTTGAGCACCTAGTCTTTCTTAGCCTGCTGATCTAGTCTTGAGTCTGCATCTTTGCCCTGTGCCCTCTCCATCTATCGATTCAGGGAACTGAACTCAGGTCCTCTGTAACTGCACTGAGTGTTCTTAGCTACTGTACCCTCCCCCTCCTTTTTTTAAAATATATTTTTAGATTGTCTCACATTTCCAAAGTGCTTAGAAATTTGAATTAGGAATAAACAACATTCAGGAAGAGATGGGATGGGTTGGGAATCTCTCTTGGGGAGATGCAGCCTTGCCACTTTCTTTTGAGGTACGATATAATTAAAGGGGATTAACATAAGAGTAATCACTAATTATATGGTTATTAACTGCTTCATATTTTGCTTTAATTTCCTATATTTATTTGTTTGCTGCTTAGAAACTTTGTCTTCCTATAGCACTTTTGTGCCTTTTGGAGGGGGCTAGATGCTGTTTGTGTTACTAGTCAATGTTTTTCAGTAAATGATTTTAATTTATTTCCTATTGCTTCACTTATTTCCATGTGCTGGTTGTCCTCAGCCATAGCCCACAAAAATGTGATGTTTGCTATATATTTTTCTGTTTCAATTAATTTTTTTATTTAAATTTTCCTAAAGTACAATAGAAAAAATACATACTACCCTTATAAGAGAGTATGTGTGTTTTTCTGAAAATCATATGCTCTACCACAGTTTATGAAGTGCTATTTTGTTTCATTTAATACTCAAAATGCACCTTAGGTTGAAAACTCTTGACCTGATTGTCATTTGCACAAGAAATGCAGAAGGGAAGCAAAAAAGACTAAGTTCTTGGTCTAACTACACAAGTTAGGAAGTAGAAGGCACTGCATGAACTCAGGACTGTGGGAAGAAAATGATGAAATTCTAAAACACAGTGACAGCCTCTAGTCAAGGTGGGAGACATTAAATTCTTATCATAGATTAATATGTGCTGTCATTGTAACTGTAACATTCCACTGCATACAAAGCAGAATGAAAGTAAATATAAAAACTGGATAGTTACACAGATGTCAACATAAAGTTAATCAGCTCTGTGCTCTTTTCCCCCTTTGTCAAAGGCTTTGATATTATCCTGGTTTGTTCTTCTGATTGAGAAACAAATAGATCTTGAAGATCATTTCTATACTTAGACACAGTACTTCAAAGTTCCAGTTTAACATATCAATACCCATTCAGGAGTTTTGCTCAAGTCTGTGTGTTTAATGATCCACTGGGAAATTAGTAAACATATTGAAAATGATACCAACTATGAGCTGGCTTTGGTTTGCTAGTCTCCCGTCCTTCCCTCAGTTGCACAGTCACAGGGTGGCACCGGAAGTTTTCTTTCTTTTATTATTTAATTTTTTTTTTTTTTTTTTTTTTAGAAAACAGATTTGTTTGGGCAAATGAGGAGTGAGAATTCATCCCTCAGCACCTGTGAATTGTTTATGCTAATTGGGTCATGGCTGATGCTAGCTGAGTGTGGGCTGCGTTTTCATCCACTCTTTTATACGCCGTATGCGATAGTGGGAGTTATTAATTGATTGGAAGAGTTGCCTTGTATTTTCATGTCATTTTCTTCCTTTCCTGGCCTCATTATCATGGGTTCTCTCTTCCTCTCACCCTCTGCTCTACACAGGAAATCTGAACCCCAATAAGACAGATGGCTATTAGGAGCAAGGTACCCCAAATACCAAGGACTTCCACAAAAGCTCCTCTGTGTGCAAGACAGGCATGCTCAGAAGCCGGGGCTGGACTGCATGGGCCTCTAATCTGTGGGACCAGAAGACTGGCTGTCTAGATATTTTCCTTCTTTATCTGCTTTCCTTCTCTCCTTCACACACAATGTTCTCTGTATTAAACACAGGTTGGGAGAGCCTGGGTGGGAACAATTAGAGGTCTAAACTAATGTGGGAGGCAAGGAGGGTAGGCTTGGTCATGGCTTTGTCATCCATGAATGAAGCACAGCACTCCACTTCCTTGTTTGCCTTACAAAGAACAAATTCCCACTCCACACCTCAACGGGATTTTTTTTCTTTTTTTGAGGCTGATGATTTGAGCATCGCAAAAAGATTTTTTAAAGTTTCTATGTGAAACCCTTCTCCGAGATGGGGTCTAGAAGTTAGCATTTAAGTTACCTGGACAATAAACCAAGTAAAACATAGGAAGGTATCAATTTGTGGGGGAGACAGGAGATGTGGCTGATGTTGCTATGCTCATGCTAGCTAGCAAGACTCCAAGGGACAGACAGGAAGGTGTTAGTGTGAGGTCAAGGGTTACAATCTATTCGGCAGCCATGCCTGAAATAGGCACTGGATTGACTTGTGGTCATTGCTTGTGCCTCTGTCTTTCTAGAGAAAACTAGACCTCCAGCTTCAGGAATGAACCACAGCTGAGGTCTCTGGGGACAGGGATGGAGAAAGAGCACAGCCTGCTACTAGATGAATGAGCAGGACTCTTAAATACATGGCTGGCAACCTGTGAGCTGTTCTTACAGTCTATTTCCAGTAAGTGACTTTAATGGGTCTCCAAAGCTTTCTCCATTGTATCTGACTGGAGATGGGTGTGTGAATGGTGGCTGCACTGAGGATCAATTGGCCAAAATGTGTAAGGGTTGGACTGGGCAGAAGAGGTTAATGGAAGGGAAAGGAATCTCAGTTAGGAAAAGCTCAGAACTTGGTTTTGGAACACACTCAGCGCGGCCTTTGAATTGTTCTCAGGTTTGTCCATCACAGGGACATGTAGGGTTTACCTCCTCCATAACTACTTCCAGACAGAAGGAAACCTCAGTCGTTACAGACAGTTATGCATTAAAATCTTCATTGCCTCTAGAAATCTAGTTTCAAAGTCTTTAATTGTTCAGTAGTATACCTACACTTTTCTTGTACTATTTCCCTTTCTCTTTTGATTCTTTAAAGGATTTTCCTTGGTTTTATAACAGATACATTTGAGTTGAGGACTTTCTTTCATTTTCCACACCTTAATTCTTTCCATCATTCTTTTTATGCACCATTCCCTTCAGTCTTAAGTGCTTCCCACCTTCCACTTATGACTTTAAGACTTTAAATGAACTGGGGTGGGAGTGGCAGTGTTTTCCCACACCTGGAAGCCCTAAGTCTTTTTTCTGTATCTGAAGTTTCTCCTTGAAAGTTTAGACTGAAGGATTCTTGTTCTACCAGGTCAGCAGAGACATTTAATAAATTGCAATGCTCTCTTTATACCAAGGATGATGCTGCCCACCAATTAAATGGTATTGAAGGAGAATAGTGCACTTGAGGCAGATGGAAGGTGTTTAAGTAGCAAACAGCAGTATTAGTGACTAACTGACACACACACACAAACACACACACACACATAGATGGAAGACATTTAAATAACAAAGGTTCGTATTAATGACCAATTGACAAGAACACACACATGTGCATGCAACACACACTACACAGACCTTGCTTAACCCTTCAATCTCCCTTGGATTTGGAGCTAGCTAACCATTGCTATGAAGAACCCAAGGCTTGCCGGGCAGTGGTGGCACATGCCTTTAAGCCCAGCACTCGGGAGGCAGAGGCAGGCGGATCTCAGTGAGTTTGAGGCCAGCCTGGTCTAGAAGAGCTAGTTCCAGGACAGGAACCAAAAAGCTATGGAGAAACCCTGCCTCAAAAATCCAAAAAAAAGAAAAAAAAAAGAATCCAAGGCTTAGAGAGGCTGTCATTTTTATAAGTTGCTATACTAAGTGAGTGGAGAGGTATGGGATGGGATAAAAATGGAATCCTGTACTATGACAGAGGCTGGAAACATAAGGCAAAACTCCCTGTGAGGGGATGCTAAAGCTAGGTCTTGCCTTAATCTCAGGGAAGAAAAGAATGCTATTGTTAATTAACTGTTGCTAATGACTTGCAACTAATTGAGTGATACCAAGTATCTTTGTCTCTTGGGACCACGCTAAGAAGTCCCCAAGGTATAAAGGTTAGATAGTTAGAGTATATTCAACTGAAAGCTAAAGATTCAAAAGCCAATGATTCCGATGGATTTTATGGGGGAGGGGGACACAGAACAAAAGGTGGAGTTGAGGGGGACTGCTAAGGGGAAAGGGTTGACAGAGGGTTCTCAGTGAATTTCTCTCTATGCCTGAAAAAACCTGAAGAGAATCTGAGATGCTCACCGTGGCATTCATCAGTTGTCAAAACTGGCATTTCCCTTTGTTGAACAAGACAATACAGACAAGGGAAAAGGCACTTTATGACAAGTACCAATGGCTTCAAATGCCATGAGTTATGTAAAACGATAAAAGAGGGGTTTGTCGTCGGGAGCCATAAATGTGATAGTCTTGTGGCTTAAGTCAACTGACTTTTAATGTGCAGAAGGTAATTAAAACGTTCAGGGAAACAATGGTCTTCAAGTCAAAAAAAAAAAAAAAAGGAGAAGAAGCTCTAGCATAGGGGAGAGAACATGAGTGAGGTAAGAGATCATGCAACTCCCTCCAGCCTCCGGTGAGAAGCCATGTGAGCGTGAGCATGTGATGGACTTACTCAGAGCCTGAGCTTCCCCATTTGGGAAGTGAGATATGGTCATCAGCATTACCTTCATTTGCCTTCCTGGTTGATTTTATCAAGCTGGCCAGCTGAAAAGGCATCTCTTTCCAGCAAGGAACACTGTGATATTTTAAAGAGCCTGGGCTTCGGAGTTGGACATACTTCAATCAGATCCTAGCTTTGCTAATATCCAAATGGATGGCTTTTTCAAGAATCTTTAATCTGTCCATCTTAAATTGCACCTGTGTGTGAGCTCACGTGCACGTTGCATGTGACTGAGGATATCAGATGTCAAACTTGGTCGCTGTTTCTTAGGCACTATTTACATTTGCATTTTCTGAGACTCAGTCTCTCACTAGGTCTTGGAACTCAGTTGAGGTTGTCGGTGCAGCAAGTGCCAGAGATTCCCATTTCTACTTTTCCAAGCATAGGAGCCCCATGTCCTCACACACACGTGTATTCTCAGGCTTCTGTGGCCAGCCTTTTCCTGAGTTACCTCCCCAGCCCCCAACCTTAAATGTTCTAATCTGCAACCTGCGCATAATGATGCAGTTCCGATCTCCCAGTGTTTCATTGAGGGTGAGCACATGCAATGAATATATCAAATGCAGTCTCTGGTTTCTGTTCATTTCTTGACGTCTGGTTGCCACTCTTGATGGTTTGAGCCCGTTTAAAAGAGATGACCTTGGGGGCTAAGTGGGTGGCTCAGTGACAGAGTGCTCACCTATGCTATCTATCTCCATCGCTGATGGGAAATATAGCTTATGGTAGTTTATAACACTTAACTATAAATATATAGCTAAGAAAAATATTCAGGAAAAAACAGGCACAGCAGAATGGAATACATATATATATATATCTTACTGGTAAAGTAGTAGAGCACCTGCTTTGTTTTCAATACCCAGCACTCACCTCTCTCACCAAACAAAAATAAAAACAGCTATAGGATGTGATAAGACCAAGATAATAAATATATGAGAGATGTAATATATATATGTATATATATATATATATATATATATATATATATATATAATCTCTCAGTCCTGATTGCTCATTGGAAGTAATTAAAAAGATTCTTGTTGGGGCATTGCCCTGTAGAGAATATGATTCAATTGGGGCGCAGTGGGTCTTCAGTCATGGGGGACATTGTGAAATTTCCTGGGGTGTTTCTAATCTATACTAGATACAATGCTTTCTTTTTAAACTTTAGCACTAATCATGCAGAAAACATGGAATAACTCAGAAGCCTATTGGAAGTTGGTGTTCTAGAGACTTGGCCATTTAGATTCTGTTTCACTTAATCTAGGGAAGGGCTTGTGTGATGTTTATTTCAATCAGGAAAATTCCATGATGTCCTTCTCGGTTCAAATCACTGAGCCTAAAGTTAAGGGAGGGAGTATCATTGTCAGAATCTACTGATGGGTAAACCTAAATTATGGCATATGGAGGCCCATCTGCTTTTTGAAGTCGTATGGACCTCCAGTTTCCAGAACCTTCCTCTTGAGTTACAGGTGGCTTTCACAGAGTTCCCTCCATGTTGCCAGGATTTTCTGGGGGTGAAGAAGTTCTAGCTAACCAGAAGAGCATCATCTGTCTCCAGCGGACAACCAGGAGGTCTGTGGGCTTGTCTGCCCCCACCCTGTTCTCCACAACACACCCTGTTTTTGATAACAGATTTCCATGTCAGATAATTTTTCTCTTCTTACACACACAACAAAGACAAATGGATATTGGAGAAAACAGGCTGTTTCATTACCAGAACAGGGCACAGACTTGACAATCTCAGGAACTCATGAAAGCACTTTGAAAAGTTGTGGACTTCTTTTTACCCTCCCTTCTAGAACCTTCCCTAGACTCTTCTTGTATTAGCTAACTAGAACACCCTCCTCTATTTTGGAACAGGATATTTTCATTTTCCAAGAACAATTAAATTAAAATACCCATAAGCCAGTCAAAAAACATACTTCTAAAACTATTGCTTTAGATAGACATTTTATCTATAATTGATTTTGAAGGTGTTTTCTAGAATTCTGTGAACAGTATATACAACACAGGGAAGGAAGAAGGAGAGCCCTCAGATTTTTTTCTTTCCTCCTGAAAGGGTTTATATCTCTGAGAACACTTGTTCAATCTATAGAAATCGCCACATGAATGAATGACAAAGGCAACAAACACAACAGCCTAGCCAGTCAGGTTTTCGGTAACCCAAGCTCTTGACTGTGACATCTGTATGAAACTCCCAGTTAGCTTTTCAGAAGAGGGTATCACATACAGGCTTTCAGGAATTCCTCATACTGCTCAATGCTGGTCTAATCTGGCTGAGTAGAGAGTTGCCTGGAGCATGAGATTAAATTCTCTTTGCTCTACATGCCTTTCCTTCCCCTAGTCCTCAGTCTTGACAAGGATTCAACACAGATTTCAATCATCCATTGGAGACATGAGTGTTTACTGTGGGAAGTGAGGGTTGCAGGCCATGCTGTTCATCCTTCACCCACTCACCGTTCACCTGGAATGTTCCGAAGGCCTAGGGATTTGGTGTCTTGGAAAGACTCATTGCCCATGCACAGTGCACACAGGCTGCTGCAGGGCAGCTGGGGACTGTAGTGAAGTTCCCAGTCACAGTGGAGGCAGAGCTCCTAGAAGCAGGAGACTCCATGGTGATGGTCCTAGGTGTTGGGGGATCCGGGACCATGTTTTGATACAGAGTAAAAGAGCGGGTAGGGGGATGTATCAGAGCACACTTCCACTATTGCTGAAGTTTGTCCTGTTGTAGGTTTCTCTGGGACAAGACACACCATCTTAGTGATACTGTGTTTACTAAACATTCCTCGTGTGTGTGTGTGTGTGTGTGTGTGTGTGTGTGTGTGTGTGCATATGCTTGCCTCTCACTAGAAACGGGAAATTGAATTACTGTAAGTTAATATTTGTTATTTGCAAAGTCTGAGCTATCTCATGGATTCTCCATCAGAGGAGGGAGGTCCTTTAACATGGGATATCTATTTTATTGATTTGCTGATGTACAGTGTCTTTTGTAGCAGACATTGTTTTAAGCACTTTAAAACTTTGCCTCAGTAATGAGCTTAACAACTTAGAAATCTGTCGCTGTTGTCAATTTGCCAAAGGCTTTATGCATTGATTTTTAAATATGGGTCCCAAGGGAGGGGTTCTGTCTCTCTCACTCACCAAGGCTGCCTGTCACCCCTGTTTAACTGCAAACTCTGAGACCCCAGAAACACTTAGATTTCTGATTTGGGGGTCCTGACCTAGTTGATGTTTGGGGAGACCACTCTCAATCCTGCACATCTAGGATTCCTAGATTGGGGGTAGCATCCTCCTCACCCCACACGATCCAAAGGAGAAGACATAGCTTATGCCACCGCTTCCCATGTATTTCCCAGTTATTCCAGCTCTGGAGCCTAAACCACCGTCACTGCTGGTGACAGTTCTGACCACTCCACCCCCAGAGCTCCATCTGCCGCAGCTACCAGCCTGCCTTGTAATCTTCAAGCCTCCCACACACCCTGCCTGCTTTCCTTCCATAAAAGCCAAGAGTCCATCATCTTCAAGACAAAGTGAACAGACAGCTTTACCCTTCACAGCCAGCTATTATTTCTTTTCTCCATCTGCGGCTCAGGTGGATGAACCTGCCATGGAACAAGGCTCAGAATGGCATGCACCTGGGCAGATGTGCAAGCGTAGAAAGTCAGGTCCCGTGACAGGGTGGAAGTCCCTCTCTTCTCATCTCTCTTCTAGCTCCACTCCTACTTCTAGCCACCAACCTACTTGTAGATCCATAACAAGCTATAGATGTTAACTACCCTCTCACGCTTCTTCCTAGCAACACTTCTTAAAGAGGCAGAAAGCAGCAGCAATGCTGTCTCCCTCCTCTTGGAGGATGGGGATTCGCCGTGATATCATTTTTGCCAAATCAAGCTATGCTGCTGAGCCTGCTGACCCGAACAAAACCTGCAGATAATATCCAGCACCTCCTGACCTTAAGAACATGGGCTCACACCCAGAAAATGGAAGCAGGATGCTCACAAGCCCGCAAGGTTACCTCAAGTCACAAGTAAAGCAAAAACAATTCATAAGAACACTTGGGGAAACCAGGGGGATTATTATCATTGCTCAAGGTGAGCTTCCCGTCATGCAACAGTGAAAGATGCCAGGATTACAGCACAGCGTATCTCCTTTTCATCTCTGCTTTGCAACTTCCAAGAATTCAACTAGTTTCCTATTAAAGCAGGACCACTGTCTTCCTTTTTAGTGTGTTACCTCCGTGCTCTGGGGCACAGCCATCGCTTGACTGAACATCTTTAGAATGTCATGAAAAACACAAACTGTAATTTTTTTTAAAAAAAATCTCCTACCCATCAAGAGGATAAACCACTTGGGATTTGTTTGTTACTTTAACAAAAGCAAACATTCTAAATAGAACCTGGGAGAGAAGAGCAAGCACGCTAGAGCCTAATCGACCGCCTTGAACTAGGTAATGAAAACACAGACTGCCGCACTTCACACAAGGGGGTGGAGAGCCTTGAGTGTGCACTGAGGATTCTCCAGGCAGCAACCCTGACCACTGAGTGTAGATAAGGCAGTTACACAAGTGGCACACTTATCTCAGAAGCCCACAATCCAGCCAGATGGCACTCGGCTAGGTCAGGGTGCCCGAGGATCTCCACCAGTGCAATTGATGCCTGCCGAAAAATTTCCTCGGTCCTCTCAGGCATAAGCTCCCGGACTCATGGAGGTGGGAATCCTTTTCTAACACCGCCCTCGGAGGTCTGCAGCCAACACTTGTTAACACCCCCAAGATGAGTGGATTTATTTAGTCTATTCTGAAATTCCAGCAGCAGTTTGGTAAATGCTATCAATCTGGAACTATTAATCAGTGAACTTTTAAGAGGGAGCTTAAGCTGTTGCAGCTGACGTTGCACGGTTTGCCACAAAGCAGCCTGAGGGGAGGGGGGCTTCTCTCTTTTCCATTTGTTACCTTGAGCTCCTTGACTGTAGAAGAATCTTTGTGCTGACTCCACATCCAAGAGTCTATGAGCAGACTCAACGTCCAGAAAATAATCCATTTTGGGATAATCCATCTTCGATGTTCAAAGCAGGATTTTGAGGGAAGCTAATCACGTAGATATCTATAAAGAGGAAAAAAAAACCCCACAGTATTTTAGGCTGTCAAGTATGTCTACTCTTTAATTTTTTTTTAGAAAAAAATAAGAGTACTCTATTATCATATGCCAACATTTGACTGACATATCTAATTTCAAAGCCCCCATTGCCAGAGTCTTTGTATTGTATGAGAATACGCAACCTTTAGTTAACACTGATTAAAAATAATATATTCCACTTAGGAAAAAAAGAACAAGCAATGATCCAGGTTAAAGAGAAGTAACATACTGTTTTCTCCTTGCTGTATAGTAGCTGCCAGAAGATATACTTTTAAATTAATCTACTTCCAGTTTTTAAAAGTCTGCCTGATAGATGGCATTAGAAAGTGTCATCCATCCTTCAGGTTGCTCTTCCATGGACCCAGGGCCTTCTGGTGTCCCCTTTAGTGAGAGAATGCCCTCCGAGAATCTGAGTCCCCTCCCTAGATATCTTACAATACATGTTGGCTTGTTTGCTGTACAAATACCTTGGATTCCTTACTCTTCAGCCATCCCTTCAGCGTTCTCTACAGTGCTACCGGCTCATCTGCCTGTGCCCGGTACAGGCTGCTTCAATACAGAACTATGGCTCATGCAGCAGTGACAAGCATCACAGGCTTGCAACTTTTCCCATAGCATGCACTAGCCCCGCGTGAAAAACAGCCACGTCCCTTCTCATGGAGCCTGTGGAGGTTTCCCCCGATACAGGCACAGATGAACTACATCTATTTCTGCACTGTTATCGCTTTAAGGAGGAGCAAGACAAAAAGTCCTTAAAAATCAAGAGGCTCAAACAATCACTTGCGTTCTAAGACCACACACTCTCATCCAAGAAACCAAGTTTGGTAAGAGGAAACTTTTTAAAAAATAGGCAAAGGTACCCCCAACAGCGAATTATACTTACTGCAAAAATAAAGCTGTAAAGCTAAGGGCTGTCAATAGTCCAAATGAGCAGTTTCAACCAGCTGCCTTTGATCTTACTAAATATTCCCAGCGAAAGTAAACAGTTTTGATTATCTGATTAGATCAGTGATGAATAATGTATTCTGTCCACTGGACTTGCTCTATCAGATAAAATGGCCAGAACATGTTACCTTAGCAACAGAAGGTGACGCTAGCTTCAGCCTCTCCACTCCCTCCTCTGCAAATGAAGGAAATTACCACTTTCCCATGTAAAACTTTGGCAGGGAACCATCAAAATCGACATGTAGATTTTACATCATCCAGGGTCATTCACAGCCCGCTCTCCCACCTCTTAAGTGGAAAAATCTCATACTTATTTAAAAATCAGAATTATGGTTTAATAATCTATTTTTCCCATCTCAAATTCCAGTCTGCTTTGCAGTCAGAACAAAACATAACATGGTAAATGATTAAACAGTGGAGAAGACTAAGTTGTCTAGACCGTGTTGGGGTACCTGTCCTTACCTTATTGCTGAATGAGGCAGGATGATGAAGAAAGACCGTTTAATTGACAGCATGTTCAACATTCCCATTATAATTAACACACAGAAACAGTCACCAGCTCAGACGCTGAAAATAACCCCTTCTGTGAATCGGTCCCTAGAAACAGCTTAAAAAGCTGCCTGAAATTCCTCAGCTTTTTGAAAGACGCATTATAGCACGGATCTTCTGGGAGACAAGCCCCTAGCCCACCAAAGGCAAGCTAGCCAGAGAGACATATGCAGGGAAGATTGTCAAAGTTAGAAGACAGTCACTCACCAGCCCTTGTCCTCCTTCAACAGGATGCAGCCGGAGAGTAGAAAGCAAACTGAGCCGGGCTGCTGAGCTGGCAAGCCCAAATGAACAGCTTCTAATTTTCCCTTCAATCTCCAGTCAGGAGCACAGAGTGGAGGGAAATGATGGATCCGCCGGTTTTATATTGTGATGAAATGCTAACCCCCCAAGATGGAGTCTGAGTGGGGGCTGCTCTTTAGAACACATTAGCCTGCTAATTTAAGAAAATTGAAAGGTTTTGTTTTACCGTCTTTTATGTGTTCTTTTCTGCTACCCCCTCAATTTAATTTGCATTTAAAATGATTCTCCTGTCTCCTAGCCTCTCCAAGGTGTGGAGTACTTTCTAATCCTGAAGGCTGCTCCAGTAGGGCTTGGTGAACTGCCACTTTCCTTCTGAGCTGCCAAACATGGTGGGCAATTAAAACTGTGAGCTATTTTCCGGAGGGAAATACAGAAGGCCAGTTGGGTTTCACACTTCCTCTTTCTGTCTCTGCGTGATCACATCCTCAAAATGCCTAAATGCAAGCCTTTTTTTTTTCCCCCCGAATGCAACAGAATCATCTCAATGGCAAAACGCAGCTTTGGTTGGATTCCTCAGGTTAACCTCCTTTGCTATCCTCCCTACCCCATTCCCAGGGAAGGCTTGCAGAAATAAGACTTTGAGATGTACTCATCAAAGCTATGATAATAGCCAAGTCACACTCTAGGGTGTGTTTTCTGCAACCTTCCTCCACCTAGCATAAGTGATGGTTAGTACAGTGTAGCGTGTAGCATTGTGATAAGTGCTTAAGACAGGGGAAGCAATGTTTACAAAGACTTGGGAGAAAGTCTTTACCAGACTGCCCTTCTCCGTGTACACTGCTCAGCCAAGCGACAAGTGCTGGGGAGTGTCTGCTAACTTTGAGAATTGTCCATTTGTGTGTCTTTCATATTACCTTGCCTTTGGTGGGTTAGGGGGTTGTCCCCTAGAAGAGAACCCAGGAAATGCTTTGCTGACTGTTTTGTGGGCCAGTAATGGGGTGGGTTCTCCCACCACATCTGAGAAAACAACCATGTACCAAGTTAGTACTACAGATAGATCAGCCCAACGGAAGAACAAAGTAGAACGACCAATCAGATGGCCTTGTGGGGAGTCAGCTTGGTCTCCGGATGTGCAGAGCTTTGCTTAGACCCCTTAGGCCTTTAAGGTTGAAGTTCTATTCAGCCCTCAATAGAGATAGGTGAACACTTGACATTTACAAGAAGAGAAGCAGTCTTCTGGTTCCTTTCACTTACAGTAGAGTGTGGGCGACAGGTTCTAACCCTCTATTGTGCGTCTACTGAAATTATAATGACTCATATGAGAGAGAGACACGGGCATAGGGAGGGGAGTGGAGCGAGAAAGAAGAGAAACAGAGAGAGAGAGAGAGAGAGAGAGAGAGAGAGAGAGAGAGAGAGAGAGAGAGAGA
>NC_022018.1:46565597-46586617 GCF_000317375.1 Microtus ochrogaster | reverse complement strand
GAGAGAGAGAGAGAGAGAGAGAGAGAGAGAGAGATTCAGCTGAAAAACATCAGATACTATGCTAAGTGTAAATGAGCCTGTGATAGAAAAGGGTGATGCTAAATGATTTTTGAAAAATATATCGGGTTCCTGAGTACTGACCAAAGAATGGAAACTTGAAGTGCTTTATAAAATAAAGTGCTGGGGCTGTGGAGAGGACTCGGTGGGGAAAAATCTTGCTGTTCATGCATTAGGACTTGAGATTGAATCCAAAGAACCTACCAAAAAAGCCAGATGTGGTGATTCATGTCTGTAACCCCAGTGTTCCCAAAGTGGAGACATGAGGATCCCTGGGACTCATAGGCCAGCTAGCCCGGCATTATACAGTAACAACAAACAGGAGAGATTGTGGTAACTAACACCTGGAACTGTCCCTGCCCTCCACATACATGCTGCGGCACGTTTCTCTTTGGATAATAAACCATCTAAACTTAGCTTGGAAATACTAGACTCTCTCTTAAAGTAAAATAACATCCTGGATGTCTTGGCAGAGGTTGAAGCCTTTGGTAAAATGCTGGTGTGCTAAATAAGTTCAGCCATGACTCCCCCGGAAATGTGAGCGATTGCTTCCATGACCCTCATAAATACTAGGATCTTCAAGTGCTCAATTCCTTTACATCACGCGGTGTACTATTTGCATATAACCTACACATATTCCCTTGTATACTTATAATATTCCCTAGATGCCCTTAACCCCTAATACAGTGTACATGCTATATAATTACTGCCTACAGAATAATGGCAGGAAGAACATTTGTACATGTTTATTATGGTTGCCATTTTTCACTGAATGTTTTGATCCATGGCCCATAGATGCAAGGCTTACTACACAGAGAGCTTTATCCATTTTTACTGAGTTAACCTCCAATAGGTACAGTAGTTTGGAGATAGGGAGATGACTCACAAAGTAAAGTACTCATGAGGACTGGATCCTCGGCACCCGTATAGATTCCGGGTAGGCATGGTAGCCCACTAGTAATCCCTAGGTGCATGAGGCAGAGATGGGATTCCTGAAGCAACCTGGCCAAGGAGATGAACTGATCAGCGAGTTCTGGGTTCAAGTTAGAGATCCTGTCTCAATATATCAGGTGGAGAATGGTCCAGGAAGATATTGGATGCCAACCTCCGGCCTCGACATACATGCATGCATATGTATAAGTATATACACACAAAGATGTATACCCGTACATATATGAATATGCACGCACATTTGAAAGGGGGACTTCAAGAAAAGTGGTTCATCTCTGTTTGGCAGAGCATCTCTTAAATTTTAACCTTTGACTCATGAGAATTCTTTCTCTTATTTTCTCAATAAGCCATACACATGCACACACTGGAGGACCAAGTGTACTCTGTGGGTTTAAAAGAAAGAAAAGAATACATGGAGTTGGGAGGGAAGAGTGGTGGTGGGGACAGAAGAAGAACTGGAGGGGAGACAGTGGGGGGAGGGAGGCCTTGGTCAACATTGTATACATGCATGAAATTCTCAATCAATAAAGAAGAACAGCCTGTCATCAAATAGCATGGTCCTACAAACATTTTATCTGAGGCTTTATTCATATGAAAATTTCCCTGGAATAAGAAACACTTTCCGCCACCATCAGTTATTTTTACATAAGAGCAAATTAATTTCTACTGCTGTTTTTGGAGGAAGGTTTGATAATAGTTGGAAGCTAAAATAAAAAGGCAGGGAATTCAGACAGACAGAAAAAAAGAACTCTTATATTGAGGAGGAGCTTAATTTTATTTCACACAGGCCCATGGCCATATTTGGAGGACTTTCTCTTATATAACGTGTTAGGATTTGTCTGCCAGAAAAGAGCATTGAATCTGTAAACGTCACAATTAGGATCACAGCTAGAAGATATCTGGATGATCCAGACGCAGATTCTTTTTTTTTTCTCCCAGATTTTATTATTCCTTAAAACGTGGTGGATGTGGGTGTGAGTGTGGGGTACATGGGTGCATATTTGCGAGTACACATGAGTGGAGGCAAAAAGAGGGTGTCATATCACCTGGAGCTGGAGATATGGGTGATTGTGAGCTTCCCAATAAGAGTACCGGAAATCAGACTTGGTCCCTGGCAAGAGCAGTACCCATTGTGATTCACTGAGCCATCTCCAGCTCCAGAGGGAGAGTCCTTTTTTTTTTAAGCTTTATTACTTTTTTTTTAATTGAGAAAAGGAAAAAAAAAGTTTCCCCCTCCTCTCAGCCTCCCATTTCCCTCCCCCTCCTCCCATCCTCTCCCCCCAACTCCTCTCCCCCTCCCTCTCCAGTCCAAAGAGCAGTCAGGGTTCCCTGCCCTGTGGAAAGTCCAAGGTCCTCCCCCCTCCTTCCATGTCTAGGAAGGTGAACATCCAAACTGGCTAGGCTCCCACAAAGCCAGAACATTAAGTAGGATCAAAACCCCGTGCCATTGTCCTTGGCTTCCCATCAGCCCTCATTGTTCGCCATATTCAGAGAGTCCGGTTTTATCCCAAGCTCTTTCAGTCACAGTCCAGCTGGCCTTGGTGAGCTCCCAATAGATCAGCCCCACAGTCTCTGTGGGTGGGTGCACCCCTCGTGGTCCTGACTTCCTTGCTCATCTTCTCCCTCCTTCCGCTCCTCATTGGGACCTTGGGAGCTCAGTCCAGTGCAGAGGGAGAGTCTTAAATCTTCCTCAATGACATTTATATTGAAGAGTCTTCCTTGGCCAGTCCTTTCTTAGGGCTGCACTGTGAAGTACCATGCCAGAGAAATTGGCTTTGCAGTTATGGAGGAGACTAGGGCTTAGTAGGGTAAGTTCTATTGGCTCTTCTTGCTGTTGCTTCTAAAAATAACCCTTTCCCTCTGAAAACTCAGTTCAAAGCATAAAGAACATGAGTTCAAATGCCACCTTTCCCTCTGCCAAATAGATTCTGTTCTTCTTGCTTGTGATATGCAAATCTCTTCGCTTTGCAGAAAAGAAATATAGCCAGAAATCCTATCTAGTTCACTGTCTCTAAATCTTGGTCTAAAAGTAGGAAAATGGGAAAAATGCTGAGTTGAGAAGAGGAGAGATTGTCAAGCATCTCTATTGACCACATCTCCCTACTCTCTAATTCTAAAGTTATGGAAATGAACATCAAGAGACAGATCTGTCAGCAGTGACAGTCTTTGAAATGTGAGTTTTAGGGTACACACAATACTTGACTTTGTTTCTGCTAAAATGAAATCACAGGGCCCTGGATTCTCTGCCTATTTTAAGTTTACTTTCTGTTCTCTTGGAGGGGACTAAAAACTAATCACAAGTTGAATTGCATTTTCCTGTCCTTAAAGTTCAATATAAAAACTTAAAATCATCAAAAGACACATTGAAGGAAGAAAGAATAATGATCTCCAAGGGCCACAACTTTGCTAGACCCCACAGGGATTACAGGGCCCTAAGCTTTCAATATACATTAGGAAAATCATGTTGATCCCAGCAGTGAGAGACTCCAGGGAGGCAGGGAGAATGAAGGTATCAAAGTAATACTTCAAAGGAACTTTAGTGATTATTTCTCCCATTTTGGGATTTAAACAAACTGTCTAATTCTACAACAGGGTTTCTATGTCTAACCATTAATATGTAAGAATTCCCCTGTGTATACATGCAAGGCTATAGGATTCTCATCACTATATAACAAATACTATTATCCACGAAAGAGTCCTGAATGTGACTTGTTGTTTTGAGTTGAATAACTTTAGTATCTGTTACTCCAAGACCTTGGAGACACTAGGTTCCCAATTCATCATTCCAGATCTAACTATTTTATTATTCTCATCTGGTGGTTAATGCCATGAAGAGGTGGGGCTTACTTCAGAAGAAATGGGAATTTTATTGGTATTCATTGAATTTAATCTTTAATAAATAATAGTAGCACCTGAAAGGGGAAAAAAAGTCTTTCATAGACTCAAAACCTTCATGGCTGCATAGAAAACCCCAAAGACACGTTTTATTCAATCTTTCAGGAGACAATACAGTGAAGTGGTGAAAAACATGGGCTTGGGAATCTGGAGCTAATACAAATAACCAGCAGAACAAGCAAACTTGAGGGGGGGGGGTCACAGCTACAGCTTCAATCTATGCTTAATTGGATTAGAAATCAAAATCCCACCTGATAATGTATATAGATAATCCAGAGCCTGATACATAGACGGTGCTGAGGTTCATTATTGCTTGGGAATACCTTTTAGACAGCAAATGGCTATAAAGACTTAGGAAGGTAGGAACTCCATCTCATCCACCCAAACTCCATTCATCTACCACATAAGATGAAACATCACCTCCATCATTTTAATTGCAAATCAGGTTCCTAGTCTAATGAAATTCACTTTTACCATATATTGTTTGCATCTCTAACTTGTGCTAATGTCAGTTGTGTATATATACATATTGAACAAATGAACACAGGCTAAGCTTCTAATGTGTGTCTGGTTTGTGGTATACCTCTGACGAGCCTTAGTCACTGCAATTAATTTCCCTCACAGAGAACACGTTTTCCCCCTAGATGCTTATGCAAAATTAGGGAGCACCAGAGTCATGCTAAGAAACACAAAGCTAAGAAAACCAGCCCACAAATCACAATTCCACAGAACTTAGACAACAATGAGGATCCTAAGAGAGACATACATAGATCTAATCTACATGGGAAGTAAAAAAAAGACAAGATCTCCTGAGTAAATTGGGAGCAGGGGGACCTTGGGAGAGGGTTGAAGGGGAGGGGAGCAGCATGGAGGGGAGCAAAGAAAAATGTAGAGCTCAACAAAAATCAATAAAGAAAAAAAAGATATTTTCACCCAAAGAGTATTTGCTATTCTTCTTACTATGCAAATTTCCAGAGAGAAATTTTCAATAGCAAGTAATGAACTACAGCTGAATTTTACAAACTTCATCTTATCCCTTGCCAAATTTAAATGGTGTAATATATGGAGTTGTTTGGTGCATAGTGGGTGCTTTATAGAAAATGTCTCAACAAATGAAATTTTGCAGCTAAACAAACATTCTATCACACAGCCACTGCTTGCTTATTCATCATGATTTAATTAAAGTTGATTTTCACTTCTTATGTGCCTTATCCTGTACTAGCTGCTGGCAACACAACAAATATGTAGATCAATTATTTTTCTTAAGAGATTAAAAGTTGGCTGAAGCCCGGTTTTCTTAATTTACCTCTTCTTAAGACATACATTAAAAACGGTTATATTTGTAAATGATCAGGCACACCCAGGCTCTCAGCTAGCAAAGGCAGAGGCGATGGATCTGTTACTGTTCTGTCCTTGTGTCGAGACACCTGGCATAAACAAGAAAATGTTTTCTTTGGCTCACATATTCAGAGGTATCAACTCGTATCAGTGGGCTCTGTGGTTGTGGGCTCGTGGGGAGGCAAATCCTCATGGTGGCAGGGGCATATAGTCAAAGGAGAGAAGGTGTAAGGGGTACATGAAAAAAAGAGAGAGGAGGAGGAAGAGAATAGAAAAAGGATGGGAAAGAGGAGGAAGTGGTACCCAGGGAGAAGATGTACTATTCAGAGGCATGGCCCTGGTGACTAATTTCCCTCAACCAGGTCCCACCCACTTTCCACCACTGCTCAGTAATCGAATTAAATTATCAATTCATCACTGGATTAGGTCCAGGCTGAATCAGTCTCCTTTTAGTGACCGGATTCACTCGCTGGGGATTATGCCTTCCACGAATGGTGCTTTCTGTGGGCACTTCATAACCAAGTCATGACAGGGGGTGGCAGTTCAGATGTCATTTGGAAGGCCTTGGGCACAGTTTCTGATCCTCGGTGTGTTTAATATCTCTAATACTTCTCAAGTTAGGTGTAAAATACATCTACTTGGCAATGGGTGAAGGGAGGAAGAGACACTATAAAATATGGTATTGTGTTTAATGTTAAACTTACAGGCTGGCACTCTTGTACCAGAAATTTGAATTTGAAACAGAGTATTAGAAGGTTGTTGGATAAATACACATTTAGGCCACCATATTTTAAACAAGTGACCTTGAAAATAATGTCAAAGGTTATTTGTTACAAACCAATTGCTTGATTTTTAAATGTGTGTCCACATCACAATAATGACAATTGCCTTGCCTGGGTAACTGTCGCTTCCACACTTTTTTTGTGTCTCTCACGACTCTTCTTGGAAGGACAAATAACATAACAATTGTACTTCACTAGCTTGGGAAGCGGGTAGTGCAAAGCAATTGAGAGACGTCCCTGTTCTTTAGCTGCTAAGGCCTTGGGAATGACATTTTTGAGGTTGGTACAACCTCCTTTGATAGGGAAAACATTTGAACTGTATTTTTTAGAGAGCCCTTGATTTCAAAGCTGGTAGAGGTAAATAGCAAAAATTCAGCATAGCAATTTAAACATAGCTTCAGAGGAACTGTGATTTCAAATCAAAAGTCTTCTCATTCCTATGGCAACCAACAAAAGTATTCAACTAATGCTACATGCTGTGTACATTAACAGTACCTCCCCCGCCTTCTGCTGACTCCCTCCCTCTGGATTCAACCTGAACCTCAGTAAACTATGTCTCTGTTTTCCAAAGGATACCAGCTTGCTTTCCAATATGCAAGCCATCAAACTGATGAATGCAGGAGGAGGAGTCCTCTCAGGGGACACCTTCATAAGCCCAGAGGGAAAATGTACCTCCAAAATAGAGCCACCGTCTGCTTTTCTGATTTGACACATTTGAGAGCTCCTTGTTTTAAAGCCAGACACAAATCTGCGAAGAGATTCCCTTGAGTTACAATCCTTGCTGGGAGCAGCCACCATGAAGATAACATATGTGGGGAGACACAGCCAAGAAGCACCCACTGGGCCTCAACAGAGACACATGAGTGCTTCTGACACACTCCAGGGAAGCTGCAATGGGGAGCCATGGCAGGAGCGACACCCTCTCAAGCTGACAGGCTCAGAGCTGTGCCTGTGGCTGTCACCAGCACTACTTGCTCTTCAGGGAGGATGTGGTGGCTTTGGCATCTCTTGGAGCATTTCTTTCTTTCTTTCTTTCTTTGTTTCTTTCTTTGTTTCTTTCTTTGTTTCTTTCTTTGTTTCTTTCTTTCTTTTTTTTTTAAAGAGTGAGAAAATGAAGTCCGAGATTCAGAGGTAGAAAGCCGAGGGATTGACAGTTTACATCCTGGTCAAGTGTAATCTAAAATTCCAAGTGAGAAAATCATTTAGAAGGTAATGATAGCTTGAGTTTCTTTGTAGAAAATGTAAGGTAGTGAGAAAATATGGACTAGTCACTTGCCTCTGTAATTCTCTCTCTTTAGAACTTTCACCTTACAAAATTGGAATTTTCCTGATCCTGCCTCCAGTGCTTGGCTGAGGCTGACTTTGGTTTCTCTGAGTATTCCATATAAGTGAAGCCATACAATATTTGCTCTATTAGAATTGGTTTATTTTACTTAGTGTGATGTTTCTTTTCTTCTTGTCAGTTTTAGAAATGGGAGCCAGGGTATCTTATCACTATATCACATGGCACCCTCAGCTTCATGGTGCAATCTTCTGAAGGATCATCATGCTATAGTGTATGTCAGTTTCCTTCAGTTTTTCGTTTGTTTGTTTCTCGAGACAGAGTTTCTCCGTGTAACAGTCTTTGCTGACCTGGAACTCACTGTGTAGACCAGGCTGGCCTTGAACTCACTGATATCCACCCAGCCTTTGCCTCCCAAGTGCTGGAATTAAAGGCATGAGCCACCACCACCTGACCTTCCTTCAGTTTTAAGGCTGAATAGTATTCCAGTGTTTTTCTATCCTTCTAGCCATCCATCCATCCATCCATCCATCCATCCATCCATCCCCCCATTCAATCATAGACATGAGTTGCTTTTACCTTTATTATCAACAATATTGCTGAGAGCATAGGCATAGATATATATTAAATTTTGTATCTCAAAGAGATAGTGCTTTTCCTTTTGAAGTTTGTTTGAGACCCATTTGTTTGGAGACTAGACCCAAGTTGAATTGCTGAGTAACAGTAACTACATTTTGTTTTGTGTTTTTTGAATAAAATTTTCTTTTATTTATGTTTCAAATTAGCTTATGAAGTAAGGGCTTTCATTATGGCATTTTCCTTCACTTCTATTTTTTTTTTGGCCATTCTCTTCTACTCCTTTCCAATATCTCCATGTTTACCTTCCATTTGTTTTTTGTTGGTTTCTTTTTGCCTTTGTAACACTTCCATTTTTATTTTTTGAGATGTTTTATAGCAGTATTCCTGGGGAGACAGGAACAGACATCCACTCTGTACACACATGGAGCTGATGACAGACCAGAATACGGACACCACCAAAGTCCAACATGATGAATGAATGAGTTTAATTGGGGTTACTTACAGGAAAGCAAATGAGGGCTGCTTACAGAAACAAATGACTCAAAGACAGATGTATCTCCTAAAAGCAAGCCCAGCATTGGTGACAGTGAGGATCTTTGGTATGCTTACTTATCAACCACAGATTTCCTTTACTGTCCTGTAAAATATTTGAAAAGCTAAAGAAAAATGTAATGCCTAGTTGATTGTAATGTCTACTTTCTGTGTCATTCTTACAGCTAAATCCTGAGACACTGGAAGGTTGAGTTCTGAAGACTCAGCCGACTCAATAGTGTTTTACTTCCTTTGAAAGTAGTGATGCCAGCATCATGTGTTTCTTAATTCTAAAATATGTATCATCTACTGTCAAGCTTCTGTATAGGGCGTGCAGCAATCCTTGCTTTAATTACGTTTAACAGCAACAAGTTGAGCTGAACACAAATACCAGGAGTTAAACTGGCTTTGGTACAATAGCCAAGGTAAAATAATACATCCATTAGTGGCATATCCTATGAAAATTGAAATATTTTGCCTAGGAAGTAACAACAAAAAATACATTTTCCCCACATTTTTGAGATTTTTAAAATCTAAATTATAGTGGCCATGAAGCTAAAATATTACTGAACCATACATCAGAAAGTGAAAATGTTTCTTCGGGATGGTTACATGACATTGTTGTGTCTGGAAAGAACTGTTGTTGAAACAGAATATTCAGTGGTGTTAGAGACATCTCACATCATCCCCTAGACAATGCCATTAACAGCACTATGGTTGAATCTGTCTCCAGGGCATAGAGTTCCCTTCTGCAGGTCTTGTTCATGATGATAAAGAAAGTAAAGATGCATTCAGATAGGAACTCAAGGACAATAGCTACAGTCAGAAGAAAAGGAGGAGGAAGGGAGAAAGCTGTACTTTTAATAGCCTCAGATAAAAACCATGTACCCTGGAAGTCAAGGTGGGTAGAACAGGAAATGAGAAAGAACCAGATGCTGGGAGATGAAGGGGAAGTAAATTGTTCTTCTCTCCAGGTGGCAGAAACAGAAAGACTACTTTATTCCTTGCCTACTGAAAAGGTCACACACACACACACACACATACACATACACCATTAATTTTTTGTTTGTTTTAGCCTTGGAGTCAGTTCTGGGTGGCCTATAACTTGGGGTGTATCTAAGATAGGAAGGACAATAACTAACTACATTGGTTTTCATCAGTTTACCTCCTAGTTCCGTTAGCTTTGGTTCAGGAAATTATAAAGAACAGCTTTACTGTTATCCACTCACCATTCAGCTTCAAGCCTTTGTTGTTGATTCTTCTTTAACCTTACAATTTGTTACGAGAACTTGTGGAGCTTGGTCATCTACTGAAAGAGCAGTGTTGGATGATGTTTATTTTCATCCAGCTGTGGGAGGCCAGGGCTTCTAGTGAGTTACATACAGCTTGCTGATTTTCCATGGCGGTATTTCAACTGTCTCCTCTTCAAAACTTTACATTCCTGGCCTACTAAGGTGTTACGGACTATTGATCATGCCATTTGTGCCAGAGGAAGTTGACTCCTGGTAGTCCTGTGTCTAAAAGGGTGTCTGGAAAGAGAGGACTTAAGCCCTTTCATCCTCTGCTTTCTGTTTGGTGTCCCCTATCAAGTCCAATCTGATTTTGATTATTGTCGTCTAGACTTTTAGTCTGAATTTAAGAGCTAACATTCTCATATTCAAAATATCTCAAAAACTTCAATTGACTTATTAGAAGGCATAGAATTATTATTATTTGGCCTCTATAAAGATTGAGTGGTTGAAACATACTGGGAGAATCCCTATAGTATCAAGGCAGTAACTAACTAATCAACTACCTCAACAATTCATTGATACAAAACATGAAAGTCATGAAATAAACATTAACTTTCCTCTTGGACAGTTCATCCCTGGCAAAGAAGGTAAAAGGATGAAGTATTTGATAAAGAATTTATTTGCTAACTATTGAACAATTACTAGGGTAAATAATATAAAAGTCTAAGTATTGAACGACTTTGGGTTATAAAAAGCATCAGGCGCTGGCAAGGCTCTAAACATTGTAAAAAAGATTAAAAATAAAATTCCTGCACTGAAAGAACTCACAAGCTTCAAATGCCCACAGACTAACAATCTGATAATCATGTGTGTTCTACAGCAGCAGCCAGCCCAGTGCCCTAGGGGCAACCAGGCTGGAAGGAGAAACTGCTCCAAGAGGAATTTTGTGGCCTGTTCTTTCGTCATTGGCAGAAGTGAATTATTCCACAAATCAATCTGCCTATTCTGTCCTGGGCTCACAAATCCATCGCAAAGATAATAACACCTACAACCTTATACAGGGTGATGGATGAGGATGAACATGTCTGGGAATAGCTGCACTTTGTTGCTCAGAGACTAAACTTATCTGTTCTTCCATGTTCTTCACAATCCTCTTGGATGTCCTTCCAACACCAGCAAGTAGACAGTTGCCAGATGGTTCCTATATAGCATGGCTGTGGCAAACTCCATGGCAGTCAGCTCTGTAGACTGTCACCACCAGATCCACAGACATAGTCATAATCCCCAAATCACAATCTTTCTTGCAGATAACTGTGCCTTTCTGGAGACTTGTGTCTTTTAGCTATCAGCACCATTTAAAATTTACCAGAACAACAATGGTATTAATCTTGGTAAAGAATTTCTTTCCATGTTAAAATAAGTGTGTGTGTGTGTGTGTGTGTGTAAAAAACCAAGTATTTAAACATTTAAAACACCTACTCACCTTTGGAATAAAAAAGTAATAGCTCCTGAACTCTGTTGATGTCAGTCTTCCTGGCTGTTGACACATTTGGATTGTCAATTCTATTTGTTCTTTTAACCATAGCTTCCGGTTTCACTTCAACATCCTAGCTTGAAACTTTGGCTTTGTTCAAACATCAATGGTTGCAGAGCTCTGCATGAGTCAATAATGTTACCCTTGAAACCACCCCACCTGTTTAGACCGATATTGCATTTTGTAATGGAATGCACTTATGGTTTTTGTTTGGTGATTGAATTGTGGATTAAAGATACGGTGGGACAAGCTACAGTGTCACGCTACAAAAAAATTAATTTGTACATTTGAATCCTACCTAATACACAAGTATTTGGTTTCTTTCTTTTTTTTTATTTGCTAAATCAACATCTTTTAACTCTGTCAGTCTCTAGGGAAGCAAAGCAAGCCATTTGCGCTTAAACAAATAAATGTTTATTGAACAAGAGAATGAAGCAAATAAAGCTGGATTTGTTTGGCAAGTCAAAGAAGGCCGTGTGAGTGACCATTCGGGACACGCCATTTGAAATCTCATTGAACCGTGCTAAAAAAAGGTATCAGCTGAAAACCCTGAGTTCTTCTAGGGAAAGGGGAGGCAGTGGGAGGTAGGGGGAAGGAGGAGGAGGCACAGAGAGGCACAGCAGTTCTAGGTTTGTTGAAATAGAAGATTAGAGAACACATAATTCCAATGTAAAAGTTAAAGTGCTTTGGCAATGGGTCCAGGCAGGGGTTTTGGTCAATTCATGCTGGAATTTAAGAAGTCTGAACAGCAGGTGGGGTTTTGAAGGAGCTAGCAGGAAGTTTCTCAAGGGTAATGAAAGAGAGTCAGACAGAGGAGGCAGCAGAAAAAGGTGTGAGAACCAGGAGGAGGCCAGCTGACCTCAGGCAGGGTCAGGAGTTTGGAAGGGCTCCGGTGTAGAACAGGCCCGTGCTGGAAGAACAGAATGAAGATAGACACACTGAAGGCAGTCACATGTTGGCTTTCTTCACTGAGGTTACAACATCTTCAGGGAAGTAATGGAAAAGTCCAGACAAAATGCAAGAAGGAGACAGGAAATGAGTTCGGCTTGAATAATTTTGAATGTCAGTGTCTTGGAAACATCAAGCATAGATGTTTAAAAGTGAGTAGGAACCGTGTTTGTAAAGTGAGAGGTCACACTTAGAGGTGTGGACCCCCCACCATCATATCTGGAACTTGAAGCAATAAGAATGACTATATGCTAATCCCACTGAATGAGAGTAGGGACCACTACCCAAAATGGCCTAATTTATAGCAAACGTTACTACATGTATACAATATAGCTTGTTTGGTGACTGCCTCTCTTTAAATGCAGAATTTGAGAGGCCAGTCCTCTCAAACATAGGAGAAGTAGGGTTTTTATAGCCCTCCAAACTGCAAAACTTGGGAATTTTTAAGGATTGGGGAATTTTCAGATGAATTTCGGTTCCATAGGAACTTGGCTGAACATCTTAAAATTATTGAGCAGGAAGGACATCTTATCAGGGCAGATATAGGGATATGAGCAGGGAGTGAGACAAATTTCATAAGGTGTCAGATTCCAGAAAATGGACCAACACGTGCTCAAAGTTAAGTTTTACAGAAAACAGGAATGAATTTATTTTGACCTAGCAAGACAGCCTCGAATCTTAAGATGGAGTCAGACTGGTCCACCATATACTCAGTGTGTGGAGAGAAATTGGAATGAGCAGATAGTCCTTGGGAGGAAGCACAACTTTAGAAGAGAGGATGGATTCAGAGCCATGGAGGAGGCCTTGAGATGAAATAGAAGCCATGGAAAGAAGGCATTAAGGAAGAAGACAGGAAGCTATGGTGCTATGAAGAATTCTCTCCTGGATAAAGTGATCAAGAGTTCAGGATAATCAGTACAGCCAGAGACAAAACCACCAGACCTCTCTCCATGAAAATCAAAATCTCTTGCCTGGTTCTTGCTTCAGTATGCTTGTTTTCTTGAGATGTGGGCTCCTGTAGCCCAAGCTGGCTCAAAGTTGCCATGTAGCCCAGGATGACCTTCCTCCCACAGGCTGCATCACCATGCCTCGAGTTGTAATCTTGTAAAAGCAAATGGAGAGAGTTGGCGAAATGGCTCAGTAGTTAAGTGGTTTACTGCTCTTGCAGAGGACTGAAGTTCAGGTCCTAGCATCCATGTTATGTATCTCCCAATTGCCCATATCTCCAGAAGAGCAGACAATTTGTTTTTGATTTCTTAGGCATCTGCACTCACATTACTAAAAGATATTTTTTTTTGTTATGAAATCAGTGTAAACAAGGAGGACTTGACTTCACGTGGTCCATGGAGCGTCAGGGTTTCACCTGGAAGAGGGTTACAAGTGAAGAACTTCACTCCAGACATTCCAGATCCAAGAGCGCCCAGTTTAAGGTGGTGTGAACATTCAAGGCTTGCATTATGCTGTAGCTAAGCATGTTCTCACCATTGCTTTGGCCATAAGGCAGGCAAGGACACTGTGTTGCTCCCCTCCTTATGGCATAGAAGACTTTCCTAAGGAGCTCTTTCAAAATTTAGATGGAGAGTCTCTGATTACTTTCAAAGAGTCCAGCTTAATTTTCTCATGAGTTAGGCCCAGGTATCATCATTTCTCAGGATTCCAGGTTATAGATAGAGTTAAGATCAAGTAGAATAATCAATATTTGATATCCTTCCAGCTCCAAGTGGCCCACAGAACAGCGCCGGCATTAGCTGGAGGCATATTAGAAGAGCAGACCCCTAGACCCATGGCAAATTAGCGTCTCTATCTTAATGATTCACAACTGTTAAAACAGAAAAGCCTGACTTGTAGGCTGCAGCTGACTGCAGTCTTGCCATTGTGTTGAGCATGTGGCTTCCTCCGGAGAGAATGAGGCAGATCCAGGCAAACGTGAGTACATTCTAAAGAACTAAATAGTAGCTTAAACCCCAGCCGTACCTTGAGAGCACTTTAATTTTGAGACTGCGCTAAACTCAGACTCTACCCCAGAAGACTGTGACTCATTTTTTTTTTGTTTCTGGGGTGAGGCTTTTAAGCATTAGTAATATAAAAATCCCCCAGGTGAGTCTAATGCATAGCTGCAGAAAGATTCATTGCGCTGAGCAATCCTAAGGGGAAGCAGAAATCTCAATTGAATTCAGATATAATCAGGATTTTGTTAATATAATGAGCACATAATGCTGAGAAATGTATTAACAACAGTAGGCTCAGTTGATGTGCAGCAGGCTAGTGTGAAGACAGTTTCTAGAGGCATCATCAACATAAAGGCTCCTGCAGCCTTTAGGAGAGTGGAAGTTCTTATTAAACTTCTGCAAGCCTCTCAATTAACCTAGAATACACATAACAGTGTCATTTTAAAGAGAGCGGAGAGCACTAGGGTGAAACTCACCCTACAGAAAGAAGAGGGAAGAGAGCGGGCGCAGTTTTTTTTTTTTCTTCTAGCAATACAGATCTGTGTGCCTAAATTTGCTGAACTCTGGAACAGTGGCATTTTGTGAGGCTGAAAGGCTCTGTGTAGGTGTAGCCAGAATGCCAAGTCAAAGATTAATGCCTAAATTATAGGGCAGGCAGTGTGAATTTTATGCCTCGTCTTAAAAATCAAGTCAAGAAGACAAAGTATTGACTGGTCCTACAGCACAACTTCTACTGAGTTATAATTTAATCAGACACATGTCCAATTTCTCTAAGCAAGAAGAGTTGAGCCATGTATTTATATAATTCTGCAGAACTTCTCAAGCTGGTTTGCTATCAGGCTCCTCTCGCCATGTAAAACAAGAGCTCAAGAGTTGGAGATTTCTTTATTATCCCTGAAGCTGTAGCAACATATCAATCTCAATAAGAGCCACCCCTTCCCATAAATGCCCAAGCCAGACTATTGTGCTGATATCCAGATTGTTCCACGAGCTGACTGATTCTTGTGAAATGTTTTATAGACGTCTGGTACTCAGTAGCTCCTTGTTTATACTTGTTAAACGCTCCTCAGTGCATTGGCTACCCTTGGATGGCATGAAGAACTGGAAAGCAGTCTCTCTGTCCTTGAGGGATAAAACCATCTCTTCAATAAAAGCAAGTAGAGCTTCGTTTCTTGGGATGAGATGTTTTCCTTTCAGTTGTATACAACTGCACTTAAAATGGAGAAAATCTGCACAGCTAGAAAACTCAAGGTCTTAAAATGTGAACGATAGCAATAACTTTCCCAGTAACAAGGGGATGCAGAATAGCTGCAGATGTTTACTGCCAGGTAGAGCCTTCGAAAGACATTATGTCAGCAATAGCACATCGTACCGGCCTGAGAGAGAACACGTCATCAACCCCTGTAGAACACAGGCAAAATAAAATGCTCACTCCTACAAAGGGATGGATACGAATCACTGCCCCCTTCACTTTCTTGTGCAAACACATTCTTTTCGCAAAGACACACAGGGTCCAACTTCCACCCTTGCCTCATCTGTTCCTTGGTGGTTTGTGGTTGTGGCTACTTTTCGAAGTGAATAGATTATTTTCAGCTGGTGTGAGTAGGGCGCACAACAGACTTTTAGGATGTTCTCCCTGTGTGTGACACTCTCCAGTAAAACTCATTTTATTTCGTTCTTAGGAAATCTTCTCAGGTGGTATTACACACACACACACACACACACACACACACGCACGGACGGACAATGGGAAGAAAAAAAGCTGAGAGTCATGGAGCTAAAATTTCTCATTTAAAATCATGCGAAAGGACTTTTAAACTTAATTCTAGCCTCAGTTCCCTGCAGGACATGCTGTTTGGTTGTCCAACATCACTGCATGGGTGTAGATGTAACTGGATGCCCTTTTAGAGCCTCCCAACGGGACTTGAGTGTGGCCTAGGTTTTCACCATAGCCCTTTCCTTTGTGTCTTTGACCTAAAGGCTTAGGAATGAAAACAGTTGTCTTTGTATTCGTGCACAGCTACTAAGAAGCTACATGACTGTCATAAGTCAATTCTTTTATTAAAAACAATTAATGGCAATTCCTACCTCATATGGCTGGTATGGTAATGAAATGGACAAAGGCCTCAGTAACAGTACCTAACACCATCTGACACTCACCTACTATTAAGCTTTTATCTTCATGACCCTTATATTTGAGTCAAAACCACTGGCCTCTTTCACATGACAGATGCATATATTCCTTGATGTCTGGCAATGGGGAGGATGCTGACCTGCTTGGTCTTCGACCTCCCTAATTCATTTCATGTTCAGAATTGGGCTCACTTAGGACAGGGTGACACAGTTTACTGCAGTGAGTGATGAGGAGGGACTGGTTTTGTTGTTGTCATGCGTTTCAAGGTTGTTCTTTCTCCTGTGTTAGGAAGACGCGTCATCCAGGAGACCTAACTCAGAGAGGCGTCATCTTGAATTTTCTGCATCATCTATACCCAGAGTCATCCGGCAAAAGGCTAAATCCAGTTAACTTTTCTTCCTCATGCATGTCTTGTATTCTTTCTGTCCCTACAACTGGACCATTTTTGCTCTCTTTATTTTAATAGACCGGTAGTGGTCACTAGAACCCCCATGCTGACCCTCCTGAATGCTGGCCTTCTCAGGGATGCTAGGACAGCATCACACCAATCAAGTTGAATTCATCATTAATTTGCCTGAAATCCGTCACCCTTAGTCATTAATGTGGGATCTGCCTCTCAAGTTTTTTCCATGGTAAACAAGACTGCATGCTGAGAGGTCTCAGCTCTCACATGTAACAGTATCCCCATAATTGTGTTCTGGCATTTTCTGTACATTCTTATTCTGGAGGGATAATTTAATGGTTATGTTGTCATTCAGATCTTGAATGGATTACTTCGTGAGGAATGTTGTCATTGAAAAGTTGAGAGAAATAATATCTATTTGGTCATATTTTGTATATTCCAAGTACATAAAAAGACCTGCTAATCATGACTGCACAGAATTCACCAAAGATAAGGAAGTTTTGCAAAATTGTTACTATAAAAATGTTTATTACAGTGTGT
This sequence comes from Microtus ochrogaster, assembly GCF_000317375.1. Classification (NCBI taxonomy): domain Eukaryota; kingdom Metazoa; phylum Chordata; class Mammalia; order Rodentia; family Cricetidae; genus Microtus; species Microtus ochrogaster. The sequence continues at coordinate 46,569,462 of NC_022018.1, read as the reverse complement.
GTGTGTGCATGTGCCACACACATGCACATGTGTGTGCATGCTGTGAGTGTATGTGTGTGGGTATGCATGTAAGTGTGTGCATGTATTTGTGGAGGTCAGAGGTGTCTTTTTCAATGTTCTCTACCCTATTCTTTGAGTCAGGATCTCTCATTGAACCCGGAGCTCTCATTTCAGATAGATTGACTGGCTAGGAAGTCAAAGGATCTTCTTGTCCTGCCTTCCCAGTGCTGGGATTATAGGCACATCTGCCATGCTTGGACATTAACACGGATGCCAGGGTTCTCATGCTTGAATAGCAAGCACTTTATTATGTGAGCATTTTCCTTCAGTTCCTACTCAGTTTCTTTTTTTTTCTCTTTTTAAAGGTAGACACCAGTTTAATCTATTGGATACTGAGAAAGCTATACTCTGTTTCTCAAGGAATTATTTTACCAAAGACAAAACAGCTTTAAATGTTGCTGATGCTACCAGCATGGAAAAAGGGTCTGTGTGTAATTGAGAAGACCTGAGCTCTCCCCATAGCCTCCGTGTCTTGCATGACTTGGGGTTAGTTTTTTGTGGACCTCCTTGGCATTGTTTCAAACTATAAACTATAGCGACCCTTTGTGCTCTGTCACCTGAAAAATTATCCCTTAGAACCAGAAGAGTGACCATTTAGACTTCATCCAGAGAAGTAAAATTTGGGGAAAAATGACAATTAAAATATCAATAGAAAAGGAAAACATGTAGCCATCTGGTGAGGGATGAATATGCTTGCAGTTTTGAAGAAGACACTAAGTTCTGAGCACTCAGCTGTTGAGACAAATAGTTTGCATGCTAGAATTCAGCAACAGGTCATCTTCCCCAGGTCATGATGACTGCCTTTAACCACAGCTTCTAAACACAAGCTTAGTCATTCAAAAATGTGTTTCTTCTTAGTTATCTGCTAGTCAGCCTGAAAATCTTCAAAACACACGCTTTTGCTGTCTTGGGCAACAGTGGTCTTTGATGATTCCTTATTCTGTATGAATTAGCTCAGACATCTTAAGGGGATACACATGGTCCCCACTTCTCTTTCAGTAGTGCCATTACATCCCGTGCTTGTCAGCTTTGCAACAAACACCCGAGCTAGTCAGCTTATAAAGAGAAAATGCCAACTATGACTCATAGTTTCAGAAGTTTTAGTCCAAAACTAGATCAGCCCGTTGCTTTTGGCCTCTAATGAGTACATAGGGCTGTAGCAGTGGAGAAAACTGGCTCCCCTGATGACTAGGAGGTAAGAGAAGAGGAAGACATGAGGTAACAGAAGCCCCTTCAAGAGCATGCCCTCAAAGACCTAGTAGATCCCACATCTTTAAGTCTCTGGCACTGGTGGTAGCCTCACTGGGCTGTTGAACAAATGGGCATTTGGTGGGACAGTCTAAATTCAATGTACAGTATATGTTGTCTTCATTAAGTATTGCTTGCTCCAGGAAGACTCAAGTTGCTGTTCCTTGATGATATTTTGCCTAGGTTATTCTTCTTTCACCAAATAAGGCTTCTTGCTTCCCACCATCACTGGCATTACAGGATCAATCTACCACACCTAACTTTCTATGTGAGTTGGAGGGATCCAAACTCAAGTCTTCATACTTACAATATGTCTGTAGAGTCCTCAAAATGATCTCCATAGCCATAGTTACATTTTTTTTTGTTTCAAACAAATGAGTTTATTAAGCACACAGCAAGGCAGAGAAGGAATAGCAGGTAGTAGGTAGATATGAGCAGCAGGCAGATAGCACATTTTAAAGTCGGGCATTTATGCATCTAGAAGGAAGGACTGGGGTAACTTAAGAATGCAAACAAAGACGGTGTCATCAAATCTGGGGCTTACAAATATCCAGCAGAAACTGATGGGAGGAGAAGCCAGAATCCTTCTGGACTTCAGGACTGAGAGCCTCTCCACTGATGCAATGGTAGCTTCTCTTTCCCATTGCAGGCATTTTTTTTAAAATCATAAGATAAACAACAGGTACCTTTCTATTCTCAAGAGCACAGTATTTTCAACACCTTTCGCTGCTTGCTGTTCTCCCCTCTCCCTGTTTCAAACCTGGGGGCCAACCTGACCTGGGACAGGTGGTTTGGGAGGACATAAACACACTTGAGTGTGAGACAAGGGTGGGCTTCCCCACCCCCAGGAATGTGCTTCTTGCTAAGCTTAAGCAGCAGATAGCAACTTGCCACAGCAAGTGCTTTGCCAAGTAAGAGCTGCTTCTAACATGTTTGGCTGGCATGAGCGGCGTCCAGAAACAATTGTCATGCCTTTGGATGTACTCTTACAGCATGTTTGATACTTTATCACACATCATCTGCCACATGCAAGTCGTGTTTGGCTGTAGCATTTGAGTCAACCTCTTATCTCTCTTCCTTGACGTTCATGATGGATAAAACAAATTGCATAGGAACTCTAAATGTCAGTTTTGCTTTGACATCTGAGTTGGTATAACATCCATTTATTCATCACTCAGCTACCCTTCCTGCATATTTGTCGGGCACTGTTGCTATGTGACAGGACCCATTCTAAAATCGGTTGCACATTTTTTTTTGTAGTGTAGGACATCATAGTAGGTATGTGTCAATTTTTTTTGCAATGCTTATTCAACATACATTATGTGAACAATTAATTGAATCGATAGCTTCATAAACCTATTGATTAAATTTGTTTCTCCAGTCACTATTTGGTTTAAGTTAATGATTTAATTACACAACAAATAAGTGGTTTGGATCCAGTTTTCCAGGTAAAATATTACCTGTTCACGCTTCCTTTGGGATTTCAAAATGCCGTCTGATCATGTTGGCTTTCAAGCATCCTTTTTTATTAAATGTTTGTTAAATTTATTTTACATAGCAACAACAGTCCCCCTCCCCTTCTCCCATGCCCTCCCCTTCTCCCATGCCCTCCCCTTCTCCCATGCCCTCCCCCATCTCTTTTCTATCTTCTCACTTTCACTCCTCAGAAAGGGGAAGGCCTCCCATGGGAGTCAACAAAGCAAGGCAATATCAAGGTGAGGCAGGACCAAGCTCCTATCCCCACTGCATCAAGTTTGAGCTAGGCATACCACCATAGGGAATGGGCTCCAAAAAGCCAGCTCATGTGCTAGGACCAGATCCTGGCCCCACCGCTAGGGGTCCCACAAACAGACCAAGCTATACAACTATCACACACAGGTAGAGGGCCTAGGTTTGGCTCATGCGGACCTAGGTTAGTCCCATGCAGGCTCTGTAGCTGTTAGTCTAGAGTCCATGAGCTTCCATGAGCCTGGGTCAGCTGTCTCTGTTGGGTTTCCCCATAATGATCTTGACCCCACCACCACCAACTTGCTTATATAGTCCCTCCTATTGGCTTGCTGTGTATTGCTTTCATTATGTTTAGGTGCCTTCCTTGTATCCCAGATCTCTCCAAGACCTTTATCACGAAGGAGTCTTCGATTTTTCAAAAGCTTTGTCAGCATCTAATAAGATGGTCATTTTTTTTTATTTCAGTTTGTTTATATGGTGGATTACATTGACAGATTTCCATATGTTGAACCACCCTTGCATCTCTGGGAAGAAGCCTACTTGATCATGGTGGATGATCTTTTTTATGTGTCCTTGGATTCTGTTTTCCAGTATTTTATTGAATATTTTTGCATCAATGTTCATGAGGAAGATTGGTCTGTAATTTTGTTTCTTTGTGGCATCTTTGTGTGGTTAGGATATTGCGTTAACTATAGCCTCATTAAGAAGAGTTTGGTTAGCCGGGCGGTGGTGGCGCACGCCTTTAATCCCAGCACTAGGGAGGCAGAGGCAGGCGGATCTCTGTGAGTTCGAGACCAGCCTGGTCTACAAAAGCTAGTTCCAGGACAGG
>NC_022018.1:46562784-46565497 GCF_000317375.1 Microtus ochrogaster | reverse complement strand
GAAGACATTAATAAAATATAAACAACAACAAGAAGAGTTTGGTAATGTTCCTTCTGTGTCTGTTGTGTGGGACAATTTGAACATGAACTTTTCAACGGAAGGCAAAAATGAAAATGTCAGAAAACTTTATGTGACTATTGAATAACATTTGCATGCAGAAGTGTTTGGATAGAAAACAATAGCAATAATAATAACTGATAATACTTAACTATTAGTCTATATAAGATTACATTTTCTACAAATTCTAAAGAGTAAAGTGTGGGACAATGAAGGATTAACTTACTCAAAACATCAATTTTTGTTCGAAGGAAAATTTGTCAAACAGAATAAATTAGTAAAAGTAACTGTTAAGAAATTAGGAATACTAATACTTAGAAGTGAAACTTCAGCAACTGGCTAGCTCTGCTGTATCTTTCATCCCCTTTTCCCAGGGACTAACTATCATGACAGGTTATTAATAATGTTGGAAGCCCCTTACCTTAACCCCATAACAAATATCAACTTGTATATTTCAGCGACCCACAGTGCAAATGTCTCTGTGATTTGTCCGCAGCTCCTTCATCTCCCAGCAGCATGGTGCACGGTGGTATCTGTGGATGTTTGCCCCCACTGCTTGGAGTCCAGTTGAGAAGTGTCAGTTCTCATAGAAGTAGATATCATACATCCAGATTGGGCACAGGGACTGCTCTCCATGCTAGGTTTCCTATGTCCTTAATATGCCTTATATATAACAGAAAAGTATTGGAACACACAGATGTATAAAATGACATGGTGGCTATATAGAAACATATCTGCATGAAGAAGATGAAAATAGCAACCCTGCAATGGTAGAGTCATAGTTATTTATAAATCACTGTTAAAATCATATGTTTAAAACCTTTAATAGTTTTAATAGAAGGCAATAAATGTGTTCATAGCTGTAATATCATGTAATGATCTAGAGCATCTAGGAGGAAATGTATACCTTGTCTCTTCCTGAGGAATAGTACAGTGTCCTTCTCACTGCCTGTCCAAACTTAAATGATCTATGTGGCGATGTTTAAAAAAAAATAGAGAAGTAAGTTTCCTTGGGAAATAGGGTAATGAAAAAATTTTAGACATGATCATTATCTCAGAATTTTACCATAAAAAAAGATGGGCAGTGGTAGTCATTTTTAATCCCAGCACTTGGGAGGCAGAAGAAAGCAGATCTCTGTGAGCTCAAGGTCAATCTGATTTACCAAGTGAGTTCTAGGACAGGCAGGATTTTTACACAGAGAAACCCTGCCTCATACACACACACACACACACACACACACACACACACACACACACACACACTAAGTAGGACATTTTTAAAAACCATTAAACAGGTTCATGAGGTAATATAATTCATCCTTAGGAGAAAACTGATAAACTGAGCTTTCTTTAACTGTGTTTTGCCTTTTATTTTCTATGTCGGATAAAAAGCAGGAAATGGGAACTTATGAATCAATGATTTTATACTAGAAAATTTAAAATAAGTTTCAATAAAATCTTGTTAAATTGCATAAACTCAATGGCTTTGCTTTTTTTTAAATGAAGGACACCTTGGCTTTTAAAAATACCCCTAGGGGTAGCTACGGAATCCTCCGCACACTGGCTTCTCCCAGAAGGCTGCTCCATAAACTACATCATACCAATTCTTTGAACAATAGAGCAACCATTGTGTTCCTCAGAGAGAAGCTCCCTCTATTTCCTCACTAAATAACCAATTGGATAATATTAAACCCAACAAATCTCTTTCTCATGAACAATCCAAGAGGAAAACCACATTTGTATCACAGTAAATTCTTTTGAGAAGTGCAAGCATGGCTCAAAAACACCCATTTAAGAAATGCTTTGATACCTAAAATTATGTAAATAACCTTTTCCTTTCTTTTGGTGGGTAGACTCTCTTTTTAAAAACATTCCGAGGGCATTCATATTTTTCTATGTGTAAACAGCACTGCATTTTAACTCTGTGCTTCAACAGTCTTACTAGTATTAATGACAATGTATCCTTTGAAGACCACCTTTTGATATACTTTAAATCTTTAATAATGCATCTAACAATGGATAGAATTATTGCTCTAACAAGATAAAATGTAACACTGGAAATTCTGAGGCATAAATCAGGGAAAGAAAGATCATTTTTCAAAGAAGGTAGATTGTATCTATTCTGGCTATTGGTCTCTTTGGGAAATTTTAACAGGACACCATGGAAGTCATGTTCTGTGCTTACAGAGATGGGGTTTATGACCTGAGCACTTCACTATTGGATGTAGGATGTCAACCTTCTATAAATAGATTGCAAATTAGAACAATGACTAGAACAAAGGCATTGAAGGACAACTCACAGGTGAACCACATTTTATCTCTCGGTCTAAAATAGTCAGGGATTCATTCTGTGGAAGCTAACTTGCGAGCAAACCACGAGAAGCCCACATCCTCTGCCTTTCTGGATGTTGACTTCCCCACCGTCTGGTACAATGTTATTATCCAGTCTCATGCGTCTTTACTGAAGCCTCATTGGGTTTCCCTTCAATGTTTTTTATAGCTACTTTCTTTTCTTGTTGTAGGACCCAACTGAGGCGATTTTGATAGCTAGCTGTCATAGCTAAATCTCACTCTCCAATATTTTCTTGCCCTTTCCTATGTCTTTCTTGGCCTTGAAGACAATTTGTTTTTTTGTTTTTTTTGTTTTTTTTTTTTT
>NC_022018.1:46558887-46562684 GCF_000317375.1 Microtus ochrogaster | reverse complement strand
TTTTTTTTTTTTTTTTTTTTTTGAGACAGGGTTTCTCTGTAGCTTTGGAGCCTGTTCTGGAGCTAGCTCTTATAGACCAGACTGGTTTTGAACTAACAGAGATCCGCCTGCCTCTACCTCCCAAGTGCTGGGATTAAAGACATGCGCCACCATTTCCCAGGTTGGCTTTGACAATTTTAAGAAATAAAGACCAATTTTGTGCTAATGGTGGCTGTTAATTTGGGTTTGTAGGCTTCCTTGTGCTTAGAATTTAGATTACTCACTTTGGGAGTGATAGTAAAAATTACAGCACTTCTTCAGTTCGTGTTTGCTTTTTTATATAAGACCCAAAATTAATCTGTAAACCCCACCTGCTCAAGGACCAGATAACTTCCTGGAATGCTGGGAGTTGTAGTTCTTGGAGAATACCAGCCAAGCTATATGGTGTGTGTGTGGGGGGGGGGCAATGGCCTCATGGGTTTGTCCTTAAAAGGCCTACGACATGTGTCATGGGGCCATTCAGTTGGGATTCCAGGAAGTGGTCTCATCAAAGCCCATCCTAGTCAGTATTTAATTAAAACCTTGCTTCAAATTTGGCTCAAAATTGTGGAACTGTTCCCTCCTCCCTCTGGTGAATCTCAGGATTAATAGTCAGCAGGAAGTATACATGGTGGTTTGTTTTAATATTCACTATTAACATAGTTTAGATGGGTTCTTCCACCCTGATCTATGATAGATATTACTTTTACACCGGAAGCAAGGCATGTTAGTGAGGATGCCATCTGACTCTGTTGGTCTTTGGTTCTTGGGTATTTCAGGGTGTGAATAGAGACACAGCACTCACTTGTCCCCCCACAAAGGAGAAAGTAAGAGTAGAGCTGCATTTTGATGTGAGTAGCCATGGGAGAAAATGCCATCAGCAAGAGAAAGCACGGACCTTTTAAGACTCAAGAGACCAGAACGCAACCGAGCTTCCAGCATCTGCAGCGTTGGTGCCACCGTTGCGGGAGGAAAGCCGCTTTGGCTGGGGGTGGAGGAAAGGGGCGGAGGGGTGCAGGGGTGGGGTGGGTGGGTAAAAGTTGTCAGCCAAGGTGCTGACAATCGGAGCTATTGGGAAGCTTCACAGTTCTCATGCCTACGCCAGCACATGGGCGTGGCTTTGGACGACACTCTCACATCATCTCCCAGGATTCCACAGGGTACTGGAGCCAAGAGCAATCTCGAGATGGCGTCTGAGCTGGTCCTGCTTTCAGGATCACAATGCACTGATATTACCGCCTCTGGTATCCATCCCACAGATACCGGAGTCAGTGGGTAGCGGACTCCTTTCTGAACCCAGCTTGGTTTAGCAGATTGACTCTGACTCAGATCTTCCAGATGCCCCATACTGGGGATGGGTGTCGCAGCATGGCACTACCCTCACACATTGGAGGAACAGGGAGCCTGATCTCAGAGATCAATGGCACGGAGGGTCATGTGTGGGTTTGTAACCGTATCAAGATGGAAAGTAGACACCCACACAGTTCCAGCCGTCTGTTCCCACACAGTGCACACAGTTGACTATCACCTGCAGGTGTTGAAACATTGCAGAGAAGGGCCATGGCTCAACCTCCTCAGGAGACATGACAGAGGAAGCTTGAGAGCCATGCTTCCTGACCCCTGCCATGCATTGCTTCTGCTTGGTAGTTGCTATCACTGAAGCAAGGAATCAAAACACTGCCCACTAACTCACCCTTAGTATGCACAGCTGGAGGTGGCCGAGGCCTTGCTCCTGGCCTATCAGTTTCTTCCCAGCAGCTTTAAGGAATGCCACACTTACTGCTGTTCCTGCCCTACACAATTTACCCTGCAATTTGTCTAATCATGGGCCACCCTCATGGCTGGTTGGGGCCACGACAGAAGGTGTGCTCTGCTTCCAGACACCGGTTTTGACTGTGCGTTGTCTGACCTCGTACCCATGTCTGGTCAGTGGACGGGTGCTTCAGGCTGTTCGTCCCTACTGGTGCCACCAGTGCTGGAGGTTCTCATGGTCGCAGCCAGTATCAGCAGCATCCGAGGAATCCCACATCGCCCTGCAATGGTCACGCTCCTACTGTAGGAATGACTGACCACATAGTGTGCATCCCATACCCTTGGATGTTTAAACAACATCCACTGGCAATGTTTATGTCCCTTACAGGGACAGTGGTGTCCATAACTCAGACACCATGTGCACCATTCCCAGAATCATTAACCACAGCCAAGGAGACCCTGTTGGTGACGTCATCACATGAGACCCAGTTTCACCTGCTTACTCTCTGTGCTCCTAAACTCCAGTATTTTCTCAGGTCCAGGAAAACAAGAAAGGTTAGTGGGGTGAACAGCTTAACGAAAATCAGTCTGTGTTCAGAAATAACAAATTACAAATAGGCTCTATTATGTACGGCCCACTGATAATTACACCCGTTTTAGCATCTAAGTTGGTGACAAAAAGAACCTGAGAAAAACTTGGAGGGCCAACTGACATTCCCGCCACAAGAACCTGGGGCAAGATCAGGCAGCATGCTTTCCACCACAGCCTTCCCTCTGATTGTTTTCTATAACTGAAAACCGAGTACCTACATACAAACATATGTGTGTGTGTGTTTCTTGACAACAATCACTTGACTTTTTAAACGCTTGCTAAAAATAGTATCCTGGCTTCTTAACTCATACCCACCTCTACCTCATTCTCCTCTCGAAACGACTGGATAACCCCACCTCAGGGACTCCCTTTGCACATGGGCTTCCTCCAGCTCCAGCCTACACTCCTCCGCGTTTGCCCGGCATCATGCCTTTGGTGTGCCATGTTCCTGTGGTTGTCTGTATCCCATGGCTGCTCCTCTGCTCTCTTATCTCCCCCCCCCCCTCCTCATCCTGGGTCTTTTGATCCTCTTCTAATGCGTTGTTCTTTTCAGCTTACCTCTGGGGAAAGAACTTACTCCTCCCCGTGGGTGGCTCTTTGATTTCATCTCCTGTCCCTCTCCCCAGTCTGTTCCTATCTTCCCCCTGCCGCAGATTCCAGAGAAGCCCTCTCTAGGAAAACCCCCGGGGAAGCTGTATTCCTCTTTGGTTGACCACTTTGTGCTCAGCCCCAGCCCTCTCGTGTTTCTGCTCTATTTCTGCTATGTTTTCTGTGGCAGCTGCTATTGTTAGTTTGGTTCCTCTGCAGGGATACTTACAGAAGGGCCTTTGTCACAACAGACCATTAGCTTTTAGGATGTCTCTGCCCTCCTAGGTGTGTATGCCAGGCTGGGGCATGATCTTTGGCAATGGGAGGAAAACACACATGCTTTCTTTGATCCGTGCGAAGAACCCCATCCCAGTCTACTTTTCTCAGTGGTCGTCCTTCCAAAACATCATATTTCTAATCTTATTTGTACATATTTATTTTTAGGCTTTGGACTCCTTAGGGGGATAGAAATGGAGTCTTGAGTATGCTAGGTAAACACCCTGTCACGGAGGTGACAGTTCCTCAGTACCAGCAGCAAAGAGAAATAGCACGTTTCCTGTTGTTGCTACCCTGGACACAATTACCCTGAAACAAGTCCAACCATGTACTGCCAACATGTCTGGCTAGTCATTAGCCTTTTTAAAGCCAGTTCTTCGCTAGCCTCACTTAATTTCTATTATTTGAGCTTCCTCCCTTCCTTTTCTTCCCTGGTACTGGGAATTTAATCCGGACACACACACACATACACACACACATACACATACATACATACACACACACACACACACACATACACACACACACACACACATACACACACACACATACACACACACACACACACACA
>NC_022018.1:46546489-46558787 GCF_000317375.1 Microtus ochrogaster | reverse complement strand
ACACACACACACACACACACACACACACACACACACACACACACACACACACACACACACACGCTAAGCTAAGCTAAGCATATGCTCAAACACTGAACGAGCCTTCCCCAGTCCCTGGCACAGCTGCTGTTCTCAAATGTACCCTCCAGACTTTCTAGCATACTCCAGGGACTTCTGACCCCTTGGGTCTCTACCAGAATGCATGGGTAAGCAAAGGATAGATTATCTCTTTCTGAAACTGGGAACACACACAAACACACACACACACACACACACACACACACACACATATATACACACACACATATATGAGTTCCAGGACTCTGTTACTTCTGGAATCAGAGGGTAAAACTTACTTTGTGTCTGGTAGCACAATCTGGGCCCCCATAGTTGGAAGAAATGTGAGTTCAATGTGGAGGAGGGGTGGGAGAGAAAAATCATGATTTACTCTCTATTGGAACTCCTCTGTTTGTGACAGGGCCTCCTCGCTGCTGCCTGCCTGGGAAGGAGTCTGCACAGCTTGAGTCTGTTGCTCTGGGGGTGCCCCTCTCAGGCATCTTGCAGCTCTTTGGTGCTGCAGCAGAGAAAACCAGGGGTTTGACCTTTCTTCTTGTCGCAGGCAAGGACCCAAGCCAACTGGGGGGAGGGGAGAGTGCACCAAAATGTTTTAAAGTGATCTGACTTTAAACATATAAATATGTTATTTATACTTAACTTTTTCTGTTGTCATTAGATTTTATTTTAAAATGACTAATTCTATTTGCATATATTACTGGAGAACAATAACATTTTGATGTGTACTTTACCATAAAATGGTTAGAATAAGGTGTTTGATACAAGTAACATCTTATATATTGCTTAGATTTTCTTTTTCACAATGCTGAGGATAGAATCCAGGGTCTTTTGCATACTAAGTAAGCATTCTTCCACCAAGCAACACGCCTAGCCCTTATGGTAGCATTGATTCTTATGACCTCCCGTGTGTGCAACAGTCTGGGAACTTATTCTATCCTTTGTGTCTATCCTTTTCAAGGTTTTCCTATCCTCAGCCTCTGGTCATTATAATTAAATTCTTAGGTTCTGCTTATAATATTGCTCACACAGTATTTGTTTGGGTTTTTCATTTATGAGACAACACAATGCCCTTCATGTTGACTCATGCTCTCTCAGCTGAGAGGAGCACCCCCTTTCAAGGCCGAATTGTGTTCATGTGTGTTAGGTTTCCTTTATCTTCTTATTGGGTGATGAACATGAAGTTGCCTCCACATCCTGGTTCTTCCGCAGTGCTACAGTGAGCATGTGCGGGCAGGTGTGGCTCAGGCACACTGATGTCTGTGTACTTCTCAGTCAAGTAGCACAGCATGACCATCATGAGTTGCCGCGTGCCCCTTCTGAGACCCCTGCAGTGGCAGGAACTAGGTCACTGAGAAATCTATCAGCTCTTCCCTAGTCGGTTCCAGACAGGCGACAAAAGGTGAGTCTTTAAATGAAATGGTGGTGTGGAGAATGTTCAGTAAAACAAGAGGGTGTGCCGAGCATGAAAAGAACAGATACAGGCACAGAAGCAAAGGGCACCCAGAAACTCCCCATGCTTGCAGAAGGAAAGAGCCAGCTGGCAGTTCCCAGCATGCCTCATCCCAGCCACAGGAATGATCAAGCAGGATCAGAGCTGGACATCAAACACAGTTTTTAGAACTTATGTTCCTTCTGCTATTGCTCAGAGTAAGGAATAGAAGAGAAGATGTCTTTGCCCTCCTCACGGGGGCATTGAGTTCGCCAAGTTTTTCATAGTCTCAGCCTTCTTTCCAGGGTGCTAAGAGTCACAGATTTTACATCCATTAGCCCAGGGTTCTCCCAACACTCAATATATTTCAAAATTTGCAATGAAAACAAATAATGCCACAGGACTAGCTTCTTAGACCTTATTTTGAGATATCATTTCACAGTATTGCTCAGGCTTGCCCTGAGCTCCTGTGCATAAGTGATCCGCCTGCCTTAGCTTTCAAAGAGGTAGGGACTACGGGTGTGCACCACCGTGCCTGGCAGACCCTAACATTTCTTTGTTCCCCCAGTTGTTGGCCATGCATGTTAGTAAGAAAGGTCAGGTTGAAGCGGAGCTCACATTTTACCACTGGATATCAGCTGAGGGGAAGCCTCTGCAATCCTTCTTCAATTAAATGTGGTGAAAATAGGCAGTGTGCAAACAACCAAAAGGGAAGGAGGAAGGTGGTCCGAGGAAATGAGGCAGGAAAATAGCAGAAGTCTGGTGCGGGCTAACAAGCCTTTTTGCAGCACCTGTCTTTTATTTAATTGCCTCTTTGGTTTTCACGGGACACCAGAGACAATGCCTCACAGTACAGAAGCAGGGCCATTAGCCTAATGACGCAGCTTTATGGCAGAGCTGACTAAAGAAACCTTAATGTGCACACACGGCTTGCTCATCTGTTTAAATCAGCTTCACTCGACAGTTGCTTAACCACACACATCTAGTTGCTGGCTCCATCCATCCCCAAAGCCCCTGCTACTGACTATATTCCTATACCTAGGTAAATGCAGAAGATAGGGTCAAAGAATGACTCGGATAGTTATGGTCAGGTGGCACCATTGGAAGCATACAAACATGATGGCTTATGCAGAGATGACTTAAACTCCCAACTCTCCTGATTGGACATCTCATTCTAGAAAAAAAAAAAAACCCTGATGTCTCTACCCTTTTCAGTTCCATCTGACAAGACCTGCTCACCTCCAGTGGGTGGGCTTTCACCATCGCCATGGTTACAGGCTCTTATTTATTCGTTTGGTTTTTTTCTATTTTCATGTGTGGGATGTGAGTATGTGTATTCTGCATGTATGCTGGGACATGTGGAGGTCTGGCATCAATGTCAAGAATCATCCCTGATCACTCTTCCACCTTTTCACTGAGTTGAGGGGGGGGGTCTCTCAATCTACCCACACTTTGCAAACATAGCTGCTCTTGCCAGTCAGCTTGTTCCAGGGATCTCTGTCTCAGTCATGGATGATTCCTGGCACCAATTTCAGCCTCCACGTGTATCCACATACATGTAGAATATACATACTTACACCCCACACATGAAAAAACAGAAGAGTAGAACATAATGATAGAAAAAAAATCACATTTGTTTGTGTGCATGTAGATGCCATGACATGGTATGTATAAGGGACACACATGGAGAACTCCTTGCAAGAATCAATTTTCTCTACCATGTGGGTTCCAGAGAAAGGAATTCAGGTCACCAGGCTTAGCAGTAAGCACACTTACTTACTGAGCTATCTCGTAGCCCCCCTCCCCTGAACTTTAGACTTATTCTTCTATGTAAAATGCATATCTATATACAAGTACACTCTGCAGATCTGTTTGTGATTCTCTCATGGAGGAAGGGTCTATGGAGCTAGATCAAAGGCAAGCTGGGCTGGGCATGGGGAGGAAGCCAGTGAGACAATCCCAGCTGCAATTGCACTGTGGTCTCATCAGGTGGGACCCTGTAAGTATCCCTAGGATTAACTTCTGCTACCCAGTATTTATTGTCTACTTTTGCCATACAGAGTCCTGCAAACTCAATACCCTAGCAACACTGAGGCTCCACCCCGTTATTAGAACATTCCTGCAGGCACAGCTTCCTTTCCTCATGTACTACTAATTCAGTCTCCTGAGTCAATACCTCTGTGCTGCATAGTTTTAAGTCTACTTGACATAAGCTAAAGTCATCTGAGAAGAGAGAACCTCAATTAAAAAGACACATCCGTAAAATCGAGCTGTCGCCAAGTCTGTAAGGCATGTTCTTAATTAGTGATAGAAGGCCCAGCCCACTGCGGATGGAGCCATCCCCGAGCTGGTGATCCTGGCTTTCATGTGAAAGCAGGCTGAGCAAGCCAGGAAGGCGGCAGCCTTCCATGGCCTCTGCGCGCCTGCCTCAAGGTTCCTGTCCTGTTTGAGCCCCTGCCCTGACTTCCTTGGAGGATGAGCAGTGCTGTGGAAGTGTAGGCCTAACAAACCCTTCCTCCACAAGCTGGCTTTGGTCATAAGGTTTTGTCACAGCAGTAGAAACCTGACAACACTTGATGGGCCTCTAGGAGTTTCCAGCTCCACCTGCTGCCGGCCTGGTGCTTCTGCTCCATGGTGACAGCAGAGAACCCCATGGAGCTGTTTCACTCCCCTTCTCCCTTATGTTCTGCTTTGTTCATCACTATTCACTGACCCCCCCACATTCACAGACCCCCCCAGTGCCTTCAGTTTCCCCATTTCTTTTAGGCTCTGGGATCAATCATCCTCCCCCATCCTTCCATGGCTTCTGCCTCTTTGGGTTCATGGTGACCATCTAGCAGCTTCTATGAGTCTTGGCTATATGTCATACTAATAATCTGGATATCTCTCATGGGGAAAAATTGAATCATAATGAGAGCATCGCTCACAAATATTACTCGGTAAGTTAGTATAGAAATTCCAAACAGAAGCTTGCGATCACCAGTGAAAAACTACTCCCAAAAGAGTAAATCTGTGAATGAGTTTGTGAAGAAGGATTAGACCTCAGTGCTGAGTGGCATAAAGACAGGGAGACTAGTGAAGAAAACCAACAAGGGCCTGGAGTGACACAAAATTATTAACACAGCCTTGTTAATGGCCTTTGGTAGTTCTGACAAACAGGCAAGCAGAACTTACCTCCATCACGTGCCATATGCGAAAAGACCACCAAGGTGCATTTCCTAGCAGGTCCTGGTCTCCAGGGAGAGAAAGCATGGCACCCGCTGCCATCCTGGTGTCATTCAGTTCACGTTCTGTGTGGAAAGCAGGATTGAAGAGAGAACGTACATTGTTTACCAACCAATCAGGGTGGGAAACTGTCCTTTGAAAGTAGCAGTTGGGATACTGCAGGGTTTTATTTTCCTCACCCTTGTCTTCTTGAGCTGTTGAGAAGATTCTCATTTTGGCTGGGCCAGGCAGTTCTGCTCCCCTCCTAAGGCCCACAGCAAACCAAAGTTCTCTTTCCCAAAGTTCCCACTGGGGAGCCAGTGGGTTGATTAGGGTGACATACAGGAGCATGGGCGGCCCCAACGTAGAGGCACTGGGAGGTCTGCATATGGATGATGGCTTCCCCGTGGCTCTGCAGATGGAAACTGTCTGCAATCTTCCCCCAGCTTATGTACTCCTGCCCCTTCCTGAGCTTGTGAGCAAATAGGGCATAATTGTATACAACTGGGAGGAGAGACCCAAGACTCGGGTGACGGTTCCATGTTGCTCCCTACCTGCTTTGCCTAGAAAAGAATGTCCACCATCCATAAGCCCAGCTGTAATGATCTATTGTAAGCAGGCCCAGCTGAGCAACTGAGGACTCGGTTTGTTCTGCGTGGAGGAAAGAGCTGGGCAACAGCTGTGATCTCAAAAGGCACGCAGAACAGAGGAAGCAGGTGCATGCGCTCATCGGGCGGGCAGCTGTCTGTCAAGCTTGTCTCCTTGAAAGGGCGTAGGTGCTGTTCCCTTTGCATCAGACCTGGCAAGTAGGCAAGCTTGACAGCAAGACCTTGTGAAACGCAAAGGAAACACGAAAGAGACATTAAGGAACTGTGATAATTTGAACAACTCAGAAGTGCTCAGTGTGGGCTGGAGAGATGGCTCATTGCTTAAGAGTACTTGTTCTCCAAAAAAGACCAGACTTCAGTTCCCAACACCACCCATAACTCCAGGTCCAAGGGATCTGACACCTTCTGGACCCTGCTGGTGCTTCCAATCCCCAAATACGTATAAATAAAAATAAATATTTAGAAGTGAAATATGTATTTGTTGTTAGGGTTCTAAAGGAATTCACTAGCAACCAGTTATCCTAAACACAAAATGTGTTTCTTAAATAGCCAGAGGGGGAAAAAAGCCAACTGTCTTAGTAAGATTGGATGGGCAGAAGTTAGGTTCATCAGAAAGTTTCCGAGAAACAGGCAGTGAACTTATCAAAATCTCTCTTTCATCTTTGTGTGTGATATTTCAGCAGATTGGTTCTGCAGCAGCCATGGGTGATTTGTATGTCTAGACATGGGCTTTCCACCAGGAACCGAGTTTAAACTGCATTTAAAATAATTGGCATTTCCCCACACTGTATTATAGTTTCCTAATATAAAGTAATGCTTTATAGATGATATTTTGTAACAAACTGGAAACTTTATGGATACAGAAAAGTTTGAAACTTATAGCAAACACTGAATATATGCCCAGAGTCTATCGGGAACATTTTCCCACACTTGGGGTTTCATGTATCCCTGGTGAACCCTCCTGTCTTAGTTCAAGTTCTATTGCTGTGAAGAGTCACAATGGCCATAATGGCAATTTAATTGGGGTTGGCTTCTAGCTTCAGAGGTTTAGTCCATTACCGTCATAGTGGGAAGTCTGGTGGCACACAGGCAGACATGCTGGGGAGGCAGCTAAGAGTTCCACATCTGGATCCACAGGCAGCAGGAAGAGATGGAGTCACTGGCTCTGGCTTGGGCTTTTGAAACCTCAGATCCCACCCTCTGTCACGCACTTTCTCCAACAAGGCCACACCCACTCCTACAAGACCACACTAAGAGTGGCACTTCCTGGTGACCAAGCTTTCAAACCGATGAGCCTATGGGGGCCATTCTTCTTCAAATAACCACACCTCCCATCATCTAGAATTTTGCAAACCCCAAAGAAAATACTCTCATTCCTTTCTTGGATGATTTCTACCCTGAGATTTTCATTTAACTGAAATTTAGCACTTAAATTTAAATACCACTTGAATCTCTGAATGCTCATATCATTTTTAAGTAGTTGGAGATTTGAATAATCTTTTCAACTATAATCTTTTTAATTTTTTTCTTGATTTTTTTTTTTTAGACAGGGTATCGTGTAGCCCAAGCTGGCCTCTAACTTACTGACGGCTGAGGATTGTCTTGAATTCCTGATTTCCCTGTTCCTGCTTCCAAAGTATTAGGATTATAGGCATGTGCTACCACCTATACTTTTCATTTTTAATTTTAATTCAGCCTAGCATTTTTAATTTTTAAAATAAGCTATCTAAGGCATTGCCTGTTTTCCAGACAAGTATACTAAAGTTTATATCCCATGAGCAATCACTAGTTAATAGAGAGATAGAGAGAGAGACTTGATGTGTGGAATTCAGGCCTTCATTTGTAAAAATAGATGAAGGCATTAAACCTTCAACAGAAATGGAGAACATTCTTGTTCTCTGCTGTAGCCAGGGAGATTGAATTATTAATGGCATGTTGTAGGCACAGCCTAGGAGAGTGCCTGTCTTACTAACTAGATGTCTATAAGCCTTATTTTCTGGTAAACTTGGTAATTTGGTCGAATTACATAATTGTACCAGTGCTTTCTAGTTCTACCTTCTTCATTAAAGGCAGCCGAGCCCTTACATTAGCAAAACACTATTTTTTCTGTTTTGTTCTTTAATGATAATGTTTTTTTCCAGTTCAGTTCGATAATTCGCTTCAATTTTAATTTCATCACTATTGTAACTAAAAGAACCATTGAAGCTTTCTTCTACATCCTAGTTAGAGGTTATTTTAAGCCTTTACCTTCAAAACAACAACAACAGCAACACACACACACGATTATCAGCTGACATCGTTTTTATCCAAGGCAGTTCCACCTGGACTGGACTGGGTCAAACACATGAAGCTTGGCGAGCTAATCTTGGTGTCTTGGTGAAACAGTCTGAAATGCACGAGGGCCTGAGTTTAATCTCAACACTGAAAACAAAAACAAAGAAGAATAAGAATGTGGAAGAGAGCATGCTGAAGAGGCAACTCAAAGACCTCTAAGTCCCATGGTTATGATGATGAAAATTCAGATGTTGATTATCTCTAGTTGAGGTTTGAGGCAGGATGTCTTGAGATACACATGCCCATGTAATGGTTACTATTATCAACCAACTTTACAAGACCTATAATTGTCTAGGAGACAAACCTCTGGCAAACCCATGAGGGCTCCTCTAGATTAGGCTAATTGACATGGGAACACACTTTAACTGTGGGAGGCACCATTCCTTGGACTGGGGTCCTGGACTGAGTACAAAGGAGACCCCACACTGAGCATCAGCACCCCTCCATCCTTCCTGACTGTGGAGGCTGTGGCCTATGGTGAGGTGTGAAGGCTAGTTCTTTCTGGAGGCTCCTTCTAAGCCTCACAGTGCTCCGGAGTGAACTGTAAAAGGGTCTTTCGCAGTGGACAGTCTGTGACTCTCAAAGTTCCCTGCACTTGCTCATGGGGGAGGAACCAGATGCTCTCTAAGTAGCAATATTGATGCTTCAATCCACCTAAGGATCCCCTGGATTCTCAATAATGGTATGTATTTACAAGACGAGACCCAAGACTACATTTCTCACAAACTCTCTGAGAGAGCTAGTACTCCCCTGCAGCCCACGTGGAGCAGTAAGCTCTGGAGAAGGGGCAGGAACACAGTGTTCCTGAGGGAGGCCCTACCCAGAAGGGAAGTGGAGCTGCAGCTGGGCAAATCCACCCACTTGAGCTGCCCCAGGTCAGCACATAATCAACTCCTTTCTTCTCATGCAGCTCACCCTTCAACACATTTTTTTTTTCCTTTCAGGCAAAATGAGTCCATATCAAAAGCGCTGTTTTCTTCAATCTCAAGAGAGTTTCAAGAGGCAGCTTTTAGGCAATCATCAACAAAGGAAAAAAGGTAGTGAAAAAAAGCCCAAACACCCACACGATGCTTAACATTCACCCACAACACCCCCACAACATCTAACATCAAGAGTTGTCAGGGAACCTCTCCAAGGGACAAAGACAAATGTATTTTTGCTATCATCATTCTCCAAATGAATATACAAGTTTTAAAATTTTTATTTACCTTATTTAATTAACATTTTTCATTTATGTGATATACCAGCTACAATTTCTCCTCCCTCTTCTCCTCATAGTCCCTCCCTGCTCCCACTTCCCAGCTACCCTCTCCCTCATCCACTCCTCATCCTTCTCCATCCAGAAAAAATATACAAGTTTACCAAATCAATAATATAGTTATGGATGATAATAGATCAACACTGAAAACACTCAGAAATAAAATAACGCGATCTACTATATAACATTCACAGAGATTGCTAATATCTTGGTAAAATGGAGTTTTATGTCTTTCTGTCTGACTCTAACTTCCTACACAATATACACCATTTACATAGTTCAGTGCATTTTGTATTATATCACTAATTGGGTATTTTTGCAGAAACAAATGTCCCTACTCATGCATCTTTAAAAATATATTTTAATTTACTTTTTTAATGTAAAAAACAATGTTTTCATTTTATGTACCAATCCCAGTTCTCCCTCTCTTCCTCCTGCTCTCCCCACTGTCCCCCTACCCCACCCCCATTCACTCCACAAAGAGGGTAAGGCCTCCATGGGGAGTCAACAAAGTCAGACAGGTCAAAGTTGAGGGAGGACCAAGGCTCTCCCCCCTGGATCTAGGCTGAGCAAGGTATCCCTCCATAGGGAATGGGCTCCAAAAAGCCACTAGGGATAAATCCTGGTCCCATTGCCTGTGGCCCCACAAACTGTCATTTACATTCAGAGGGCCTTGTTCAGTCCCATGCAGGTTCCCCAGCTGTCATTCCAGAGTCATTAAGTTCCCACTAACTTGGGTCAGTTGTCTCTGTGGGTTTCCCCATCATGGTCTTGACTCCTTTGTTCATACTATCCCTCCTCCCTTCTTTTGACTGGACTCTTGGAATTCGGCCCAGTGCTTAGCTATGGATCTCTGCATCTGCTTCCATCAGTCACTGGATGAAGGTTCTATAATGACAATTAGGATAGTCATCAATCTGATTACAGGGGAAGGCAATTGCATTCAGGTACCTCCTCCACTACTGCTTGGAGTCTTAGCTGGGGTCATCCTGTGGATTCCTGGGAATTTCCATAGCATCAGGTTTCTCCCTAACCCAACAATGCAGCCCATTATTAAAGTATCTGTTTCCTTGCTCTCTCTCTCTCTCTCTCTCTCTCTCTCTCTCTCTCTCTCTCTCTCTCTCTCTCTGTGCCTCCCCCGTCTCAACCGTCCCTTTCTCTCATGTTCTCCTCCCCTCCCCTCTCCCTTCCCTTTCCTTTTCCTTCCTCTCTTCTCCCTCCCCTCCATGCTCCCAATCTACTCAGGAGATCTTATCTATTTCCCCTTCCCAAGTGGATCCACGTATGTCTCTCCTTGCTACCTTGATCTTTTCCCATTCCATAGGCTGTCATTTTGTCTAGAATTATTTCTTAGAAATTGTCTGTAGACGTGCATTTGCATGTGGGTATGTGCACATCAGTGCACATCACTAGGGAGGGCAGAGGTGTATCATCCCTGGAGCTGGAGTTACAGATGGGTATGAGCCGCCTGACATAGATGCTCAGAATCAAAGTTGGGTCCTCTGGAAAAGCAAGGAGAACTCTTAATTACTGAGCCACCTCTCCAGCCCCTATTTGTTCATCTTAATTAGCAAAAGTAATTTAAATAGCTATTCATTCATAAGTCTCCAAGAGGACTGATTCCTTTGAAAAAATTTGAAGCCATGCCTTAACAGACTACTTCATGTACAGACATTAAAAAAACATAGAAAAGTATAATGTATAAAACATGACATGAGTCCTCAATTTGAACAGTCAGAAGCTCCTTGTGCCTATAAACCATCAGAAGACCAGCTAGTTAAAAGAAATAATTTTTATAAAAAAAATGACATTAGGCCACACACAAAGTATTTTTCCATATAAGAGGGATTTGATTAGATTCTTTAGCAAAATATGAGTTAACAGATGGAGAGAAATGGAGTCTCACCATAAAGCCTGTCTTGTATATGAACAAAATACTACTTCTGGGACCCACCATTCAAACTCCCTTTAGCGATATGAACGCACCACTTTGAATTTCTGCGCCTTGTCACTGTGATCTGCAAGGTAAAGATGTCCTGAGGATTAATAAGTAATGCCATAACACACTTAGAGCTCTGCCTGGACTCGTGATTCACAGATGTTGGAGCTATCTTTAGCATTAGCTCAATTATATAGATTTGTTTTTAAAGAAAACTGGTTATGAAGCATCAGAGGTGGGAGTAATGTTTTAGGATTAGGTCCATTTTTGAAAAGAACAAGAAGAAAGGAGAGGAGGAAGAAAAACGATGACACTTAGCTCTCTGATGTTAAAAGTTGGAGAAGCTCACTGTATTTTCTTCCCTGTAACATCCCCTTCCTAACTAAATCCTTCTGTTTTATTGCCTTCATTTAGTTAAAGCAGTGACAGTGGCACCCTACTTTGTACCCATCACCTCTTGGCTGGTCACAGGGCACCCATCACCCTTTGGTCACAGGGCACCCATCACCCCTTGTCTATTCACAGGGCACCCATCATCCCTTGTCTGGTTACAAGGTACCCATCATCCCTTGTTTGGTCACAGGGCACCCATCACCCTTATCTGGTCACAGGGCACCTATCGCCCCTTGTCTCTACCTGGCTTTTTCTTTTGAGTCACTGATCAGCTCTCAAATCATGACACCGAGATTTGTTATTAGTTTTGACTGCTCGGGCCTTAGGTTAGCTCTTATTTTAATCTTTTTCTCTTTATCTACATTTTGCCTCAGGGCTTTTTTTTGCCTTTCTTTCTGTATATCTTACTTTTCTGCTGTCTCCATGTCTGTTCAGTCACCTGAAATCATGCTGGTGCCTGGGAGCCATGCTACCACCAAGGTCGTACTGATCTGGGTGGCCTATGCTATCGCTAGGCCATGGTGATGTCTCGGCTCAAGTTGCTGCCAAAGGCCCTGTCTGGGTCCATTGTCCTGCTGCAGCTAGGGCCTGTGATGACATCTGTGTCCTGTGTTAGCCCAAGGGCTCATTGGAGCCATGCTGTGCTGAGCAGGACTAACCCTTCACCGGCTCTGGGATAGCTGGTCCTCCCCCTGCTTTTACTTCAGCAGGAGAGCTGACCCTGCCCCTCACAACAGACATGCACCTCACCTGGGAAGCACACTAAAGCTGTCTCTGCTTTGGGGGTGCAGGTAAGTCATCCCTTGTAGTAATAGGAGCGGCAGGGCTGAGTCCCCAGCACCCCGGCCGCCTGCCCGGCTAGCTTATGCCCGAAATAATAACACACAAACTGTATTCTTTTAAATCACTGCTTGGCCATTTCTATCTAGCCTCTTCTAGGCTAACTCTCGCACCTGGACTAGCCCATTTCTAATCATCTGTGTGTAGCACCCCAAGGTGCGCTTACCGGGAAGATTCTAGCCTACGTCCATCCTGGGTCGGAGCTTCATCGCGTGTGC
>NC_022018.1:46521230-46544004 GCF_000317375.1 Microtus ochrogaster | reverse complement strand
TGACCTCACTTCCTCTTCCGCCCAGCATTCTGCTCCGTTCACTCCTCCCCCTACGTTCTAACCTATCAGGGCAAGCAGCTTCTTTATTTAATTAACCAATGGCCTTCCTCCATCAATCCCTGAAGGCATAAGAGCAGGAGAGCGGACCCTGGTCTCCTGGTCTGCCATACTGTGGCTTGGGTGAGGGAAAGATTCCCTCCTTGCTCTGCCCCTTGATACCTGTGCCAGATAAGAAGGTTGGCTCTGGAGTCACAATAGTGAGAGAGAATTAGCCCTGCCCTTCTCCAGCTGCAGCACACCGGATAGCAGGACTTGCACCCTGCCTGTGGTGGAGGGGTGTGCAGGTGAATGAACATTGAGGGTGTGAAAGCAGGAGAGCTGATCCTGCCACCCCTCTTACCCCCTAGAGCAACCAGGAGTGAGGGCATTACACCCTGCCTGGGCAAAACAGTAGAGCTGGCCCTGGTGACATGAGTGTGGGTGACCTGGATCTGAGGATCTGACAGCAGAACTGGTCTTTCTCCTGGCTGCAGGCTGCACTGGGTGATGTAGCCAAGGCGGTGCTGGAGAACTCACTCAGGGAGTGATGAGGAGGGAAAGCTGGGGTTCTGACAAACCCAGCTACCACCCAGGTTCAGAACTATGGCCTATGAGTCAGCCTAACCCAATGTCTACTAAATCTATGAACTGTTGGGACTTGTGAAGGGGACAAACCTAACCAGCGGGATCTTCGTGACACATGACAACGACAGGGTATCCAAGAGGAGTCTCAATGGGAGACCGTCATCAGTGGTGTAGCCTAAACCAGAGGCCTGGAGCCAGACCAATGGCTCATGGCAATGAACACTCGCAAGAGATGAATGAACTATAGGGTACACTGTGTGACTCACAGGCCACACTACAGCTTCCACAGCAAGATTTTCCTCTTTTTTGCTTTGCTTTGTTCATTTTTGTTTTTTTGTTTTGTTTTGTTTTGTTTCTTTGCTTTGTTTGGATTTTGGATTTTAAAATCAGCAAGAAAGGTAAAAAGACAGATCAACATTGAAATGTAAATTGTTTTTAACCAATTATATTCCCTGATTTTACTTTTTCTTAATTCTTTAAGGAAACGTAGGTGATATTGAATATATAATTTAAACACTTGACAATTCCTTTCTCAACAGTGTCTTTTAACATTGACATAGAAGGTGGTTCTTTTTGATTGTTAAAGATTCTTTCACTATGGAGATGTCAATAATTCATGAAGATATTCATCAATTGGTATGGATAAAGTAAGCATGACTAAAACCTCTGCAGTAAAACCCCAAGCAGTCTTCAATATCAATTTAGAATGCATTATGCATGACATCTTGCTAAGTATCTAACATACATTACTAGTTGATGTTTAATTTATAAATTAGTCCTAATTTTTATTCATAATTATGGTATGATTATGCATATAAAATTATCTAAAGGCACATGAAATAGTTCTGTGATTATTTATAAAAGTCCGTATATTTTGCACTATTTCTGGAAGTATTTAATGACATAAATTTCTAAAATAAATACTATTCATTTCCATCTTGATTGGTAACCACCAAAATATCGCATATAAATTTGTACTCACACAAATTTAGGTCTCAGTCAAGTGCTGTTCTCTGTCCAGAAAATTTAGCCTTGTGCATTTCTTGAGATTCTGCAATGGTTTTTGCTCTGGAAGTGGCTGTGGTTACCACTTCAAACAGAGGAGGACCAGCTAAGTCATCGGTTCTGTCGTAAAGATTGAGCCTCAGAGCCCTAGACTTTTCTTCTTCTGACATATTGAATGCAGCACCTGGAGCTGCTGGGGCCATGTCTCTGTAATATAGCAATAAGCATGACCGTAACATTGCCACAGTCTGGGGTGGCAGAGCCAGGAAGGTTGTCAAACAGCTGACCCGGAGCTGGCAGCATCTGTTCTCACAGACCTTGTTTTTAAAACAAACACTCTTTTCCAGTCCAGCTAACTATATTTCCAAACAAAGCTGTGTTCTACAACCTCGTATTAAAATACCACTTAACCTACTTAATAACCTTTATGAAAGCACTCATTTTCTCACACTCTGGGTGACACTTTTAGTTTTTCCCCAATTCAGGACAAGTATTATACCCACGGCTTTTCTATTTTGCTGTTGATGATGCTGATCCACTTTCCATAGCCGTATGTAATTTTTGCTTGAATTCAATAGCTCGTATCTGTTGTTCCCTTGCAATGGAGTGGTGTTCAGGGTCTAGCAAGCACTTGAATTTTTGAGAGTTGGCTGTGTTTTCTCTCTTTCTCTCTTTGTGTTTCTAGCAGCACTAAACATATGGTCATTCAATTGTTTATTGGCACCTCTACCCAACAGTAGGCTGAAGAGGAAGGGGAACACGAACCTCTGTCTACTCAACTGTGGTCTTGAGGCACGATTCCTCCCTCCCTCACATGCACTACTAGGGCAATTTTTAGTTCTTGCTGTAAGGTAGAACTGCTTCTCGCTGGAAATGGTTCTTATGCAATCCAAGTATAAAACTCACATAAAGGGAATAAAAACTGCAAGGGAAATAAACCATCCCTCTACAGAGTAAACAAAAAGTGTGCATGACTATGTTTATTATAGCAACAGGCATGTTTGAAAACAACTCAAGATTTTTTTTTATTGTGGTGCTTTCTAGTATGCCTGAATGTTTTGTACAAGACGTTTACAGTCACAAGCTAAAGGAATGTCTTGTATAATTATAATGCTGGTAGTCATATATATTTATAGATCTTACTTGTTGCTTTGTCAGTTAATGATGCTCCTGGTGTAATGTATATAAAAATTAGCTACAATAGGGGATGGAGAGATGGCTCAGTGGTTAGGAGTACATGTTGCTTTTGTAGAGGACCCAAGTTCATTTCTAGCACCCACAGAGAGGCTCACAACAACTGCAACTCGGGCTCCAGGGGATTTGATAACTTCTTCTGGCATCAAAGGGTGCCACACATACTTGGTACACATACATAATACTCATAAACGTAAGAAAATACTAAACCTTTTTACAAAGTTTTAATAAAAGCCCGACTTTTCACTGCAGTGAAAAGTGAAGAGGTGTTTAAATTCTACTACTCTTTCTAGGATTAAATAAGAACAAATCTATTGTCCACTCAATTCACTCTTAATTTATCCCAAGAGTTTTTCATAATCATTTTCAGTATTCTCTCAATACTATCAACCTGTTATCAAAACTTCTTCTTTAATAAGATCTTCACTTGTACTAGATACTTTTCTATCGCTGTGGTAAAACACTCCAACCAAGGCATATGGAAGGAAGAGTTTATTTGGGCTCACAGTTTGTCTAAGTCAGTGTTCTGTTGCTGTGAAGAGACACCAAAGCAATGACAACTCTTATCAAGGAAAACATTTTAATTGGGGATTGCTTGCTATTTCAAAGGTTTAGTCCCTTATCTTCATGGTGGGGACCATAGTGGCAGACATGGTGCTGCAGAAGGAGCTGAGAGTTCTACATCTGGATCCCCAAGAAGCAGGAAGAGAGAAAGCAACTGGGCCAGGCTTGGGCTTTTGAAACCTCAAATTCAACCCTCAATGACTTACTCACTCCAAAAGGCCACATGTGTTCCAACAAAGCCACACTGCTAAATCCTTCTGAGTAGCACCACTTTCTGGTGGCTAAGCATTCAAATGTGTCATCTTATTTTATTTTGTCATGTTTGCTTGTTATTTCTTGGAAGCCTGTTTTTTACTAATGAGGGACAGAAAGGGAGTGGATCCAGAGGAAGGGGAGGTGGGAAGGAACTGGAAGGAGTAGAGAGAAGGGAAACTATAGTCAGGATATATTATATGAGAAAAGAATCTAGTTTGAATAAAAGAAAAAAAACCCTATATGCTGGTATACACACACACTCATGTATATATCCATCCGCATCTGTGACAATATTATCCAAAATTACTCTGAATATAAAAGGTATTCCCTATATTCTGGTCATTAAAAATTCTTTTATACAATGTTATTTCCTAGTACTTTAAGGAGCAAAGATTGGAAGAAAGTGAATTTTTTTCCCAGACAGTTTCAATTACAGTTATTCTCAAGATAAGAATTGAGATAGTGTGCTTGATTATAATGTCTGATATCAGTGCATTAACCAGCTGCCTTATTTAATAACTCAGAATCATTTTAATTGATACTTAAATATTCCACACTGGGAATTGCAGTGCTTTCAGATCCTGGGATCCTGATATGTCTTCCTAATATTGATGTCTTTCTCCTTTAGTGCTTGGTCTTCCCTTTCCAGAATCTGATACACAATGATGCCATTATTGTACATTTTAAAAATTGGTTTCTGATGACAGTGTTAGAAATCATGCATTTTGTGATTCACTGTGAGTCTTTTATTTGTAATTATTGGTAAATATATTCCTATCCCTATTTAACTGATAGTTTTCATGAATTATTGGTTTTTTTGACAGCAAATTGTTTCAGGAGAGTTTTTTTTTTTTAATTTTTGATGTAGGGGAAGAGTATATAACCTAGTTAGTAGAGTACTTTCCTTGTGTACATGAAGTCCTGAGTTCAAATGCCGAGTACCCTCAACACACATACCACATAATCATAATTGTATGCTTTGAGCTTAAATACTTTATAAACTTAAATTGTTGATATTTGAGATTGAAAAATAAAGAACTTAATTTTATGCCTTAAAACTGCAGATTTATTGATATCCCTCAAAAACTGTTTTCAGGAAATTTCAAAATAAAGTGTATGTGCTATGCCAGAGACGTGTGTGGACATGGTAGGGTTTTTCTAATCTCTCAGAATTTACTGAATTACATTAAACTTATCAGATGTGTTAGTTTCATGGACTATAATTATTCAGGCAGTCCTGATTCCCCTTGATAACTAGCCACTGGTGAGCACAAGTTCTTCTTTGTTAATCTTTATAGGTAATGGTAAAGACCTTGAAGGTCATAGCGGCAAGGCTCAGGACACCGGAACCATGAGAGCAGGTGCAGGATTAGGTCTGGATAGACAAACGGACAGCAATGTGAGAAGCTGCATCAGTGGTGGGGATCTAGCTCAGCTGAAGCCCTTGGTAAGTTGTGTATTCTCCTGTCAATGTCTTGAGGCACACACTGGCTAATAACAAAATTAGTCAGTGGGAGCTGTGATAGTGTTGGGTGTCTTCTTCTGTTTGGGGTCCAGGTAAGGGTGTCTATCATCTGCTCTCAGAATGATACTTCAGGAAAGTTCTCAGGCCCCTTTAATTTTTATATAGTTTTAATATATCCATGTACCCATTTTTCCAAGTCTACTTTGAGAAGTTTGTAGGGGAAATGGTAATTTATGAATCTATGCCTTCTCTGCGGTATAGAGCATAGAACAGTGTTCACCCTCCCTCTATATCTGCACTCACAGTGGAGCTAAGGTGCTTGGAAAATGGAGTCACCAAAGAAAGGAACATCTGAAAGCCCCTGTTCTCCCCAGTGTGGCTCAGAAACAGGGCACACCTGATCTCAGTTGTGTGTGTGATGAGCCATGTATGTACTATAAATAGACTTATGAACGTCTTTGCTGAATGTGGATTTATTGTCTAAATGTTTTTTTTGGTTAAGATTGAGTCTACATCCATGTATGTGCACATGTGTACACATGTGTATAGAGCCAGAGAACAACACCAAATGTTTCTCCTCAGTTGTCAGCTCAATTTTGAGAGAAGGCCACTCATTGACAGCTGACCAAGTCATGTGATTCCATCTCCCTGGTGCTAGGGTTATATATGTGCACTGCTACCACATCCAACTTGCTATGTGGGTTTTGGAAAAATAGAACTCAGGTCCTCAGGTGGTGCATCAGTTATTTACTGACTGAGCCATCATCACTCAGTCCCAGAAATTGGATTTGAGACTCTTAAAACAAGTTTGACTTTATCTGAAGCCATCCTTTCTGCTTGTGGATTAAGACCTGACAAACTGCACCATTCATGTAATGGAAGAAGTCTGTGGAGCTATTTGACTCTCTGATCTTCAGGCAGGCTGTATTTATTAAAATATAAATAAAATATCAATACAAAATACCATTAAAAATACAAAATTGGTTATAAAACACAATATAAGTGGACCTTCCCAAGTTTATTTGCAATTGATACGTTGGATGATAACTAATATGCAGCAAGTAGTATTTAGCATGATGCTGTGATTCTTATAATTTAATGCTCCTATTAACATTATGATTTCTTATAACAATGGCCTGATTTTCAATAGCCTTGGGCGTGCAGGAAGTAGCTAATTCAGTTTGGAAAGCAAGAAAAATGCACATCTTTCTCTTAAGACACTTTAATCTTCTGATTTGCATTACTCTGGAGGAGGCGGGATGGTGGGAGAGACAGAACTCGTGGAACTAGAAGACTTTTCTAATAGAGGTGCCAAAAGCAGTAAAATGTGATTCTTCTTTTCTTTTGATACCTAAATTTGTGAAGGATGTTTCGTAGAGTCGCAGAATCATAGGATATTTTTGTTTTAGAATCTGTGAGAGTAATTTTGTGAGGTAAGTATACCAAAAATTCTAGAGTTCTTGCAAGCTTTCCAGAGAATCATGACATTATTGAGCTAGAATAGATTTTATAGCCCCTCACCAAAAGTTCAGTAGCTAGTAGGGAATCTTTCATGAAACACCGTTGTTAGATGATGATTGGTCCTGTCTGGAACTTTTCCAGCGATGTGAAGCTAATATCTATAAGATGACAGACTGTTCCATAAACACAATGGTGGGTACAGATTACAGCAATCTGCTCTCTCCTCCAACAGTATCCCCTGCTCCATCCTAGTACTGCACATCCCATAATGAGCAACGAATATGCTCACTCTTCCCACATAGCAAACAGTCAAATTTTTGTGGCTCATTTTATTCTATCTTTAATTTCTTATGCTCATTACGAAAAGTTCGTTCTTTCAATCCCCATGATCTTGGGTTTCTCTATCTATCTGACAATAGCACTCAATATTCATTCCTTTTAGTTAGTATTAATCTCTATAGAGAACTAAAGATAACACCGTGATCCGATGAAAGCTTAACTAACATGAAATTATGGAAAACTGGTGCCTCTCCAAAGACCTAATAGCGGAGATGGGAGTAACTACAGAGTATAGCTAGTGAGGTCAGCTTTTAGAAGAAGAAATTGAGAGCGAGAGGAATTATGTGACTCACCAAAGAGCTATCACATAACTGAGGGGGCAAAATCAAAGTGAAAGTGAGATTACTAAAAATACAAAATTCAAGTTTAAAATCATAATGGTGAACTCTCTTAAAATATCCCTTGTTGACTATTGGAGCAGAGCCTAAAGGGACAAATGCCAACTGCGTTTAACTTTTGTCTTCCTATTTGTCGGGGGATTCCCTAAGAATACCACATTATCATCAAACTGAGTTATTAGAACATCCCTCAAGAGTGAGTACAGTATAGCTATTTTATACATGAAGAAGCTGATAAAGAAGTTAGCTTTCTCATAGTTCTTGCCAGTTAGAGTGACATCTGAGGTTCTAGAGAATTACTTTCCACCTTGAGAATCCACAGGCAGTAGGTGGTTTTAGTTTGCAACATTACATCTGGATGCAGAAGGCAGAACATTTTCAGTTGATGGCTCCTGGCATAAGGGTGGACACAGAGGTCAAAGGAATAAAATAAAAAGTCAGGACTTAGAAGACTTTTACATTCAGAGTTGGTTGACTTTCCAGGCAATGCACTGAGAACTGAATTAGCCTTTTCAGTGAATGATGGCAGAACAATCACGTACACTATAAAAAGGCTCCAAATTACCTGACAACACATAAAAAATTAACTAGGAATAGAACATTCATATATGCATCAAAGCTGAAGGTTTGGGAGCTTCAAAAGCAAGCCGAAGAGCATTTTCTCTCGTGGGAGGAAAATAGTTCCTCAGTATGACGCACAAATTGTAAATCTTAAGAGAAAACTAATGGCAAATGACATTCCACTAAAGTGACAGTGTGCTTTTCAAGATACACTGAAGCAAATGAACAGTCAAGTTGCAAGCTGGGGAAAATATTCACAATACATATTTCTGACAAAAGACTCTTCGGTAGCACTTTAACTAACTCTTATGAAGTCAATAATAAGTTTGTGAACACCCCAGACAAAAATGGGAAAATAGTTTGAACAGATTTCACAGAAAGGGAGACACAGATGGTCCAAAGAACATGCAATGATGCTCCAGTTCATGTTGGTGGAATACAAGGAAGTGATCTCATTCCTTGCCGATAGGAGGGGCTAAATCAAAGAGCCTGACAATACCAAATGTTGGCAAGAAAGGAGAACTGAAGTTGTTATTTATTGTTTCTGGGAGTAGTATAACACTATCAGAAAAACGTTTGTTATTTTTAATGTTATTCTCTATTCATATAGGAAGCCACTCAGAAATTTCAACTTAGAAGTGTTCACTCAGGAATAATTACAATATAGACTCACTGAAAAGTTTATGTGCAAAAGTAACCAGAATCAGTTTTATTTTATAGTAATCAAAAGATTAGAAAAAACTAAAATTTCCATCATCAGCTTATAAAATTAGTTTATTTTCAAGGTAGTATTTCTCAACAATAAAAGAAACAAACTATTGATATATGCATCACCATGTTTCAACCTCAAAACTTATGCCAAAGAAAAGAAAACAAGATGGATGACTTGATTCAATTTTCATGAAAGTTTAGAAAATTCTGGAATAATCTACAGTGGCAATAATCTACAGAAATGGTTGCTGGGGTGAAGGAAAATGCTGACTATAAACACTCAATCACAGTATTTTTTCAAATCCATATTTTGAAAATTATTAATGTAACTCAATTTGCTTTTATAGCAGGAACATAGCATATGTTTACTACTGTGTGAGATTCACAGAAAATGGGTGGGAGATGAATGAAGCCCTACCCAAGGCCACTTATTCAGGCCTTAAGCCTGGCTCATTACTATTTTAACAACAAATCTGTACACAAAATGTTTGCAATTTCTACATAAAATGAGGTGAATTTTGTTTATCAGCCAATGAGAGGATTCAGCCAGCCTCCAGAATGAGGGCTTCTTTTCTCTTCCCAAGTCCCAATAATTTCCTGTCTTTCTTTCTTACTTGTTTGTTTTATTAGTTTTTTAGAATTCTGAGCAATGAATTTTGAATTCTGTAGCACAAATAATAAAAATCCAGAGACAGATATTGGAGTTTGACCTGAACATCAGAAAAGCAAAGCAGCCAACCACTAGCACAAACTTTTACTGCTACCAAATCTTCAAACCACGATCCTGTCTCCACGAATTTTCAGACTCTACACTTGCTGCAGAATACTTCCTTCCTCAACTCTTCCCAGAGAGAATCCCTCCTCCTGATCCCCCAAACTTTGTTCCCCTTTTTCTTAATTCATCAAGAGCCTGGGCTCGTCAAGTATTCTTAGATGTGTGGCTTCCATTGGAGTGTGGTTGAGCTACTGGGGGCTGTATCCTTAGGGGAAGCTGACTCTCTCCAGGAATTGGATTTCCCCTCTCCATGCTATAATTTGGCCTATGTAGGGCTTGTGTAGGTCTTGCACAGGCTTGTGTATACTATCACAACCACTGTGAGTTCACACGCGCAGCTGCCCTGCCACGTCGCGAAGACACTGTTTCATTTCAATCATCTACCACCCCTGGCTCTTGCACTTTTTCCATCTCCTCTTTTACAATGATCCCTGAGTTTTGGGAGGAGGGCTTGCAGTATATATACACATATATTTCACCTAGAACTAAGTATTCTGATGTCTCTGATTATCTGCATCTTGGCAACTTGTGAGTCTCTGCATTAGTTACTGCAAAAAAGATGTTTCTCAGTTAAGGGTTGAGAGATGCATTAGTCTATGGGTATAATGATAAGTCACCAGCAATCAGTTTAATACCATGTTCAATTAGCAAAATAATGATAGTAGGTTCTCCCTTATGGCCTATGACCTGTCTACCTGTAACTTCATACTGGTGATGGTGCCAGGTGTGGTTCATCTTCTGAAGTGGGACTTCAATCTAACCAGAAAGTAGTTGGCTACCCCATGATATTTGTGCCACTACTGCGCCAGTGGGCACATCTTGGCAACTCAGTAATTTTGTAGCTCATAGTATTCACAGCACGGTAAGATGGATGTTGACTTTTCTCCTCTGCTAGTTTTTATAGAACTTTCCAGCAAGCACTATGAAAAACAACAGTAGAAATGAAACTTTGGGGTCAGCACTACTTTGAATTCTCCATCTTCTGTGACTCAAGTATGTGATGTCTTAACTAATACAATCTCATTATCAAGATCTGGAAGGTGATCAAGAGCATTGGCAATAGTCTGTGCTATTGGGGTCTATGGGAACTCATTGGCAAATAAATCTGAAAGAAAGCAACCCAATCCTGGCACTGTGCTTTTTATTTGTTAGTTTCTGGTGGTGTTGCACAACTATAAGCACGGTCCATTTTAACTCCTTTTATGCACAGACACACAAGGAAGCGTCTACAGTACTCAGTTTCCATAAGACTTTTTGTAAAGCTCTTTGGTGTTACCTCTCAATATTCCCTCCTCTACACTCCCCTACCCACCTCAATTTAACCATTTCTGTTAAACCTTTACACCAGTGATTTATATCTCTCCTTCTTGAAAGCCTTCCTATGGTCCTTCAATGATTTCCTAAATTCTACTGGTACTCCAAATGAAGCACACATGTTTGAAGATTCAAAGTTAACACCCACGAATGAGAGAAAACATGCAACCTTTGTTTTCCTGGTTCTGGCTGACCTTAGAGCAATGATTTTTCATACTGAGTATGGGAGCCACCGTGTGTAGTCGGAGAAGACAAACATCAAAAGTATGACAGGCAGCCTTTATTTTTCTTATTTATATATAATAAAATATACCTGAATCTCATTTATGTTGCATTGTTGGCTATTAAATGTATGTAAATTTTTGCTTGGCTAAATAATGCCAGAATGGACTTTACGTTTATATGGACCCTTAGACTGTACTTTGATTAATGTCCAGAGACATGACAAAGAAGGTAATTTTGCTATCATGTTCCTTCTATGCATTGTAAAAGTTGTTCCTAGTGTAGATAAATATTCCTGCCACACATGAGGCTTTACTTTGATCTTTACTGTATCTTTAAGATCACTGTCAATACTGAATTATTCTTTATAAATTCAAATAAAGGTCATTTTTATTTTTATTTATTTTATAATGAATTAAATCCAATATTGTTTTAAACCATGTCCATAACTGTGTCTCTATAAATTCCATTCCTGCCCTTTGAGCATTTTTACTATTAGACTTTTTAAAAGGAATTTAATTTAATTTTACCTAATTTTATGTATGTATTTATGTTTGCTTTTATAAGATGAGATTTCTCTGTGTAACCCTGGCTGTCCTGGAACTCACTCTGTAGCCCAGACTGTTCTTGAATTATGGGATCCACCTGTCTCTGTCTCCCAAGTGCTGGAATTAAAGGTGTGCACCACTCCTAGATTGACTTTTATTATTTTTAACTTTTTTCTTGATATTTTCTATGTGCAGATATTTTTATGCTTGCGTTGTTATTTTTTTCCTGTCTTTCAATTTGAATCTGTCTTTGAAAATGAAGGCAAAAAAAACTAAACGTGAGTTAGAAATTTTCTTCTATTGGACACAATACAGTACAATAGTGACAGGTAGTTCCATTTATGGATGCATAAAAAGAAAACTAACCTGGGTTCTAGCAAGGAAAACAGAAAAAAAAACACCATTGGCTTGAGGTTTGAATTGTAGTTTAGTAACTTTACAAATAAGAACACATGATAGCTGAAGAGAAATGAAACATGGGGATAAAAGAGCCCCAGCAGTGTTCCGATACAAGGCACCCTCCAGAGACAAAGATCACAGGGAGATGATGAAAAGAAAACTTTGACTGCATGACTTGAGATCAGATGCACAGAGACTCACATGGATGGGATTTGGGTTCCTCTCGTATGGACCTTGTCATAAGGATATCTGGGCATTGCTTACATGCCTCTCCAAGACACTGACAAAGAATAGCAATGAACCTAACCCCTGGTGATTGTTAGGTAAACAGTTAGTCCTAGCTAGAACAGGACTTAGCTGCTTTTGACTTCTGTGACCATGGAGATCTCTGTCATCTGTATGTGAGCTCCGCCTGCTGGTCACAATGGAGCAAAATGACCCTGGAGCAGCGTTTTAAAGAGAACCATCAATTCACAAACAGGATAGCATAGCTTTTAGAATAACTGGATTTTGTGGAAGTCACATGATAGCAATGACACACTGTGGAAAGAGGTCTCTTTTTTTTCGCTTTTCCATTTTCTGGTGATACATTTTAAGACTGACTTTTCTAAATGGAACAAGAATGAAGAAAAGCTATTATCATTTGTGTTCATTAAGTGAACAGCCCAATTTAATCTTAAAAAGTATATTTTGGAAATGTGTATTAAACACTAAGTTCGACATCCAAGTATCAGACTCAGTCATATGAAGGAGATAACCAGACACAAAAGATAGCAATGCAAGGCATAAAAAAAGAGCTTGAGAATCACGGCATTTATGGAAAAGCAAAAACAGTGGAAAACTGGTTTTTTTTTTCCACTATGAAGAAATTGTAGGTTAAAGTACAGCATAGGAGAGATTTACTACGAATCCTGGGAAAGATACATATGCTTCATGCGCTATTGTGAGACGAATTTTCATTTTGTGACGAGCAAGAGAGAAACTATTTTATTTTTTACTTAAAAATTTTACATACTAACTTCAGTTTCCCTTCCCTCCCCTTCTTTTAGCCCCCCACCTCCCCGATCCCACCCTTCATCCACTCCTCAGAGCAGGTAAGGCCTCCCTTGGGGGAGTCAACAAGGTCTGGTATACCAAGCTGAGGCAGAATCAGGCCCCTTCTCTCTGTAGCAAGGCTGAGCAAGACATTTCACCATAGGACATGGGTTCCAAAAAGTCAATTCATGCACCCAGGATAACTCCTGGTCCCACTGCTAGCCCTCCTCCTAACAAATCAAGCTGTATAACTGTCACCTACATTCAGAGGACTTAAGTTTGGTCCCGTGCAGGATCTCCAGCTGTTAGTTCAGAGTCTGTGAGCTCCCACTAGCTTGCGTCAGTTGTCTCTGTGGTTTTTTTCCAATCATGATCTAAACCCCTTTGCTCATATGATCCCTCCTCCCTCTCTTCAACTAAGCTCCAGGAGCTCAGCCCAGTGTTTGGCTGTGGATCACTGCATCTGCTTCCATTAGTTACTGAATGTAGGTTCTATGATGATAATTAGGGTAGTCACTACTTTGATTATAGGGGAAGGCCAGTTAAGGCATCTTCTACACGGTTGCTAGAAGTCTTTAGCTGGGGTCATCCTTGTGGATTCCTGGGAATTTCCCTAGCACCTGGTTTCTCCCTAACCCTATAATGGCTCCCTCTCTCAAGATATCTCTTCTCTTGCTCTCACTCTCCATCCCTCCTTCAACTTGGCCATGTTCTTCCATGCTCCCATGTTTCCATCCACCATCCCTCCCTTCCACCCCCCTTCTCAGTTTACCCGCGAGATCTTAACTATTTCCCTTCCCTGTGGCCCTCCCTATGTGTTCTTCTTAGGGTTCTCCTTTTTACCTAGCTCCTCTGGGGTTATGGATTGCAGCCTGTTTATCCTTTGCTTTACATCTAGTAGACAGAAACTATTTTAAACAAGGAAAAATCATCGTGGTTGATAGTTTTAGGAGTTTCAGACAAGCTGGCTGGTCAGCTCCATTCTTTCTGGGCATGCAGTGAGGTTAAGCGTGTGAACATCACGACAAAAGTCATGAAGAGTAGAACTGCTTTTGGTGGCCGGAAAGAAGGAGGAGGAGCAACAGGAGGGCCAAGGGACAAGACTGACTCCCCCAAGGCACATGCTCAGGGAATCACTCCTTCCAAATAGGCTCTAAGTGCTTCAGTCCTACAATGTCCCTACCTATCAATGGAGTCAAACATTGACAAATCAGAGCATGCCTGTTCTTGTTGTCTGAAATTCCCTCACAGACACGCTTGCTAATCTTCTGCATCTAGTAAGACAATCCACTTGACAGTCATACTTCCCCATCCCAGAGGGTACCCATGAGAAACTGGTAGGTTAGGCCATTGTTCAGTGTAGAATGCCTGTTCTCAAGAAGTGTCTTGGGGCTGGCGAGATGGCTCAGCAGTTAAGAGCATTGCCTGAGTTCAATTCCCAGCAACCACATGGTGGCTCACAACCATCTGTAATGAGATCTGGTGCCCTCTTCTGGCCTGCAGGCATATATGCAGACAGAATATTGTATACTTAATAAATAAATAAATATTTTTTTTAAAAGTGTCTTATAATGCCCTTCGATCTTTCTCTCTGGCCCAAGGTCCTTCAGTAGCTACCCATTGCTGACCACATCTGGTCTAGACTCCTTTCTCAGCCTGAGTGCCTCCCTGCAGTCACCCTGCCTCTCTGAGTCCTTACTCCCCTCCCCCCTTCAGCCAGGCTGTGGGTCTGTGCTTGTATAACTGAGAACATGTTCCTCCTGCTGCTTTCCAAAGCTATTTCTCCACAGCCCACACCTGTCTTCATGCTTGTGGGGAATTGAGTTGGCATTGTTGGCGTACTCTCTGTCTTCTGCTGAAGTCTTACTGTGGCTATATCATCACGGCAGTAAAGCAGGTGTTGACCTAAGTCACTTTAAGGCTGTACAGTCTTTGCTGAGAGGAGGAGGGACCTGCTTTGCATTTTAGAAACAGTCTCTGTATAAGAAACATGCATACTGCAGGTTGAATTTGATCAAAGTAAAGCCTTTGTAGGTATGATTTTGAGTTCTTGATTTACATGAGGTCCTAGGTTAGGCACTTTACATTTCAAAACAAGCAAAACCAACTGGGTAAGCAGAGACCCTGCTGAGGTATGAAGTCAGCCAGCAAACGTCTGTAGAGCCTCATAGTCACACATCAAATTCACATGGTTGAATTTTTGTTCTTGAGTGTGTTTAGGCCTTGGACTACATAGAACATTGGGTAAGAAATACTTGTTGCATGAGCCAAAGACTAAAGGAATGAATGTGTGCACATTACAAATGGGCAACTGGATGATGAATACACTGCGTCTAGGTTCAGTTGAGGAGTGTGTCCTTGATATTATCAACTGAATATGTGTGAATATAAAGTATTCAAGTTTAAATAATTTTCTATTTTCCCAAATGAAGAATTAAAAAGAAAAGGTATCAAGCCATCTTGAATTTTCGATTTTTTAGGAATAAGTAGAATATCCAAATATCCACTCTCAATATTTAGCTGTTTTCATTATGCATATTAAATCACATAAAATCATATAAAAACTGTCTTATATATTGTGGGCTGTGAAATTATATACTTTATTTTTAATTCTAGATTCACTACTTCCCAGCATGCATGCCAACTTGAGTAAGATGATTTTTCGCTTCTTCATCTCCCAATTGAGCATATGACAGTACCTTGTTTGTAAGGTAGCTTTAAAGTTAACAAGGAACTCAAATAAATTGCAGAACTATACCCTAATTCAAGTCAGCTACTCTGTTTCTGTGCTTGTGCGCATTCACATTTATGTTTCCTCTATGAACAGATGGATTCCTACATATTTATCCTAAAATGACAATGCTTATTCTATATAATTGGGCTTAAAGATAATTTTAAGGTTGTCTTTGTACCATATGTGTGCTTAGTGTGTGCATGTAAATATATATTTCAAACTTTGAATATGTATCTCTCACACACATGGTGAAGCAAAGTAATGTCCTTTTCCACAGAAACGTTAGGGTATTAGCAACATTCCTTTTGAACTAAAAATGCAAAATTTAAATTTTTATAATGTATTTATATCTTCTTTGCTTTGGTCAGGTGGCTGACCAAAATAGTTGCTGAAAAGCACGAAGCACGAATCTGAAATATTCAGGTCAATATCTTATTTTTTCCAGCAAGAAGTATCTATAAATGTGTAAAAAGATCAAATTATCCAAAAATGCATTTCTCATAATCCTTATGATATACATAAAAGTAGGTTGTGCATCAAAAATGTGCATGTAATTAAAACAATGAGCAGGGAATCTGATTTAACCCTCAAGAATGATGCTCTTTTGTCATGTGTCATCGTGGAAGAGAGAACCAGAAAGAGAGAGTTGGCTGTTGTGATGAAGCTGCTTTATTGCAATTCCCAAGTTATGTTTTTGCATCTCTAGGGTTCTATTTCGAGATATTCATTAAGCAAATCTAACTTTGCCTCACATTCCAAAGTGGCCTTGGATGACTTTTCTTATAGGATTCCCCTTTCTAAAGTATTTCTGTTGTTCCACCCAGAATAGTCCACTCCTTACACCACCTTATGAGTAAGGACCACAGGTAGGTGTATTTGATTAAAGATCTTGGTGGATGACCTCCGGTCGTGTGCAAAATTTCATTTGTTTCAGACCAAGACAATTATTTTAACTACCCACATCAGAGGGCAGGACGATGATATCATGAATGTCAGATTTATTTATTTGACTCCATCTGAAATAAGACACATGAAACCTACAAATTAGCAAAGGATGCCTGAGACTTTCTTTACCACCTGGAAAATTTGCAAAGATGTGCTGGTGTCCTAGATTGGTGAGAGGGAGAGAAGTGTCCCATACATTTCAACCTATATAGACATTTCCCAAGGGGATGAGGGAGGGAGCACCTGCCAGAATGTGACTAGCATCCCAAAGCGCAGGGAGCAAGGACTGGAGACCAGCCACCATTGCCTATGTGGCAGGATATGACTTCAACAGTTGAACTCCTTTATGGCTGTGAATTGGATACCTGATTACCTGCCAGTTAATTTATACTGACTGATTGGTTATATTGAGAAAAATTAGATTTTATAATTCTATATCATGACCCTGTGGTTATACAGACAGTATCCCCCAAGAGAAAGTTGACTTTTAGGTAGGTAATGAATATTCCTTTAGCGTATGTTTTTCATAAATATTATATTGGGCATATAAATATTTTTAAATGGCTGTTTTTAAGTTTAACCAGACATTGTGTGTTCTTATTTGAATTATTAATGAGCACACTGCCTGACGACTCACTGAAGAGAGAAATGGCAATGAAGCCGTCCCACATAGACAGAGCTCCTCACCCTTCCATATCCACAACAGAGTGCGGAACACCACAGACAGAAGTTACATAGGAACTACACTTAGGTCTCATTTCTTTCTCACAGCCAGGAGTCAGCGCTGACTAAACAACATTGCAGAGATATTTTGGAAAACAAAGTGCAGCCTAGAAGAATTATTAACCAGACACAAATCTCAAGAGCTGTAAGCCAACCTGGGAAGCCATAATAAGCTTCTGAAAACGAGTAGGTTACAAGTCTTCAGAAAGGTAAGGATGCTCCTAAGCCAAGACATGTGAAATTTGCATGTTTGTGAGTAAACAGTGGCATCTTTAGTGCTTCAGCATGGTATACAAAACTTCTCAAAAGGATGCAAGCAACTGCTTCCCTCAAAATAACTTTCCCCCAGGAAACACTGGGAAAGCTTCTCATGGCTTTCTCTGTATTCTCACCATGCCTTGGAATTTGCATGCGTGACCCAAAATAACCGGTTATGAAGTTCTAAAATCAGAGTTGCATATGTAGAGATTTAAAACACACGCATTCAAATGAAACACCGCAATGTATGGAATGAAGGCACTGTAACCTGAAAAGACAAAACTTCTGAAGTAGCAGGAAGAAGTCTCCTGAAATCAAGGAGGAGAAAGATAAAAGCGTAAAAGCAAGGACATAAGCAAAGTCACATGGGCAGACACATGAAGGACAACATAGATGGACATGAGCAGGTCACAGGGGCGGACACGAGCAGTTCATACTGACTCTAACTGAGCAACAGGAAGAGGGAGTGTCACGTTTTCTGAATGTCAGATGCTAGATGAAAGGGGCTCTCCAGAGACTGAGGCAGCGGGTATTCTGCACCAGGGTCAGGGATAGGTGACTACATCTCCATCACTTGATCCGTGTAGCTGAGCAAGACCTCACAACGTAGATATGGTGAAAAATGACAGTATTCATGAGCAAGGAAATGAGTTGTCAGACACATATAGAATATGACAAGAATATCAGAGAAGCCCATAACATGTGCATGATTAATTAAGTGATAATTATATAATCGATCCATGTGTCCATCTTAGGATCTTCTTTGTTACCTAGCTTCTCTGGAGCTGTGGACTGTAGTCTGGTTATTCTTTGCTTTATATCCAATATTCACTTATGAGTGAGTACAACTGTGTTTGTCTTTCTGAGCTGTAGTTACCTCATGCAGGATATTTCTCTTTTGAGTTCTATCCATTTGCTTACAAATTTCATGATGTTATTCACAGTTAAGCAATACTCAATTGTGTACCATATTTTTTAATCCATTCTTCAGTTGGGGGGCATCTAGATTGTTTCCAGGTTCTGGCTATTATGAATAATGCTGCTATGAACATTACTGAGCAAGTGTCCTTGTGGTATGATTGAGTATCCTTTGATTTGCCCAGGAGGGACATCTCTGGGTCTAGAGGTAGATTGATTCCCATTTTTTTTTGACAAACCACCATACTGCTTTCCAAAGTGACTGTACAGTTTTGCTCTCCCACCAGCAGTGGAGGAGTGATCCCCTTATTCAACATCTTCTCCAACATAACCTGCCCTCAGTACTTTTGATCCTAGTCATTCTGACGAGTGTAAGATGGTATCTCAGAGCCATTTTGATTTGCATTTCCCTGATGATTAAGGATGCTGAGCAATTTTTTAAATGTCTTTGCCATTTGAGATTCTTCTGCTGAGAATTCTCTGTTCAGCTCTGCACCCCATTTTTAAGTTAGATTGCTTTATATTTTGATGTCTAGTTTCTTGAGTCCTTTATATGTTTTGGAACTCAGACCTCCTCTGTTAGATATGGGGTTGATGAAGATCTTTTCCCATTCTGTAGCCTGTTGATTTGTCTTATTTATCATGTCCTTTGCCTTACGGA
Source organism: Microtus ochrogaster (assembly GCF_000317375.1). NCBI lineage: Eukaryota > Metazoa > Chordata > Mammalia > Rodentia > Cricetidae > Microtus > Microtus ochrogaster. Next base: position 46,524,955 of record NC_022018.1, on the reverse strand, counting down.
AGCTTTTCAGTTTCAGGAGGTCCCATTTATTAGATAATTGTTGCTCTCAGTGTCTGTGCTATTGGTAGTATATTTAGAAAGTGGCCTCCTGTGCCAATGCATTCAAGGCTACTTTACACTTTCTCTTCTATCAGGTTCATTATAACTGGATTTATATTGAGATCTTCGATCCATTTGGATTTGAGTTGTGTGCATGGCGATAGATAAGGATCTGTTTGCAATCTTCTATGTGCTGATATTCAGTTACACCAGCAACACTTGTTAAAGATGCTTTCCTTTTTTCCACAAGTTTGGCTTCTTTGTCTAAAATCAGGCATTCATAGGTGTGTGGATTAATGTCAGGGTTTTCAGTTTTATTCCGTTGGTCCACATATCTGTTTTTATGATAATACCAAGCTGTTTTTACTACTATAGCTCTATAACAGAGTTTGAAGTTAGGGATCATGATGCCACTGGAAGGTCCTTTATTGTATAGGTTTGTTTTAGCTGTTATGGGCTTTGCTTTTTATATGAAATTGTATACTGTTTTTTCAAGGTCTGAGAAGAATTGTGTTAGGATTTTGATGGGGATTGTATTGAATCCGTAGACTGACATTTTTATTATATTGATTCTATCTATCCAAGAACATGGGAGACCTTTTCATTTTCTGATATCATCTTCAATTTCTTTCTTTAGAGATTTAAAGTTCTTGTCCTATAGGTTTTTCACTTGTTTGTTTAGAGTTACCCCCAAGATATTTTATATTTGTGGCTATTGAAAAGGGCAATGTTTTTCTGATTTCTTTCTCAGTCCGTTTAACATTTGCATGTAGGAAGGCTACTGACTTTTTTGATAATCTTGTATCCTGCCACATTACTGAAAGTATTTATCAGCTGTAGGAGTTTCTGGTTAAAGTTTTGGGGTCACTTATGTATACTATCGTATCATCCTTAAATAGCAATAGTTTTACTTCTTTTCCAATCTGTATCCCCTTGATCTCCCTTTGTTGTCTTATTGCTCTAGCTAAAACTTGAAGTAGTATATTGAATAGATATGGAGAGAGTGGACAGTTTTGTTTTGTTCCTGATTTTACTGGAATTGCTTTGAGTTTCTCTCTATTTAATTTGATTTTGGCTGTCAGCCTGCTGTAAATTGCTTTTATTGTGTTTAGGTATGTTCCTTTTATCCCTGATCTCTCCAAGACCCTTATCATGAAGGGGTGTTTGATTCTGTCGAATGCTTTTTCAACATCTAATGAGATGACCATGTGGCTTTTCCTTCAGTTTGTTTATATGGTGGATTACGTTGACAGATTTCTTTATGTTTAACCAGCCTTGCACCTCTGGGATGAAGCCTACTTGGTCATGGAGGATGATTTTTTTGTCGTTGTTGTGTTCTTGGATTTGGTAGATCTCCTGTGTATACTGGGGTGAGGGGGGGGAGCTAAAGGGGGAGGAGATGGGAGATGAGAACGTGAGGGAACATGATAGCTGATGGGGGAGAGGGACATAGTGGGAGAGCAATGAAAGAGAGATCTTGATAGAGAGAGCCACTATGGGGTTAGGGAGAAACCTGGTACTAGGGAAATTCCCAAGAATCCACAAATGACCCCAGCAAAAACTCCTAGCAGTAGTGGAGAGGAACACCAAATTGGCCTTTACCTGTAATCAGATTGGTGAATACCCCAACTATCATTACAGAGCTGTCTGTCATCCAGCAATTGATGGAACCAGTTGCAAAGATCTACAACCAGGCACCAGGCTGAGGTCCAGGAATCCAACTGAAGAGAGGGAGGAGGGGATAGATGAGCATGGGAGATGAAGATCATGATGGAGAAATCCACAGAGACAGCTGAACCCAGCTCATGGAGACTCACGAACTTTAGACTGACAGCTGTGTAGCCTCCATGGGACAGAACCAGGCCCTCCATATGTGGGGAACAGTGGGGAAGCTTGGGCTATCTATGAAGCACCGGGCAATAGGACCAGGATCTATCCCTGGTGCATAAGCTAGCTTATTGAAGCCCATTCCCTATGGTGGCATGCCATGCTAAGCCTTAATGCAGGGGGGAGGGGCTTGGTCCTGCTCCAACTTAATGTACAAGATTTTCTTGACTTCTCATGGGAGCCCTTACCTGCTGGGAGCAGTGGATGGGAGGATGGGCTGGGAGAGAGGGAGGGGCTCAGGAGGAGGGGGGAAGAACTGTGGATAAAATGTAAAATGAAATTTAAAAAAATCATATAACTGAGTTGCCAAATTCCTGGTCATATCAAGCAGAGGAAAAAATTGAAGGGACAGAAAAGAGATTTTCTTTCCCATTTCCAAATCTTCATTGGGAAGAATACCAAAATAAGTTTAAATAAAAAGGAAATATGATCAGTAATAACACAGAGACTGTATTTCAAGGGAGGAGAGGTGAATAAAGGAGGGAAGGAAGGAGGAGAGAGAGAGATAGCCATTTGTAAGCGGCAGAAAGAAACAGCAAGGAAAATAATGTGTTAGAAAAATAAGTGGATTTAGTTTAGTATTATCTCCCAACTAGGAGAAAAGTTAACCCAGAACTCAATTGCGTATAGTTTTATTCGTAGACAGTAAGGAAAGAAATTAAGCTAAGCTGAAAAAAAGGATTGGTCTTCAGGTAAAAATAGTCAAAATGAATAAAATACACATTTGGTTTCTCCTTTCAGAAAATATACCTGGTAGATATTAATAATCACACCTGAAGGCAGATAACAACGGGAGTTCTTTCTCAAGGCTTGCAGTTTGCTGACTGACATTTTAATTTATGTGCCTAAAGGGATATATTTTACTTTTGCCATTCAAAATGGATGCTTCTTTTTATTTAAAAAAAATTCTCGATAAATTAAAACACTGAGCATAAGTCATATAGAAATTGTCATATCTGGGCTGATGTTCTCCTATTCTTAATAGACAAATAGCATTTTCAAATTGATCAGAGAACAATGAATACCTTCTGAAAAATCCCGGGCAAGGTTAGGCGCATGCTCAGTGAGTCTTCTCTCCCTCTCCTTCCCTCTCCCCATCTCCTTTCCTCCTCCATGCCCTCCCCCCTCTTTCTCACAAAGGCCTTGCAAGGAAAGCTCAAACCTTCACAGTAAGTTTCTAGACCATCTTCTTTGCACCTGTGTTCTCTGAAGCGAGCATGCAGTGTTTGCTCAACTGCCAAATACTGTGAGACAATGACTCCCTAAGAGAAGCCAATAAGCAACCGGCTATAATGTTCAAAGAAAATTTAGGGAATTAAAATAAACTTGTGCAAATCTCACGGAGCCAGGGACTGAACTGTTGCCTTGTCCCCAGCGTGCTCGCCTGCCTATCCTGTCTCAGGTTTCTAAATGGCAGCTGGGAGGAAGCCAGGCTCTGTGATCCCTCGTGGAACTGGTTCTGCAGCTCAGGTGCACCTGACTCTTCACCTCCAGCAGAACGTATTAGACCTCACAATCTAGAAGACTCTCCACAAACCAGAAATTTACTTTCGGGGAGCTGAAATGCCCATTCCCGGGAAAGGATGCATTCTACAAGCTTTGGGGTGCTCAAGTATTCTATATTTCTCCAACATGATAACTCTTGAACCACAGGGCTGACTCAAGCTTCCCTACTGCCCATAATCCAAAGGAAAGAAATAGCAGTACAGTGGGGTGGAGGATTATTCTTATCCGTGTCAAAAAAAAAAACTAAACACACACCACCACCACCACCACCACCACCACCACCACCACCACCA
>NC_022018.1:46500257-46521130 GCF_000317375.1 Microtus ochrogaster | reverse complement strand
GACCACCACCACCACCACCACCACCACCACCACCACCACCACCACCACCAACAACAACAACAACAACAAAAACATTGGAGTTATTAGGAGGAAAAGGCTCAGTGGTGCTATTGAGTTGTGTGTGTGTGTGTGTGTGTGTGTGTGTGTGTGTGTGTGTGCGCGCGCGTGCGTGCGCAATCTGCCCTCAGAGTGAGGTGTGGCATTTGTATACCCACAACCTCTAAGCTCAAATGAAGGTTTTTCTGTCTTTATGAAAAACCAGTGGAAAGTCTCAGAGCTAGAGCTGTGTGTCTGTCTCCTTCCAAAAGGTTTACCAGAACAGATGGCAAACCAGCCAAAGACAGAGATAAGCTTGGTGGCAAAGAAAGGGGACGTGATTACCGGAGCTACTTGCAGCTCACACACAAGCCAGCATTTCCTGTGCTAACCCTGCCTTCCTCCAGAGTCTTTGCAGATCCTCTGGGTGGAGGAGGGATGTGAGCAAGGGCCATGCACAGAATCTTACTGCAAACGTGTTTTTCTGATTTGTGTACACTCTTAGTGTGAAGTACCGAACGCTATTTATGGCCAGTTTGAACATTTTTCCCCAAGAAATTTGCAAGTGGAGCTTAAAAGTTCAGAACGTATCCACGTGAAGCAGAGAAGTCAGCAGTCAGTGGACAGGGTGGGGCTCAGCGGCTGGCACGTGCTTCTAGGATTCTTCTGACATGTGATGAGGCGCAGAGCCAGCAAGAGCTGCCTTTACAGAGCCTTTGACGGGCGCTGGGCTGTTTGTTGCTGTCTTCTTGTGGTTTCAGCAATGCTTTGTGCTGGGTCCTATTCTCAATCCAGGGAACTGAGGGTTAGCGACTTACTCGAGGCTACTTAATAAAGAGTTGAACTCCAGTTTCCTTTTACTATGTGAAAATGATCACCCTTTTCTAGCACGATTAATAAAAGTCCAGAGACAGAAATTGGGGTTCAACTTGAAGGTCAGAAAAACAAAACATCCAGCCACTGGCTTTTTACCTCTACCTCAGTCCGAAATGGCAATCCTGCCTCCAGGAATCTCAGAATGAGACTGTGTGAGAGCTGTCTCCTCCCGTCTTATATTCCTCTCTAGGGCTGGGCTTAAAGGCATGCACCACTACTGCTCGGTTTCTATGGCAGACTGGTGTGGCTATTGGGATTAAAGATGTGTGTCACAAAAGCCTAGTCTACAAGGCCATTTTACTCTCTGAACTTCAGGCAAGTTTTATTTATTAAAATACAAATGAAATATCACTACACCCTTTTGAAAATGTGTGGGATCTTAACACCTGGTTGATATGGGCTCTACCTGAAAGAACTCGATCCACTAAAAGTCCTTGGTGTTTATTATTCTGTAGGTGTCTGATGTACAGCAGAAGGACATGAGCAGATTTGACTCACATGCTATGAGTTAGATCTTTGTATTTTGGGCTTTATCGGTCTCATCTATTTTACAGCCCTAAATTAAAAGGTAGGCAGCCTTGGAATTCACAATATTCAAAATAGTGTAGCATTTAACTTTGCATTCAAGGTGACCACATTAACCTCATGATTTTGCAAAAAAGGGAGCAGTGTTTTCCCAAGATTAAAGACGCCCCTCTAGGAGCACAGCAGGCATTGGTTTTCCGTAAAGTCCATCATTCCTGCAAGTCATGACACGGACACAGAGAGGTAGTGGTGAGTTATATCCAGCAGCTCCTCCTTCTGGGCAAGTTTTGCCGGGTTAGGTGAGATTGGTGATGAAGACACAGTTTGCTCTAGGGAATGTGGAGAAGTGGGAGCTGGCAGGGGTGGCAAGGTGTAACCTCGCCGATTGGGTCACCAGGGCCATGGAAACAAATGTTGCCTTGAACAGTTTTATCTCAAGTCCACCTTGAGTTTGTGTCTTTGGTAAGCATGACTCAAGAGAAAAACACTGAAGAACACTGATTAAAATGAAACATAACTGTTGATAAAGACAAGTGAAAAGATGATCACAGAGTCTCAAATAATACAGAGTCCTCATTTAGCACACACACAGATGCTGTGGGGTGCTATCTGCAGGAGCAGGTGCCAGAGGCGGAACCCAGATGCATTCCGTCATCTTACTTGAAATACTCCCTTGGCTGAGGCTGTGCATTGGCAATATTTGAAACAGTCGCGACAGCATAAACAAATAAAGTCAGACAATTTACAATCCTACCACAGAGGAGCCACTTAAAGCTTAGGATTTCTTAGGAAAAATATCATAGTGCAGTTAATATACACTAATAACCTAAACTACATCCATACAATAATGCGTAGTATAAACCATTTGGTGATAGACGACGTTGTCACCGACCCCTCTTAGAGCGCTATGCTTGTGTACTGATACCAGGTGCTTCTTCTAACATAAAAGGTCATTCACCAGTACAAGGCCAGTGTCACTCAGAGAACTGCAAAATACTTTAAGATATTTAGGGTCTGGACTGTATTGGTTGTGATAATATTACAATCACAAAATAATAATAATTTTCTACTTTTTGGCTTATTGAGTTTGATATAAAAATAATAAACAAAAATGTATATATTGGGGATATACATTATGTTTTTTAAAAAAGTATTCCTTTCACTTTTTGAAATTATAATGGCATTACTTCCCCTTCCTCTTTCCTGCTTCCAAACCTTCCCACATGCCCCTCTCCTTCTTTATCAAATCCATGACCTCTTTTTTTACACATAAATACCGCCTGCTCAGTCTGTACAATGTTACTTGTGTGTGAATGTTTTCAGGGCTGACCATTTGATATTGGATAACCAATCAGTGTGCTCTCCCCTGCGGGAGACGCTTTTTCCTACTTCCAGTATTCTGTGGTTGTCTGTAGATCTTTGTGAGGCCTCCTGGGCTTTCCCCATCCAGGATACGGTGTCTGTTGTCCTCGATTAGCTCATGTTTAGGAAGTTATGCTGATAAAGCTCTATCAGTGTGGCTTCTGACATTCCTAGGAGACACAGTCTCATAGCCAATTCCCTGTTCCTCCCCCTCTTAAAATCTTTCTGCCCCTTCTTCTGCAGCGGCCCCCAAGCCTTAGGTGATGCAGTTGCATTGCAGATATATGCATTGGGACTGGGCTCCGTAACTCCGCATTTTGATTGGTTGTTCTTTTCTGTAATGGTTTCTGTCTGTCCCAAGGAAGTTTCCTTCATGAGAAGTATCTTGTGAGTATAAGGGCAAATGCGTAGGCTGTAGTTAGGGATCATGCTTTGATACACATTTTTGACAGTGTTACCTAGTCAAGCTAATCACCACACCCATCACTCATATCTCTATTGTTTTGCATATGCTACTTTAGAGCTGCTCTCTTAGGACTCACCAGCTATCCATGTATTATGAACTACAGTCACTTTGCGTGCCTGAATTCTGGAGGACACTCACACGTTAGAACTGGAAGTGTATGCCATCTGCCCACTTCTATCACCCCTCTATTCCAGCAATGACTCTGCTTTTCCTGTGTTTGCCATTTTAAGATTCCAGTGAGTGAGATGATAATGCATTTGTCTTTCATTGTCTGACTCATTGCACTTAGCGTAATGGTCGCCAGGAGGACTCAGGTTGCTACAAATGACACGTGCCCCATTTACGAAAAGGTCAAATTGTGTCCCATTGTGCTACATATCACATGTTCTTTATCCATTCATCCATCCATGGGCATTATGGTTGATTCATTATCCCAATGTATGTAGATGTTCAGATATCTATTTGAGATAGATAGTGCTAGTTTTGGGGGGAGGTACATGCTCAGAAGTGGGGTTGCTGGATCATGTAGGAGTTCTATTTTAAATTTTGAAGAAACTACATATTGTTTTGTATGTGGTACCTAATGAGCAGAGCAGGATGCTGCCCTTGCTGAACCCCAGGAAGCATCCTCCCATTCTTCCTGCCATCATAAAAGCTCTTTCTGGTGATGCGCGGATGTCAATGATGTTTCCCCTGAAGCTACAATTTCTCAAGGGCTCTGATGTTAGCTCAGAAGCCACTGGAGGCTACAAACCAGACTTGGCTGCCTCTTATTCCCTTGTTGTTCCTGGTTTCAGCAGTGTTGGTAATGTCCCCGGGGGTTTATGAGGAGCTTTGGCATCAGCTGCTCTCTGGCTGTTCTCTACAGTGCAGTCCCCGTGGACTAATGGGGCAGAGTTGGAGTCTCTAGGTTCCCAAGGACACTCAGAGTTCCCATTCTGCTATACATGAATCAGCATGACTGAAAGGTTTGGAGGCTTTGCTGTCTCTTCTGTAAGATTCCAAACCCAGGCTCTTGCTAAAGAGAAGAGGAGGAGCCAGTAATATTTCAAGGCAGATAAAAGCATGGCTGTGCAAGCCTGCCTACCTGAGTTCAGTCTCTGAAACCCATAGTGAACAGAGTCAACCAGCTCCCAAGAGTTCTTCTCTGAATATGGCATACATGTGCCCTGAAGGTGCCAGCATCCCCTCCCCAATAATAATATATGTAAATAAAATAAGCTTAGGCTAACAAAAAGAAGGAAAACCAATATGCCTAGGAAAAGACACTGGCACTAATCCAAGGGTAAGTGTCTTGCAGGTCCCCATTCCCTTACTGTATGTATGTGCAGACAGTGCTGATAGGAACTAAGTAGCACTGCCTATAGCAGCTACAGCAGCAGAGATGATTGACACGTCTCTTGCGCTACATAGGACACTGTTGTTTGCTTTCCTCATTCACTCATTTCGTTCTTGTGCAGTCTGGTGAATTGAACACTATGCTCGCCTTCATTCTGCAGATAGTAAAACTGAGGCATTCAGGGGTCCAATAACTTATCCCAGGTCCCAGAGCAGGGCAGTGGCTCCTGGCGAGGGAAGGGGTGAGAACTGGCAGAGGAAGCAGATTGCCAAGAACCCAGCCTCAAATGTTGCAGTGACAACTTTTCAGCGAGCCACCCTCAAGCTGATTTTGCATTGCTTAGTGACCAAGGAACAGGCACAACAAGCCAGGCTTGTAACTGTGGGACGGTGATGGACCAGCCAATGGGAAGGGAGCTTTTAGCTGGCCCGAAGCTGAACTGCGGACTTGTGGTAGAAAATGAAGTTTGCTTCACCCCTTCTCAAACACATATCCGGAAGTCTGAATCACTCCAAGCAGTCTTTGAGCAAAGGTTAAGGTCAACGATGGAGAATGTGAAATGGGGAGTCCTGGCGTTCACACTCAGGAGCTCAGGTCACCCTGACTCCATCTCGAGTTGCAGTAAAAGACACAAGTCAGGAAGACTGACCTTGGATCTTTGCTGTTTTCCCAGGCTGGCCACCTTGCCCTTATGAAGTGCACTTTTATTTAAGTCATTTCTGGACTCTGTTTTCCTTCATCCCTCTCTTGCTGCCTCTCTCTCCCTCCCTCCCCCTTTCTTTCAGTCTGGGAAAGTGTCTGAACCTTAAGGCACTCCCAAGAACCCAGGTGATTTTCCAACTTCCCAGGATTAAATGGAGTCAGGTTGCTGGTTTTCATCAAGGACAACCATTGTTTGGCTGAAACTTTAACCTCTTTAGGGAGAAGCTGCGTTGCTTACTTATTTCTTTACATTCCAGTAACCGAAAATGTCCTCACATGGAGATCAGTTCATAAAGAATTGTAATTCAAACTCTGGCTGCTCAGTTGTGTGTAGATGTATGTGAATACTTTCTATATGTGTTGTAATTGTTAATTTGTAAATCAACATACAAAATGTATATGCAAGTACTATAAATATGGCTATGTACATATACATGTATTGTTGTTTTCTTTTTTCGAGACAAGGTTTCTTTGTAGCTTTGGTGCCTGTCCTAGAACTAGCTCTTGTAGACCAGGCTGACCTCGAACTCACAGAGATCCGTCTGCCTCCTGAGTGCTAGGATTAAAGGCAGGCACCACCACTGTCTGCCATATTTTTGTTTTCATACCCTTCTATCAAATCTATTTACAAATGCCTGGTTATGCTCCACATTAAGGCCACCCTGGCAGTTACTGAAGAAGACCTTGCATTTGCAGTGTATCTACGACAAATATTAATGTGTCAATAACAGGTAGGCAAAATTTCCAAAATCAACTCAGAAATCATCTGTCAAGGAGGCCTCGGCTCTATCGTGCTGTTCTTAGGCAATGTTTTTTCTTGAGCAAGGGGGCCACTGACAATGACCGAACCTTGAGTGGCTATGAGGATATACACCAGGATATACACCCTGTTAGGCCTCAAACTCAGGGCAAGTGGCTACCCGAGGAACCTATTTTATATATCAGAGCGGACTCTGGTTGCCAGGCTCTCTCAGCATCACCAATACCTGGGGAGTCCTGGCTCCCAAGTACTTCACCCCTGGCTCCTACAGTGAACTTCTCCAGTCCCTGAGCTTCACCCTCCTTTTCCAAGTTTCTCTGGTTCCATTTTGGTTCCATGGCCTCATAGCCTCTTGGTTCCCAGGAGCTCTCTTTGCTTCCTCTCTCTCCTCTTCCACTCTCGTTCCTCCATCGTCACCCCCTTCTCCTTTCATGGCCACACTCAGTATGGACCCTTCCAGATGTCTCTGGCTGAGCTCTTCCTTATATTTACAGTAAAGCTTCTCCTCCACTATAGCTAGGAGCACCATGCACTCATTTTTTCTTTCCATTCATACCCAAGTTCTGTGGAATATATTAGGTGCCATCCATATGCAGGAAGCAAACTCACCTTTACGTTATTTCTTGAACCATTATTTTTTTTCTGGTAGTTAAGTTCAACGCCTCAGCTGGGGAGCCTCTTGTCCTTTGATTCCCTCAGGTGTGAAAGAGTTTACCATCACTCCCTGTCTGTTTGCCTCTCTGCTGGGGTTCTGAGTTCACTGAGACACTATTTGCAAAGCACTGTGCTCTCAGAAGAGAGGTCACACTTAAAAGAGTTAATATTACCCACTTGAGTGCACCAGGGGCTAAAGCTGTTACTAGCCCATCTCTCTCCTGTCTTCAGATGACACGCACCGAAAGCATAGGCAATAAAGAGAAACTCACTTCCCCGGCTCAGGTCCAAAAGAATAAAGCAGCCGCTGTACCCGAGGGAGTCTTGGCAGCCAGGTGAAACAAAGCAGGAAGCAGCAGCAGCTTTAGCCTTGATTCTTGTGAATCATTTGAAAAAAAAAGATCAGGCCCCAGTATTCCCTGTGGTCCATAGGCTTGCATTGGCCTCACTCGGGTTTCAAGCTCTTTCCTGCTCTCGCTTGACTGGAGGGTAAGGGCTTCTGTAAGGTGATGGTTTCATAGCTCTTTGGAGGTCCATGGCACCCAGACAGCACCTAAACCCATCTCTAAATCATTAATTGCTTTTGAAAGTTCAACAGATTTTTATCCAATCTGATAGATTTTGAAGATTGCTGGAGCGGGTACCTGGATGTCAAGTTGGGCAGTTTATGACCTTGCTTATGTCTGTCACCTGAAATGCGAGACTGTGATGAACAAATGTCAATTACATATCCTGGTAGAAGCCTGGAAAGTTTGCCCTGAGCAGCACCCCGGTGTTCCCTGTGGGGCTTTTGTTTGGTTTATCCTTCCACCTCTAGCCTCCATCGTGACTCCTGACATCAAGTCAGATGGTCCTTTCTGTTTGTGGGCCTAGGGGATATGCTATATTTGCAGCAAACTGACTTCTGAATTATTTCTTAGCTGGGATTACAGTGTGAATCTTATAAATAAATAACTAGGAAGAAAAATGCATGAACTTTCTTTTCATCGGCAGCTCCTCTGTTAACCCTGCCTTGGTCTTGGTTTACATGTGTCTGTCACTTTATCTTAATAATTAAAGATGAAATCTAAATTCTCTTCAAAATAAGCACCAGCAAAACTACAGTTTAAATACTTTTATAAAGTTACAAACAATATGCCATAAAGTTCGCCAACCTATAGTGTCCAGTTCTATGGCTTTTGGTATCTCTGCAGTGTGAGGAACCATCGCAGATTTTTATTTGTTTTGAAAAAATACTATTAGAAAATATTTGAAATTTTTATTCAGTGCATTTTAATCATGTTCACCCCCAATTCCTCCTCCCTTAACTCTGCCAGATCCACTCTCTTCCCTCTTCCCCTTTTGTGTACTTCTTTGTAAAGTTATTAATAACCCATGGATTGTAATTTGGTGAAGTCCTGGGTGTGGGGTCATCCTCTGGGGTATGGTTGACCTACCAGGAGCCACACTCTTAAATAAAAGTCCTCACTTGTCCATAGCTCCTCAGTTGGGGTAGGCTCATGAACCCCTCCCCACTGCATCTGAGACTGCTCACTGGCTTGATCTTGTGTATTTCTTAAACAAGCAACTAGAACTGTTGAGCGTCCACAAGTGCAGAGGTCCTGTCGTGTCTAGAAGACAGTGTTTCGTTCTTGTCCTTCCGGACCTCTGAATCTTAGAATCTCTCTGCCATTATACTGATGGTCCTTGAGCCTTGGGTTGGCTATGCTATAGATGAGCCACTTGGGATGAACAATTACTCCGTAGTTTTTATGTGCTGTACTATGAGCAGTTGTAAGTTTCTTAATTGGCCACTGAGCAAAGTACTCATTTATGGACATAGAGATACCCATTCAGAGGGCAGTTTGAGGCTATGTTCATTTAGCAGAGTATAGTAGAAGGTTCATCCCTGAGGCTTGTGAGTTCCCTAACCTTGGGTTCTGGGCCAGATTTATAGTACCAACAATGTATTTTCTCATGTGAAGTAGACTTTAAATTCAAATCAGAAAGTTGATATTGCACCCATAAGTATATCTTGCTACCCTGATACTACTACTACTAATAATATATTTTTTAATTTACATAAATATTATTTATTTATATTGCAAAACATGTAGTATAATACTAAGTGTCATTATTAATTATTTTGAGGTTCCCAGCTGGGTAAGGCTATTGAAAAGCCCCCAAGAGGCTGCATAGCACCTTCCAGTACTACAGAGCGATCCAGCAGGGCAGCAAGGAAGACATGTCCTTGACGAGACTGGCTTGATTCATTCCTGTCCTATGAGCAACGTACATGATATTTCCAGCAACAATATCTTACCATCAAACTCTGGTGTGAAAACATGAGCGATGATGACAGCATGTATTGATTTTGGAGTCTCTGAGACACCTCTGACTCCAGGGGAGGTATCCCACCTTGGTACTGGGTTTCTGTAGTTGGCAGCCTGTGGTTTCTGAGATAAGCATAATCCCCTTATCTAATAGGGTGATTCCTAATTAAACTCTGTATATAAATATAAACATATATATATGTGTGTGTGTGTCTCTGTGTGTGTGAATATGTAAACAGATATATTTATAAAATAGTAGGTTTCTATGTGGCTTTTTCAAATATCCTTAGAGTTATTTGTCCCTCCTGAACCCCTCATCTGATCTGCCTGCCTTCCTGTCCCCCTTCCCAGTTGGACCTCCGTCCCCATGGCCCCCCTTTCCTCCTTAATATCACTTGCTCTCTATTATCCCTCCCTCTTTATCTTTTGTCAGTGGAGTAGGCTCCTAAAATGATGAGTCAGACAGCCAATAACCTTATTTCTGTCTGGGGCATAGAATACATTGAGAAAATGCGAATTTACTGTCAGCTGAAGAACGGTATCATTGGGGCCCAAATAAACCCGACTCCTCTCAGCCCTCTCCACATCTCCCCATCCTTATGCATTCACTATCTACTGTCTGTTGAGGTTTACCTAGCCTGGATCCTTCTTAAAAATGAAATTGACCTTTGCTTTTGACTTTCTTCACTTCTCTGATTTCTCTAGGTTCAACCCTCCATATGGTAATATGCTCTTTTTAAACTGCAGGATAATATTCCATAAAATGAATATAGTACATGTTATTTAACCATGCATCTACCAATGGACATTTAAGTTGTCCTCATTTGTGGGCTATTAAGAAAACTGCAGGTGGGTGGTGATGGCGCACGCCTTTAACTCCAGCACTTGGGAGGTAGACGCAGGTGGATCACCGTGGGTTCGATCACTGGTCTACAGAGCAAGTTCTGGGACAGGCTCCAAAGCTACAGAGAAACCCTGTCTCGAAAAAACTGGGATTAGAAGGCCATACTTTTAAATAAAAATGAAACACACCGTGCACACCTATTTCTTTAGCAGAAGTAGTGGTGGGATAATGGTAAGGGGTAGGAATCTGTGAGGGGGCAAGGCCTGTTCTCAACCCTCTCGCTAACCAGCCCCATGACCTTGACCAAGGATGTCACTTGGTTCTGTTTTGCATTAGCAGACAGAACCTCATTTCAAGGTCAACGTCCTTTCAAGCTTCTTGTCAGGCTGATGCCATGCTGGTGCAGTTAGTTTTAGTTAAAATTTAAGCCTTGTTCAATTCAAGACTGCCAAAAAAAAAAATCACTAATAAAATGTAAAGATCAAAAAACAAGTAAAAACACATTTTCAGTTTCCTATAAGAATAATTTCAAATTACACCAGAAAGAAGAGGCAAAAATTAGGTTCTTTCCATTCTCATAAAGAGTCTATTCGTGAGAAGAAGATACAGACTGATGAGGAGCCTTTTGCACGAAAATATGTAGATAAAAATTTGTGTTGCAAATCTATCTTATAATTTTAGTTTAAGGGAAGCATTTTAATTACCGAGATGAAAAGCATTTCATGAATAGCACCGAAGATGTAGTAACTATCTGTAACATATATAGTAACTGATTCTATTTTTTTAAAGGCCTTTTGCCTTCATGAGGAGATGTCAGAAAATGAAAAATATCCACATGCAATATCTCCTTTGCGTTTGTGAGCGTTGGCTGCATCCATTGGAGTCAGACTTTTTGGGAAGGTCTTTTTGTGCCGCTCTCTATTTTACAGCTCCTTTTACGTCAGCAGCCTTACTGGTGTGCTTTAACATCCACACACCTACTCACAAATAAGGATTTTAGAGAAAGCCTGTTGCACCTACAAAAGGAAAGTAAGAAGGGCACTGAATATGTGACAGGGTTTTTTACATGATACAAATTAAAGCACACCAGTAAAGCACACCAGTAAGGCTGCTGACGTAAAAGGAGCTGTAAAATAGAGAGCGGCACAAAAAGACCTTACCAAAAAGTCTGATTCCAATGGACGCAGCCAACGCTAAGGATTTCCCTTAGTGATCAAAACCTAGTGCATTTAGATTTGTTTGAGGAATATGGAGTTTCTATTAACGGTTCTCAGGGGGGAAATATCTTCATCTCGAAACTGGGATGATTTAATTTTCAAAAAGAATTTCTTTAGTTGTCGTCCCAAGGAGAGTCGCATATTTTATCATTGTATTCTTAATATATGGGCAGAAGGGATGCTGAGGTCTTCTCACATTTTTCTGCTTAATTAATATTTATTTATATTGAAATAATTACTAAAATAGTAGCAAGAATTGTCTTCTTCTGCATCCTCTCCTGAAAGGTAATCATTGTCTCCCTTGAATAGTTGTCTCCCGTGTCTCTCTTCATATTCCTAATTGCTTCTTATTACTCTTTTCGGTTCATCTCGGGAAGATATTTTCTCCCATCCAAGCGGTAACCCATCCCAACACTGCTCAGCTTCCGATATGGGATGGGATCAGGTATGTTAAGGGTGGTACAGCTGTAACTGCTAGACCCTCTCTATTGATTATTTACAGAATAGGCAGCATGTTTTGATTCTCTTCTGTTTCTTGTTTTCTTTACATCCTCACTAGAAACCCACCACATCTTAGGTTCTAGCTGTAAAACTGAGTTCAGTCTGTGAAAACTGAAAAACGAACTCTATTACTCCTACTGTTTCACAGCCTCTGAGATGGTCCCCATGATACCTACCTCCCGGTACTCATGACTTGAGTGGACGGCGTTTTTGTGATGAAGACACGCAGAATTTTGACTTCGGTCAGCTAACAGATTCTGCTCTCTTGTCTTTGATGAAGCAAAGATTCAGGTGGTCGAGAGCTAAAGGAGCCTCTGTCCAGTTAATAGTGTGGTGCGGCAGGCTTCCTTTGCTGGACCATCAAACCAGCTCCCAAATCATGACTCAGAGACTTCTTATTAGTTATGAATGCTTGGCCTAGCTTAGCTTCATTTCTGGCTAGCTCTTTTAACTTAAATTAACCTGTTTCTCTTAATCTACCATTTGCCCTGAAGCTTTTCATCTTTTCTTTCTGTATGTCTTACTCTGTGTCTGCTGGCTGGTGGCTACCTGACTGGCCTTGGGCATCTTTCTTCATTCTCTCTCTTCTTCTCTCTTTCTTCTCAATCCTAGATTTCTTCTTCTATTTTTTCTCTCTGTCCACCAGCCCCACCTATATCTCTATCTCTCTCTCTCTGCCTAGCTGTTGGCCACCCAGCTTTTTATTAGACCTGTCAGGTGCCTTGGGGGGGGGGCAGGCGAAACAGCAGCACATCTTTTCACAATTAAACAAATGCCACATAAACAAGAGTAACACATCCCTATATTGTTAATCAAATGCGGCAAAAACAAATGTAACACATCTTTGTCTAGTTAAAGTAATAGTCCCAACAGTGCAGAACCAGCCTTCAGGATAAGAAGCTGTGTGATCCAACAGCTGCCCAGTAGATGTGGAACCCATATTTATAGTAGGATCCCGCTTGTTCGTTCCCGGCTGCTCAGCCCCCAAATAAACCACACAGAAGCTGTTATTGATTAAATCACTGCTTGGTCTATTAGCTGCAGATTCTTTTTGGCTAGCTCTTACATCTTAATTTAACCCATTTCTTTTAATCTGTGTATCACCACGTGACTGTGGCTTACCAGCAAGGTTCTAACTAGTCTCTTCCTCGTGGCTACACGGTGTCTCTCTGATTCTGCACTCTTTCTCTCAGCATTTAATTTAGTTTTCCCCACCTAACTCTGTTTTGCCCTGTTATAGACCCAGGCAGATTCTTAATTCATTAACCAATAAAAACAAGATATGGACAGAAGGACTTCCCATATGCATCCCTCGATAAAAGACTGTGTGACTCGGGGCTTCCAACAGCCACCCAGAAGATGTGGAAGCAGATACTTCCTCAAGCAAGCTTCCAGAAAAGAGCTCAGAGTCTGGTTGTTTTGTGGATGCTGTCCTGTATTTGATCTGGTGTGGATATTAAACATCTTTCTGCAGAGACAGGCCTACTTACTGAAGAGCTTCAGCTAATTGTTTAATGTATGGAAAAACTCCCAGTTGCTCACTATAACCCCACCTTGCAGTTGAGAATGGCTTTATGACACTGGGTTTCATGCAACAGAAAGCAGAAATGATTTTTGATACCCTCAGGCCCAGCCTATGGAAATACCTTCATGCACTCCTGTGTGGCTGAAATGGAAATGAGTCTCAGAAAATGACCTTAGGAGTCGGGCCATAAGGAAGATGGTAGAGACTCTGTCTAGCCCAGAGGCTGTAAGAATGTAATACAAACATGTTTGTACCATTAGCGACCTCCCCTCTCCTTTTCATTTCTGCCCATCTCTCTTCTCTCCTTGTCTTCTTCCTCCTCCCTGTCTTCTCCTCCTCCTCCTTTTCCTCTCTCTTACTCCCATATGTATTTTATCAGTTAGCGTTCTATGGACATGCTAAAAAGCTCTCATATGTCAATATCTATGCTCATTTATTTCTGGCTTGATTCACTCCATCCAGACAATGGATTCTCCAGTCCCTGCTCCAGTATCATGTATAAACCTGATATTGTTATCTTGTCAGTTGAGGATTAGTAAATGTTGGTGAGTAGCATGCAGATTTTATCCTGACTTTGACTATTTTGTTTCCTCTTCCTCTGTGTTTCCTATTTCCAAATATACAAACTTCTTGGTTCTCATTCATTAAGAAAATTTCCTCTTCTAACTGATAATGGAGGCAGAGGGAAAGGGCCTGGTTGTCATCTAGCCATAGCAAAACTCTGTGTGTTTGCCCTGGCCTGTGTCTTCCTGACTACCCAGTGTCACTCAATCCTGGGCTCTCTGGCTCTGCCATGAAACTGGAGAGCAATTGGCTTGGTTTCTGTTGGTGTTGCCTTCTGTAAAATGCAGGTCCAGCTAAGTTGTTCCCTTTCAGCAACTGTATCTCTCCTCCCATCTTGTGGTGGGACACTGCCAATACAATTTTGTTTTGTTTTATAAGATTTATTATATATATATACATACATACACACCAGAAGAGGGCACCAGATCTCATTCTGGATAGTTGTGAGCCACCATGTGGGTGCTGGGAATTGAACTTAGGACCCCTTGAAGTGCAGTGGATGCTCTGAGCCATCTATCCAGCCCACAAATGTAAATTTTTTATATTCTCTTTATTTATTAAAAATTCCTACCTTCTCCCTTCCCCCCATTTTCCTTACACTCCCCCCACTCTCCCTCCCCCTCCCTCTCCAGTCCTAAGAGAAGTCAGGGTACCTTGCCCTGTGGGAAGTCCAAGGCCCTCCATCCAGGTCTAGGAAGGTGTGCATCCAAACAGACTAGGCTCCCAAAAAGCCAGTACATACAGTATAATCAAATCCCAGTGCCAATATCATTGGCTTCTCAGTCAGCCCTCATTGTCAGCCACATTCAAAGAGTCTGGTTTGATCACATGCTTGTTCAGTCCCAATCCAGCGGGCCTTGGTGAACTCCCATTAGATCAGTTACACTATCTCAGTGGGTGGATGCACCCCTCGCGGTCCTGACTTCCTTGCTCATGTTCTCCCTCCTTCTGCTCTTCATATGGACCTTGGGAGCTCAGTCCGGTGCTCCAGTGTGGGTCTCTGTCCCTATCTCCATCCATCACCAGATGAAGGTTCTATGGTGATATTCAAGGACAGTAGGATGGTTGAGATGGAGGAAAGGTAGATATGGGAGCAGGGAAGAAGATATCTACATTAAGAGAGCCATTTTAGGGTTGGCAAGAGACTTGGCTCTAGAGGGGTTCCCAGGTGTCCAAGGGAATGTCCCCAGCTAGGTCCTTAGGCAGCAGAGGAGAGGGTGCCTGAACTGGCCTTGTTCCAAATGTAATTTTCTGATGGCTCTGTTTGTCATGTTCTTGTTAGTAGAGCGAGTTTCCAGAAGAAAGAGCAGAGAGTGGAAGGAATATCTCTTGCTTGATTATCCACAGGGCAGAGATCTAATGTCAATGAAACTGACAAGATTACATAAATAGTCTCAGAGGAAAAATCAGATCCAGGATGGAAGACTGCTATTTTCAATCCAGTTTGCACAATCTTAACATCTTACTTAACTGCAGAGCCCAATAAGTAAGATGTCTTGAAGAAGGCTCAGAGCCCGTGCAATCCATCATGAACCTATGACTGTCCTGTAGCCTTGATGCTTGCTGTCTCTCTGCTCTCTGTGGTCTCAATATGCCAGCACTCAATTGTCTTGAATTTGCACAGTCTTTCATCTCATAGTTTCAAAGGCTTAGGGAATCATGGAATGTGGGTGTTTCTAGCTCTTTTTTCCTGTAGCTCTGTTATGTGGTCTTGTAGATTTGAAGAGATGTTAAGAACTTGGAGTTCGGTTTTAGATTTCCTTCTGAAACCACTTATGCCCTTAGAACATTGTAAATTAGATGATGCTCCTCTTAGTGGGACTCTTGTGACATTATTAGTATTTGACCACTTATCTCTTTTTATTAGAGATCTTTGCTTTGCCCCTTCATTTATATGATATAATCTATGTCTTTGTCTCCAGAGATTAATTTAATATTCCCAGTTATCTATCAGGTTTCTACATTTGTGGCAAATAGAAAGCATCCCACTTCTGGCATATTCCTGCTGGTGATAATATCAAATGCCCAGGAAAGAAACCCCCAAACCTAATTCAAGTGCTCTAAGAGCACAGCTGAATTTGGGTGCCAATATTCTCTTTTAGAACGGTAGCTCTTTTATGATATATATAAAAAAGTACTTTAGCAATAAAAAGTTTCAACAGAAGCAGTGGGTGTGTGGGAGGAAATTGAAAACAGGGACAGGCATAACATTTGATTGTAGGTGGTTCCCCCTCTCCCCACCCCCCACATGATGTCAGCGCTGTGCAAACTTAATTGCAGTACATCACCTTCTCTTGGGGAGTTTTGTGTCTTTTAAAACCCACCTGGTTGTTAATGTCAGTTCCCTTAAAAAAAAAAAAGAACAATTGTTAAGAGTCTGTCATGCTTATTTGAAAATGTTCAGAGCTATTGAGTTCAAATGAGGCCCCACTGGAAGTCTGCCCTTGACTTTGGTCAGTAAGATTAGCACAGGAGAATGTACTTCACTGTGTACCGTAGCTTTCCCAGAACTGCAGAACAGTTAACCTATTCCAGAGAGTCCAGGGATAACAACAGATAACAGAAACAGAGAGTCTTGAACAATGGATCTTTTCTTTCTTTTTTAATTAAAAGATTGATTGTATTTGTGGGATGTGAATGTGTGTGTGTGCATGTACGTGTGTGTTGTGTGCTTGTTCTGGTACAAGCCACAGCATACCATGCGTGTGGTTGGAGCGACAGCTTGAGGGGTCAGTTCTCCCCTCCTACCATATGAGTCACAGAGACTCAAACCTAGGAGGACATGCTTTATGGAAGCCTCCATTACCTGCTGAGCCATCTCCTGCCCACCATTCTTTCCTTACCTATTCACATTGCAAGAAAAAAAACCCTGATTTTATCAAACACACAGGAGTTTGCTAACACGCAGTGAGAGGGATGAAACCCTTATAAATAACACTCCTCATTGCTTATGTGTAGATATGGGCGGACTTTCTCGTGTACCCTTTTAATGCGATCTTGAGATAAAGCACAGATCACCAGCAGAGGAAGAGGAGGGAGGTTGGAAAGGTACTGACTCTTCAGCCGTCTTTTCTTTCTTCCCCTTTGGACATTTATTAGATGCACATATTTATCCAGAAGATAGCTTTCACATATCGAGAGGACTGAGGAGCGGACCAGTGGCTCTGGAGTAGACTCCACCTCAGTGTGCCCATCATCCACACCCTTCCCTTGACTACACTTAACCTATGTCAAGCAATCATAACAGTATTGAACAGTATACCTTCCTGTTAATGCTCATAGCTTGACTATGTACTGATGTGGGATTTCCCTCTGTATGCTGTAAATAGCATTGGTTAATAAAGAAGCTGCTTTTGGCCAATAGCTTGACAGAATATAGCCAGGCTGGAAGAGATATATAGAGAGAAAGTAGGCAGAGTTAGAGGAAGCTATGTAGCTGCCGCTGGAGACAGATGCCGGAGACTGGATGGAAACTTTCTGGTAGGCTACAACCATATGGTGATACACAGATTAATAAAAATGGGGGTAATTTAAGATATAAGAACTAGCTAAAACGATGCTAGAGTCATTGGTTCAGCTGTGTTGCAATTAATAAAGTTTTAGTGTGATTATTTTGGGTCTGGGCGACCAAAAATGAACAAGCAGCCTCTGCTTACAATGTATCAACACTCGTGAGTTAGTAACTTTAAAAACTCAAAATGATGTTTTCTAGTTCTATCCATTTTTCCTGCAAAATTCAAAATGTCGTTATTTTTTTCTACTGTGTAGTACTCCATTGTATAAATATACCACATTTCCCTTATCTATTTTTCCCATGGGTTATTTTTGTCTGAGTCTGGACTCATATAAAAGGAGCCCTACCATGTGCAGTATATTGTGCTTATCTTATTTATTCAGCATGATACTTTTGAGATTCATGTAGGGTTTGTATTTACTTTTGGACTTTCCCTTTTTACTAATGAATAGTGTTCCATCATATGAATGCACCATAAGTCATATACTCATTTTCCCATGGAGTGAATCCCAAATTCAGTTTGGGATTATCATATAGCTATGAAGAATACATTTATGCAAGCCACATTTTTGTGTATACATGGTTTTACTTTTCTTTGATAAATACAGTTATTTGTTGTATGATGGCATTTTGGTCAATGACTGATTGCAGGTAAGATTATAATGGAACCGCTATTGTCCTACCCTGTGGCATTTTGTATCCATTATGACCTTGTAGTTCAATACATCCTTCACAGGTTTGTGGTGACACTGGCATAAATAAAGCTGTTGACCACAACATGCACATGCAATCCCAACAGCAGTGACACTTTAAATGATTTAAAATGATGAGTTTATGATTTGTTTGTTTACTATTATACCACAACTCATGGAAAGCAGAAGTTTCCTATAAAACAGGACTCTGTCTGCTGCTGGCAGCAGCCTCATCTAGCTCGGATTTATCTTATTGCTTGTTTTCACTAAGACGCTGTGTGGAAGGACTGGCCTAGATGGTCTACATCTGCCTAAACGCTCTCTGTGGTGTTTTCACAGTGACAAGATGTAAACAGAGCCTACACATTCGTTTCCCAGCCGCCCCGAAACTATATTAATTACAACACTGTATGGCCAATGTCTTGTGCATATTCATTAACCAATAAGAGCAATACATATACAGAAGGATATCCCACATCAGCAATAACATCTGTGGATGCCATGCTCAAAAAGCACCCTTCTCATTAAGGGTCCCATGACTGCAAGTAGAAAAGGAATCCCTGGAGATTAGCTCACTATGGCCAGCAGTGCCTCAGAGTATAACACACAACTTTTTCATGATTTTGGAGCTTTGGGCAAGGTAGCTGAAAAATTAAATATCATTTAATTTTGAATTGAATTGAATTCCATGGAAGAGGCTTAATAGATGTTTGGAAAAGTCAATCAACTTGCGTGCACAGCAGCAAACATTGTCTCGTGAATTTAGCATTTTGGTGTTTAGCTGTGAGTCTACATGGTGATGTACTTGGATGAGGCTCTGGAGCATAGCTCTAACTGCTGCTGAAGGGAAGATGGGCTCAGCCTTGGCAGATGCCAAAACATATGGAGAGGAACCGCACTTCAGCTCTGCACTCAAATATAACACTCGAGGATCAATAGCAAAAGAGAAAATTAGCACAAAAGTCTTTCCCTGTATGTTCCTGACGAATACTTAGCAGTGCCGCCATCTCTCCTTTCAAGGGCCGAATTTAGATAAAATAATAAATAATACTCCAAATATGCCTGTTTAGCCTCTGCCAAATAGGTGACGGAAGCTGGATTTTCCAAGGCGGCATCACAGTTCACAAAACTGATTTTAAGCAGGTTTTGTAGAATTATGCTCCTCCCCCCCCCCAGTACTGTTTTTAAAGAGTCTGTTGTGAGAGCGCGTTTGGGGAATGTGTCGTAGGTGAGAGAGACCGTGCCAGGATGTCTACTTTGGATGTCTCATACCTTCACAATCCCCAACATGTGGTGTCTCTGGCCATGGTACCTGCTGGATCTCAGGGGAAGGTTTTCCTACCAGAATTTTTAGTGTATCCCAGCTCTCAGGTTTTGTCCACTTGTACCCTCAGTAGGAGCTTACCCTGTTTCTATGCTCCGGAGTCCAACTCCCAAATCTTCTCAGTCATGGTTAATTGTGTATTCTGGGTACTTTTTGTACATTGTCTCTCATTTCTAACATGGGCCTGCCAGGCATTTGTTTTTAAAATCCTATTATGATTGAGAAGTTCGAATTCGTCAGGAAAAGTCATGAATCACAAGCCACGTAGCTAGTGAAGTGGCCTCTGGTGATTCACGCCTAGGACTGTCTGTCAGCAGAGCCTCTGTCTTTCTCCATGGGTTAAAGGGCACTATACAATGTCTCACAGAAGAAGGAAATTCCAGAGTGTAAGCTATTGTCAAGGTAAGTAAGTCCCAATGCCGTGTTTTCCATAAGCAGCGTGATAAGCCTCAAGGATATTTCCTGTTGTTCATCTGTGGTTGGGCTCTGAGTCACAGCTTCTAATCCATCATTCTGGTTCAGTCCTGTTCTCTCAGTGCTTGGTTTAGATCAGCCTTTATGTCTTATTTGGGCGAAACAAAACTCAAGGTAACTTCTAGTTCGGTTTATATAATAAGATTGGAAAGTTTGAGCTATCATCGGTTAAGAACGTAAGAGAAGGTTTGGGAAACAGGAAGAGCACCTAGTTTAGTCTATTTTCATGGCTGACAATTCTGAGACGAACAAGTTTCATGATCAAAACTGAGAAATAGGCATTGTGCTATTCTGAGTCTGTTTTGTTTACAACTTAAGACTGCCAGAGGTATGAAGAGAAATGTTGTGTTGTTTAAAATAACACACAATACCAGAAACCTTTTCAAACTTTTGCAAAATCACCGTTTCTGTGAATTTTCTGTGTGGCTATCAGAAGCGGTGGCAGTGGCTTGGCTTCTCCTGTTCCGCCCGCACAGACTCAGCGCAGAAGCACAATGCCCACATTCAACTCTCCTCACACCCCGCTGCTAGCCCCTAGCTCACACTCTCAGAATGTCTGCTTCTTTCAGGCTCAAGGATTCTGCTTTTCATCTTCTTTTACAGGATGGGTTATTCTTCACATCCTACCAAGAAGAACACTTCAAGAGTGTCACTGAAGTACCTGAACAGTGTGTCTGGTTATATTGATAAAAACAAGGGAGTAAAAAGCCTTTGGTTATACTGACAAAAGGGTTTACAAATGTTTGAAGCCTGCTTTATGTAACCTGGTGTCAGCCACGGCTTTAAAACCTAGAAGAAACAGACACTTTATTACCATAATGTTTGTTATGGGTTTTAGAAATTGTCAGCTCTATTTCTGCACAGGAATTTTTTTTTTTATTTTGAGGTGCTTTTTCACAGCAAACACTCTCATTGCCTTTATAATAAATTATAGATTTACACCCCAGGCCTCGGCATCTCTCACATGCGTGTTAATATGTGCCTGTCTACCTATAGCTGAAGAGAAACATACAGATGTAGGTATGTGGTCAGTCCTCTGTAGCCATTCATAAATGAGACCAACTGGAGCTAGAAAGGGGACAGGATAAACATTACTACTATTCCTCCAACAATACACAGATCAACTATATATACAACTATATATATACACAGATCAACTCTATATATACAACTATATATATATATA